>NC_052625.1:111206882-111509912 GCF_016161935.1 Mauremys reevesii | reverse complement strand
ACATGTATTTCCTCTTAATGATATTTTGATTAAAAGGCATATTTTTGTGGCTATATTGCGTGTGCACTTCTCAAACCCTAACTTTTGCACCAGTTCCATATTGTTTTTAGTGGGGTATTGACTCAAGTTGACTCTTTGAGTACAATTGGAGGCAAATCCTAGATGCTCCAGTTTGTCCATGGGCTTGGCCCAGGAGGTCCCTATGGGCAGGGCTGGGTCCAGGCACCAGCTGAGCAAGCAGGTGCTTGGAGCGGCCAAGGGGAAGGGGTGGCACATTGGGCTCTTCCGCGGCAATTCGGCGGCGGGTCCCTCGGTCCATCTTGAAGGACCAGCTGCCGAATTGCTGCCGAAGAAGAAAGTGGTGCGGTGAAGCAGCCGCCGAGCGCGATCGCTTTTTTAATTTTAATTTTAACTTTAATTATTTTTTTTTTGCCGCTTGGGGATGAGGGATGGGGAAGGTGGCCAAATTAATGTTATTGTGGGAAGCTTCATTTTTGCATTTCTTTGTCTTTATAATTTAGATTGATTTGATCATTTAAACTTTTAATCATAGAAATGTAGAGCTGGATGGGACCTCGAGAATTCATATAGGCCAGTCCACTGCACTGTGGCAGGACTAAGTAAATGTAGAACATCCCTGGCAGGTGTTTGTCCAACTTGTTTTTAAAAGCTTCCAATGATGGGGACTCCACAACTTCCCTTGGAAGCACAGGTGCCAGCTTCCTCTGGTCCCGGGGGTGCTCAACCCCTCGCTCTACCCCAGGCCCTGCCCCCACCTGCCTCTTCTCCCAAACCCCCATCGCTGCCCCAACTCTTCCTGCCCCCTTCTCCTAAGCCCCTGGCCCTGCCCTCACCACACCCCTTCTCCTAAGCCCCTGCCCCGCCTCTTCCTGTCCCTGCTTCTCCCCCACCCCCCCCAGCACCTCTTGCACAATGCAGAACAGCTGATCGCTGTGGGCAGGAGGCACTGGCAGGGAGGGAGAGGAGTTGATTGGTGGGGCCGCTGGCGGACGGGAGGCGCTGGGGGGAAGAATGGAGCAGGATAGCTACCTTATGTGTCTAACATATAGCACTCCTGTTAATGCACTCCAGACTCATATTAGTCTTTTTTTGCAGCTGCATCACACTGATGACTTATATTCCATTTGTGGTCCACTATAACCCCCAGATCCTTGTCAGCAGTGCTATCCCTTAGACAGTTATTCCCCATTTTGTAGTTGTGCATTTGATTCTTTTTCCTTCCCAAAAGAAGTACTTTGCACTTGTCTTTATTGAATTTCATCTTGTTGAATTCTGACCAATTATCCAATTCATCAAGGTCATTTTGAATTTTAAACCCATCCTCCAAAGTGTTTGCAACTCCTTCCAGATTGGTGTCATCTGCAAATTTTATAAGCATACTCTCCATTCCATTATCTAAGTCATTAATGAAAATATTGAAGAGTACCAGACCCCGGATTGACCCCTGCAGGACCCCACTAAATATGCCCTCCCAATTTGACAGCAAGCCATTGATAACTACTCTTTGAGTATCGCCTTTCAACCAGTTGTGCACCCACCTTATAGTAATTTCATTGAGATCACATTTTCCTAGTTTGCTTATGAGAAAGTCATGTGAGATTGTGTCAAAAGCCTTACTAAAATCAAGTTATATCACATTTACTGCTCCGCCCCATCCACAGCAAAAGAAAGAAGTTAAGTTGGTTTTGCATGATTTGTTCTTGACAAATCCATGCTGACTATTCCTTATAACCATATTATCCTCCAGGTGCTTACGAATTGACTGTTTAATAATTTGTTCCAATATCTTTCCAGGTATTGAAGTTAGGCTGACTGGTCTATAATTCCACAGATCCTCCTTGTTCCCCTTTTTGAAGATAGTTACTATATTTGCCCTTCTCTGGTCTTCTGGGACATCTCCTGTCCTTCAGGAGTCCTCAAAGATAATTGCTAACAGTTCCAAGATTGCTTCAGCTAGTTCCTTAAGTACCCTAGGATAAATTTCATCAGGCCCTGCTGATTTGAATATTCTTTAACCTGTTCTTTTCCTATTTTGGCTTGCATTTCTTTCCCCTGGTTGTTAATATTAATTGTGTTGAGTATCTGGTCATAATTAGCCTTTTTAGTGAAGACTGAAGCAAAATAGGCATTAAACCTTCCTTGATGTCATCAGTTATTAGCTCTCCATCCCTGTTAAGTAATTAACTGTTAACTAAATAATCCAAGTAGCCATTCTGAGTATATGAAAAGAGATGTGAAATGTCTGTCCTATAGCTATAGCCCAGAATTTTGGGAATTCCCTCTTTTCTTTCTATCGCTGGTCACTAGTATGTAGTGCAGCCCAGGGTTCCTAGCCTCTTTCAGTCTGATTTTCTTGCACCAACTACCAGTGTATTCTATTATATCATTTGATGGTTTCCTCTATCTTTTCCCTAGATGAGGATCCCATATAGAGTTTAAGGAGTGACCTTGTCTCATGGCATATATAATAGGTGTCATGTAGCCATCTCAGTGAATCCTATTCTAAAAAAATAAAAATTATCAATCTCAGTTGCTTATTTGATTATCCAGGCTCACTTCTCATTTCACAGGTTTAATATGAACAGAGTATACAGCTCTAGCAGCTGAACACCTCACTACACCCACTCTGGCCCCTTGTGCTTCTCTGATGGTACAAAGAGACCAATTAGCTGGCTTAACCAACTGCCTAAAGATTCTGCCTGTGTAGGGGAACAGGTGGCACAGAACTAGCAGTAGTGGTTCTAGAGCGCCCCACTGCTGGCTTCCAGGGTAGGGGGCATAACCAGGGAAAATAGTACATGCTTGGAGCATTGCTTTACTCTGGTGCTCTCTAGCTGCTGGAAAGGCCCCTGAGGGCCATAGGCAGCTGGACCCAATTAAGTACAGCCCTGAAAGTGATTTGTTTACCTGCCACATGCACAAGTCCGGCTGATCGCGGCTCCCACTGACCGCGGTTTGCTGCTCCAGGCCAATGGGGGCTGCTGGAAGCGGCGTGGGCCAAGGGACTGGACCGTGATCAGCCGGACTTGTGGACACAGCAGGTAAACAAACCGGCCCAGCCCGCTAGGGGTTTTCCCTACACAAGCGGGTGTCCCAAATTTGGGAAACACTGCCTTAAACAAAGTATCTCCCAATCAGAATTATTGGGACCTTCTGGATTTTTACAATTGCACCACTATTTTTAAAAAATTCCCATTACTTATTTCAAACAAGAAATATATATTGTTTTTAAGGAATTTCAGAAAGCCTAATCAACGTGTTAGGGGTGGTCAGTTGTTAAGTGAGGTCACCAGGTCTAGTGAATAGGTTGGTTTTGTTTGTTCAGATTTGTACTTTCTGTGGCACTTAATACATACTTATGATCCTTTATTCTTCTACTTTAGGCAACTTCTGAGTTTTGAGATCCTACAGATTCTTAACCAGAAAGAAAAACTAACGGTAGCTACACTAGCTGATGTTAGAAAAACTTTTGTTCTATTAAAACTCATTAGAATCTATTCAACTTGTTTCAAAGTTACATTTTGGCAACTCAGCAAATTTTCTCTCTTTTAGTAATGATACATTTATAAACAACAGTGCCAAAAGTTGGATATTGAATTTTTCCAAGAAAGAGATTTGTGTGCTTATAATTTTTAATGATTTCAAAATGACACCTTATAGACATGTGAAAGGATATATTCCTCTTCTCTATTTATTGCATGGTAAACTGGTAAAAGATTGCAGAAAAGCATTAACTTTCAGGGACCTTTAATTACTAGCTTATAGAATGTGAACTGATATACTAACTGCATGGTATGGATGCCAATAACATTAGCTATAGCATATACCAATATCGTTACCATTACAAATTTTTTCTTCTTATCAACTGTCTCCTATTAAGGACTGACACACTTACAATATATCTTGTCAAAGGTCTATGTAACAGATCCAAGTAAGACACTTTACTATCCATTATCAACTGGGACAAAAATGTGGTGGAATAAGTCAGTGAAGAAGATATTGTTCTAGATATCAATCAATATATACAGTATATTTAGTGTGCCAATCTCCACAGTATCTATGGGCATTGCTGATTGATGTGTTTGTGTTTGTCGTAGTGCAAATCTTAACACGATTGGACCTTTTTCTGTTTTTCAGTGCCGAAAAGCCAATCAACATTTCAAACCCTACTTGACACCCAACTTACCAAAGCGATTCCATTATGCTAACAACATTCGCATTGACAAAGTTCATCTTATGGTGGACCGGCAATGGTTGGCTGTTAGGTAAATTGTGGCTGTAAACTGATTCTTACCCTTATCATTTAAGATGCCTCATTTCCTTCACAGATGTGTCATTTGCTTTCTATTTAAAACTGTCTCTCTTGCCTTGAAGACAATAGTTGGTCCTTAGAATGCTGGCTTTTCCAGACCGTTAGATGAATGTTTAGGAGGCTATATAAAAGGAAATGATTGTGTGTGTCTGTGTAAGCCAAGTATCCACTGCTTTACATGGTGTGTATAGAGTTTTCTCTTCAAATCAGCATGGTAAATGAGGGGAATTGAAGTCTTGTTCATTGTTCACCTTCACTAAATGTCTCATCACATCATTTAACCATGTAGGGCTGACAGAATTGGCTTCTTATATGCTCAATTAATGAGAATCCATCATGCAAAAAGTGCTGCAGTTTTTCAAAGCTCATAACTCAGTCAATTCAAAGCCAGTTTTCATTGAAATATTCAAAACACTTTTTAATTAGGACTCTTACCTTGTCAAGTTTTAGCTTTCTATCAGGGGCGGCTCCAAGCACCAGCACGCCAAGCGTGTGCCTGGGGCAGCAAGCCACAGGGGGCGCTCTGCTGGTTGCTGCAAGCGTGGGAGGCAGGTTGCCTTCGGCGGCTTGCCTGCGGAGGGTCTGCTGGTTCCGCGGCTTCGGCGGACCTCCCGCAGGTGTGCCGCTGAATCCGTGGGACTGGGGACCTCCCGCAGGCAAGCCGCTGAAGGCAGCCTGCCTGCTGTGCTTGGGGCGGCAAAATACCTAGAGCCGCCCCTGCTTTCTATCTCCTGCCATACCAGTGGCAGAGCAGTTCAAAAAAATCTTGCAGGACCCTTTTTGTAAAGGCGGAAGTCTATGTCCTGCCACATTTTCCGTATTTTACTCAAACTTGAAAAAATAAATCACCTTTGGGAAGAGACTAAGCCTGAAACATTTACCAAAAAGTGAATGATTTGGAAAGATATGATTAACTGAAAAAGGGATGGTTAGAATGGAAATAGTTATGTGATCTTAGCTGTACTAGTTGCTTATAATAATGTGTGTACACAAACTGTATATATTGTAGGTATATGTAACCCACACACTGCCTGGGTGTGGTGTTCTGTCCCATCTAGTGGCACTGAGACCACTTAGAGAGCTAGATTAATGAGTATGCTACACAGTCTTAGCTAAGAGTCGTATGGCTTTTAGCTCATGCAGTAGAGGCTCATGCATTTAGCTCCAGAGATCCCACGTTTGCTCCCGCCAACCGACAAGTGGGGTCTGTCCCTGTTACACATACACATACTGTAAATACATGGGAGTAGATTTTAAAAAATGTATATTGTGTGTACACTCAGAGGTGCAGTGGTAATAAATTATAAGCATAGTGTCAGGGTACCAATTTTCATGTGGAAAAATGAAGGTGAAAAATCTTAGAAAGTCAGAAATTGTGAGCTCCTTTCATCCCATTTGCACTTTCAGTTGGTGCAAATTGTGCTTGCACTTATTATTGGCTCAACTGGCCAAACCTTTTGGGAATATATTTTGTACAATATTTTACATATAGATACATATTCCTAAATGATCTCCAGATGGTTAAATCTTTTCCTGCTTCTTGGATGGTTTTTAAGATACTCTCTTTCTCTTTTCTCTTAAATATGGTCTGTCTCTTTCTGAGCAGAGGACTTATTTTTCCTGTAATCTTATTTAATTTTTTTTTAAACTTAAGTTTTATTGAGAGAAGGGTAAAATGCCTGTTTAGTATTTGACTTCATATTTTGTTTTGAGTGGTGTCCAATATTTGCCCTAGATATTTAGGAGAAATATTTATTTTGGGGTGTGTTCATATTTGTCTTCTCCTTTCAAGTACTACTCATTGCAAGTCAAATAGTATGACATTTCTATTATATTTAATATACAAAATCAAAACTAAGGCTACAATTTGTAGAAAAAATGCAAACATTTTTAGAATGATGTATTTAAACTTAAATTCTCCCTCGTAAGGCAATGCCATCTGTAGTCTTGATTGAAATTGTTCCAAGAGGACTAACATAGTTGGGTTTTCCAGGCAGAGGTCTTGTTTTAAGATGTGAATAGTAAGGAAAGCTATTATAAAACTACCCCAAGCAGGTGATGCATTTTTTGGAATTTCCCAATTTGGAGGTCAGCCTTTTGCTCTGATTATTTCAGAGGCATAAATGCACTGTACAGTAGCTAGAATCTTGGGGCAAATTCCTGGTTAAAGTAATCTTAGTAACCTAAGAGAAGCAGAGGTCTCTGCAAAAGTCAACACTGTGTTATAAGAACAATCAGTACCAAAATATTATGCAAAATTCTTCTCTCAGGGGGTGACCCAAAGTGAAGTTTTTTGGGGGTAACCGGTATTTTTGTTGTACTTGTACCATTTTTACTTACAATATGAAATGGTTTCTTCTTAGGAATAAAGATTATACATTTTGTGGTGGAGGTAATCATGGCTATGACAATGAGTTTAAAAGTATGGAGGTAAGGTGTTTTCTTGTCTAATCACATATCCCACTGTATAGCCAATTACATATTTGCTGTAAATAAGCCACACAGTGTAGTATATGAAAATTTTTGCAATCTGAGTTTTCTTACATGGGCATTCAGACATCTAACCCTGGAAATCTACTCTCTATGGAGACAGTTTGTACCCAGGATCAAATGTTCAGACTGGCCTCAATTGTGCTTGCAAAGTCCTATGATTGTGCATCATCTTTAGGAGTCTAATACTTAGCCATGTCTTAGTGCATCTAAAAATATGAGTCATATAAACTACAGTACCTAAACACAACATATCATGGTGAGAAACAGAACTCTGCAGAGTTCATACAGCCATATTAAAAGAACTTGAGAACATAATCATCAGAAATTTCCTATTTTTTCCAGAGTATTTACATTTCAGATGGAATGTGTTCATAGAGAACATTAATCATATTTATTCTGCTGATACAGTATGTGTAAGGACAAATTAGTGCTTTATAATGTGGTGATATACCTCCATAATATTTTCCTTTGACAGCATCCTGTTTGTGTTCTTCAGAAGTGCTAGTCAGAAAGCATTGAGTTCTTCTATATTAGTTAGTTCAAAATCCCTTTCCTCTTAAAAGAACAAAGGAAATGCCATACCAGAATAGACCATTGGTCCATCTAGTCATGTCTTCTGTGTCTTGCAGTGATCAAGTTAAGGATGCTTGAGAGAAGCATAAACATTCCCATAGTGCACTTACTTGTTCAAGACTATATACTTTCAGGCACAATTTCCAGACCATAGCTAATTGTCAGCCCTTAAAGTATTTAATCCTAGTTAGTTTAAATGCAAATAATATTATTATTCATGTAAAAATTTAAATAATTTATGGAACTTATTCACTTATTTGCCTCAATGATATTCTGCTGCAGTAAGTTCCACAGTTTAATGGCTATGTATACTAAGTATAAAAAGTATTTCTATTTATCCCTTTTAAATTTGGTTCCTTTAATTTCATTTGATGTCCTCCTGCTTTTGTTTTATGGAAAAAAATAAACAGAAGTATGTGTTTGGCCTTCTCTGTTCTTTGTTGGTAATAAGCTTCAGACCCATTCCATGTAACAGATATGTTTCAGGATTCAGTCCTTGTTCATCTATTCATCTACTCTGTGCTCAGTTTATGAATGAGTGCTTGAATAGTATGTCCAAAACCTATATTTGGATGCTCACATTAACTCTTAGGCACATAAATTCTTAAGTGATGATTTGAGCATCCCGAAGGGGTATTTGGATTAAACCTCTGAGAATATTTGAGTCTATGTCTATACCACAGAGACTATGCCAGCATAGATACACCCTGCATCATCAGAAGGGTTTTTTCTTTGGTCTAGGAACACCACCTCCCTGAATGAAGTTAGCTATGTCAACAGAAGCTTTCTTCCATTGGCATAGGTGTGTCTTCACTGGGGGTTATGTTGGCATACCTGTGTTGCTCAGGGGTGTGTTTTTTCACACCCTTGATTGACGTAGCTGTGATGGAATAATTTCTCAGTGTAGACTCAGGCCTCAGGTGGAATCCTAAATTCAGCTGTGGTTTGGGATTCTAATAAACTAGTGAACAGCAGCGCAGATCATGGACCTTAGCTGCTGTAGCCATGCAGAGAAAAATGTTCACAAAGGTATGTCTACACAGCATTTTGGAGTGAGCCTCCTAGCCCAGATTGATAGACTTGGGTTTGCAGTGCTTGTGCTAATGCTTTAAAAAATAGCTGTGTAGACAATGCTTTGAAGTTGCGGCTTGGGCTGGAGCTCAGGCTCGGAAGCCTAGGGAGAAGGGGTGAGGTTTGGAGCCCAAGCTCCTGCCTGAGCTGCAACTTCAAAGCGGTGTCTGTGCAACTATTTTAGAGCACTAGCATGAGCCCGAGTCTGTTTAGCTAGGTTAGGAGATGTGCTCCAAAATGCTGTGTAGACATACCTTAAGTGACTTAGGAGCCGAAGGCCCATTATCAAAAGTCACTTCAGTGTTTAGGATTGTAAATCCAATCAACTTTTGGTGAGATTTAATCTCCTAAGTGCCTAAATCAATTTTGAAAATGGGACATGGGAGCCTAAGACACTTAGGGCTAGATTCACTTAGGCATTGTAAATTTTAGGCCTTAGAAAAACACAGGAACAACACAGCAATTCCCAACGCCTGAGTTCGGTGCATAGGCTCCCTATAGAATGCATGCAGAGAGATAGGCATCTTAGTCTGAAATTCATAAAAGCCAGCACATTAGGTGGGGAGCCATCTAGGATAGCCAATGAGAGATACTGATGACACGGGTGTGTACCCAGCCCTGACCCTGTCACGGAGATATGTGCCTGAGTATAGACTGCAGAAAGTGGTGCTGGAACGGGGTGGGCATAGCCCCATCACTTTTAACCATCTGTAAGGACAAGTGATGGGGGGAGGGGGCAGGGTCTTGGAGGGGAAGAGGTGTGCGGGAGCAGGGCCTCGTGGGGAAGGGATGGTGCGAGGGGTGGGGCCACGGTTCAGGTGCCAGTGGCCTCCCCTCTGTTAGGAAGCTTCTGCTGCCCCTGGCTGCAGGGAGGCACCTACCTGCTTGTGACCCACAGCTGGTAACCTACTTTTGTAGTAGGTGCCTAAGGCATTTTTTGCAAGACTAAATTCTGCTCTCTTACATCAGAATAATCCCACTGATTTTAACTGTTGTGACAGAATGCAGAATCTACCCCAACACTCTTAGTTCTCCTAAAATCTAACTCATGTTGTTTTCTAGTTTGAATTCTTTTAGATAACAACTTTTATTATTACAATCCAGGCTATCTTCATGGCACATGGCCCAAGCTTTAAAGAAAAAACTGAAGTGGAACCTTTTGAAAACATAGAAATTTATAATCTAATGTGTGGTGAGTATAGACAACCAGTACTGCAGCTGGTAATACACAAACAGGTTTTCAGATGCTAATATGTTTTGAGCTAAGACAAAGATTACAGAAACATTAGTGAATGCATCCCGAAGCTAACACTGTACCAATTGCCTCACCCCACCCACGGAAGTCACGTTAGATTTCAAGTTTATGTATATTGGCTCACACTTGTATATACATACAATATACAATATACAAAACTTGTATATTGGCTCACACTTATCAAGAAATTAGCTGCAAAGTAGGGAAAATTTCCTGATTGGAGGGTTGGAGAAAGAATTATGAAGAGGAAAGGTGCTCCTAACAAATATAGGTGCTGCAAATATGCTTGAGTTCATATAGGGGCTCCCTGTGGTCACCTTGGGACAGAAATCTTGCAGATAGTTGCAGCTCTTGGTCAGAATTTTAGATAGGCCACTGTATCCCAAAGTTTGAAGTTGTAATTTTCTGTAATTTTTTAAAAGATCACATAAAATGAAGTGCTCCTCATAATATAATGTAATGCTCTCAAATAATGACACCTGTGACATAGTTAAAATAAAAATAATCAGATCTCATGCCTACAACACCACTTGAAAGTGTAAAAACTACCCAGAAATGACCAGCCTTCAACACCTTAATGCTTAACTTTACATAAAATGTAGCAGATACGTTATACTGTGGAAACTATTAGACCCTCCATATTTAACAAATTGCAAACTCAACTGCCAGACTTTAAGGAATTGGTTAATTAGCCAGTTTGTTAATTGTTTGTTGCAGTGCTGCATTATATTTTAAATATTTATTTCAGTTTTGTTTTTGTTGAATCCCGATAAACTCAACCTTTTATTATTCAGCATCTCAATTATCCATATGCATTTGTGGTTGCCCACATGGTTCAGGTAGTTGAAATTCTACTGTCATATTTAGAAGAAATTCATAAAGGAGTAACTGTCAGGCAAATGAAACTTTTGGTATTTTCTTCTGTAGGGCATCAGGATGTTTTTGCAAAAATTTCAAATGTTTTGTAACCTCTTTAATCAGATCTGCTGCATATTAAACCTGCACCAAACAATGGAACTCATGGCAGTTTAAATCATCTTTTGAAGATGGCTTTCTATAATCCATCGCATTCAAAAGAAGAATCACTACCATCTTCATGCCCCTTTACCACATCAACTCCTCTGGATGAGTTAGGATGCACATGTGCCCCACTAGTAAGTAATGGGTACAGTGTTTTGTTTTTAATCAATCAGAACATGAATTCTTCCTGAACAATCTGTTAATATTATATTTTACAGGCATTACCAGGCATATTGGAAGCAATAAATCAAAGACTAAATCTCACCACAGAAGAAAGTAAGTTGTTGGTGATTTAAAATCTATGCCCTTGTGTTTTTTTAATTTTATATTATTGCTTTCTGTGGGACTATTTGCAGAGTAAAGTGCAACTGAAGGTAAATAAGGATGACCAAATCTTGCCCATAATTAGTAATTTGCCCCTTTTTCTTTCCTGCCTGTGGAGAAGAGGTTAGCTGAGAATCCTTTACAGCAACAATTCTCCTTAGGGTCCTGATCCAAATCCCATTAAAGTCAAGGGAAAGACACCCATTGACTTCCATGGGCTTTGGATCAGGCCCAAAGTTCTTTAGGAAAACAGAAGATAAAACTACTGTTCCCAGCCTTTCAGCCATCTCTTGCCCTTCATCTGTTCACACAATTCTAGGGGGCATAACTGGGTTCTTTTGGTGGATGTTCTTGGCACTTGGTTTATATAACACTTCATAGTCAGCTAGGGCCTGATTCTTACTTCACTGACACACTGACGTCCACAGAGCTGTATCAGTGTAAACTTAGTATAAATTAGAGGAAAATCAAGCCCTGGATTTTTGTGATACCGTCATACTTGATTCAGAGTAGCAGCCGTGTTAGTCTGTATCCGCAAAAAGAACAGGAGTACTTGTGGCACCTTGGAGACTAACAAATTTATTTGAGCATAAGCTTTCGTGGGCTACAGCCTACTTCATCAGATGCATGTTGTGGAAAATACAGTAGGAAGATATATATATATATATACACAGAGAACATGAAACAATGGGTGTTACCATACACACTATAAGGAGAGTGATCAGTTAAGGTGAGCTATTAGCAGCAGCAGGAGAGAAAAAGAACTGTTTGTAGTGGTAATGAAAATGGCCCATTTCCAGCAGTTGACAAGGAGATGTAAGGAACTGTGGAGGGAGGGGCGGGGGGGGGGGAGAAATAAGCATGGGCAAATAGTTTTACTTTGTGTAATGGCCCATTCACTCCTAGTCTTTGATCAAGCCTAGTTTGATGGAGTCCAATTTGCAAATTAATTCCATCAGCAGTCTCTCACTGGAGTCTGTTTTTGAAGTTTTTTTGTTGTAATATTGCGACTTTTAGGTCTGTAATCGAGTGGCCAGGGAGATTGAAGTGTTTGTTCTCCAACTGGTTTTTGAATGTTATAATTCTTGATGTCTGATTTGTGTCCATTTATTCTTTTACGTAGAGACGTCCGGTTTGGCCAATGTACATGGCAGAGGGGCATTGCTGACACATTGGTAGATGTGCAGGTGAACGAGCCCCTGATGGTGTGGCTGATGTGATTAGGTCCTATGATGATATCCCCTGAATAGATACATGGACAGAGTTGGCAACGGGCTTCGTTGCAAGGATAGGTTCCTGGGTTAGTGTTTTTGTTGTGTGGTTGCTAGTGAGTATTTTCTTCAGGTTTGGGGGTTGTCTGTAAGCAAGGACTATCCTGTCTTCCAAGATCTGTGAGAGTGAGGGATCATCCTTCAGGATAGATTGTAGATCCTTGATGATGCTCTGGAGAGGTTTTAGTTGGGGGCTGAAGGTAACAACTAGTAGCGTTCTGTTACTTTCTTTGTTGGGCCTGTCCTGTAATAGGTGACTTCTGGGTGCTCTTCTGGCTCTGTCAGTCTATTTCTTCACTTTAGCAGGTGGGTATTGATAGAGATCTTGTAGGTGTTTGTCTCTGTGTGGGGGTTGGAGCAAAAGTGATTGTTTCATGTTTCATTGTTTCATGTTCTCTGTGTACATATATATATATCTTCCTACTGTATTTTCCACTACATGCATCCAATGAAGTGGGCTGTAGCCCATGAAAGTGTATGCTCTAATAAATTTGTTAGTCTCTAAGGTGCCACAGATACTCCTGTTCTTTTTGTCATACTTGAGAAACTTGTGTATTTTTAACATACAGTGAAAAATATTGTTCCACAATCAGGGGTGAAAGTAACTTAAAAGACTTACCGGTACTGCCGGAGTCCTGAGCAGGGGCATGGCCTCAACCGGAAAAGATGGTGCCTTTCAAGATTTAAAGGCCCTGGGGCTCCGGCTGTGGCTGGGAGCCCCAGGGCCTTTAAATCATCCCAGAGCTACCAGCTGCAGAGGCGGCTGGGAGCCTTGGGGCTCAGGGGCAAATTAAAGGGTCCAGGGATCCGGCCGCCGCGGAGCTCCAGGCCCTTTAAATCACTGTGGGAGCCTGGCTGCTGGAGCTCTGGCCCGGGGCTCCCCACAGTGGCCGGTGCTCCGGGCCCTTTAAATCCCCACCCGATCCCAGCTGCCGGAGCTCCAGCAGCACTTTAAAGGGCCCGGGGCTCCCCGCAGTGGCTGGAGCACTGGGCCCTTTAAATCACCACTGTGGAAGCTGGTCCAGTCTGGCACAGTGTACTGGCTATTGCTGGTACGCTGTACCATACCATACCAGCTTACTTTCACCTCTGTCCACAATTTCAAATATCCAGAAGTACAGATCCTTAATAAACATTTTTATACTTAATTAGATTGTACATATTTAGTCCATTAAAACGTCATTGTGTTTCGTGTATATTTTTCCTCATCCCATATGAATTTCTGTCAAGACATTTTTTTTCACAAGTACAAAATTCAGTAGCTATTATTTACATTCTAGTAAAGAAGGCAGAGACCTATAATTTGCCCTATGGGAGACCTAGAGTTCTACAGAAGCAAAACACCTACTGCCTTCTTCACCATCATCAGTATGTGAGTGGATACAGTCACAACATCTGGATGCCACTGTGGAGTGCATACACTGTCAACAAAACTGTAGGTTATCAAATATACTTACCATTCATAATGGAATGACCCACTGTTCTGAAAATGTAGAGCATTCATTAGGAAAAGGGGGGAGGGATAGCTCAGTGGTTTAGCCCTGCGAAACCCAGCATTGTGAGTTCAATCCTTGAGGGGGCCACTTAGGGATCTGGGGCAAAATCAGTACTTGTTCCTGCTAGTGAAGGCAGGGGGCTGGACTCAATGACCTTTTAGGGTCCCTTCCAGTTCTATGAGATAGGTATATTAATAAGCTGTCACAAATATTTATATTATTATAATTACAGACAGTATATCAGTAACAGCAGCTGGCTTTTCTGTTACCTGTGACTCTGATTCAGAGGAAAATCTAAGATTTAAATTACTGTTCCTTGGAATGCATTTCTGAGGTAACATACTCATCTCCTCAAGAGGAAGGAATTGGTTGCATCAATCCACCCACCTCTCCTACCCAATCAGCATGTAACAGCTGGAATGCTAATTCTGTTGTGGGGTAGAATTCGAAGCTTCCACACCCTTTATAATATTTTGTTGGTTGTGAGTTGAATTTGCACACTGGAACACTATAATTTTATTTGCCTTTCTGAGTTTGCTTAGTTCCTCTGGGTATGACTCTAGACTATGTTTGTAGCTAAAGAAAGTAACGTGCAAGGAATTTTTGTTTAGTATAAAAATATTGTAAATTAGATTAGCTTTTGAATCTTATCCTTAAAGAGTCTAATCTTTACTGCACTGGAATGCAAACAGATTTGAGACTTGTTTGGTATTTTATGATTTATGAAAAAAAGGCCTTGGTGCTTTGGGTTTATGGGATCTTTGTCTTTTGTGGTTTAAGTATTTTTTCTGCTGGTATTACCCCAAAAAAACCCTCCTGGAAGTGGCTGAAAATGGACATGACAGACCACAACAGCTGCGGAATACTATATTTAGTTTGTCATGTAATGAAAATAAATTATGCATCTGGAAACATTAATTACTGGGTTGTTTAAAAGAATCTTATTCTTGTAACATAAACTGGAGAATGGATTGCGTAATTTTATCTATGGAGTAGTTTTCTAAAGTCATTGTAACTGTTTTTTTCTTCACAGGTCACCATGGTTCACCATGTGACCTGAAATAGAGGAAATGAGAGAGGATACAGCTGTAGATCTAGTGATGCAAGTCTTCTTCTGAGTCTAACCTATTGTAACAGATTGTCTGTCTGTGTAGCTTATGAAGAAAGAGATTTCTTAAAGAGGCTACCATGAGAGCATTGCTTAAGGGACCACTTCTTGATACGTACATTCTGCCTAACTATTGACCAATAGCAAATCTCCCATTTTTTTGGGATGGGGAAGCCATTGAGTAGGTTGTTGCTGAACAACTGTGATGGTTTCTGAAGTCTTCCAATTTCTTTGAGCATAGTCAGTTGGGTATGGGACAGACACTGCATTGATTGGATTAGCTGGGACTCTCCTTCTAGCAAAAGGTGAAAGTATCACTGATTATTATAGACTTGTCAACAGCTTTTGATACTGCTGATCATGAAGTTTTGTTGATTTGGTTGTGGAGCCTAGCAAGACTGTTACAGAGCTGAGTGGTTCCTCTCTTATCTTTCTGAGAGAACACAGAGGTTATTTGTGGGTATTTATTTCTCCAACTTGAGAGTTCTCTCCTGCAAGGTACAATGGGAATCAATATTATCACCCTTCCCGCTCAACATGTAGATGAGGTGACTGGGAGAGTTAGTGAAGATATATGGTCTGTGATATATTCAATATGCAGATGACAGCTTGCTCTACATCTCTATTCTTTTGATTTGGCTGGAGCAGTAGAATAAATAATCCACTATCTATATAAATTTGAGGCTTGGATGAGAATTACTGTGTATCTGGAGAGGAGTGAAATAATGTTGGTGGCTTAGGACAAGCTGCCAGAACAGTTGGTGGGATTTATATTGGTTCCTCTGATTGGGAGAGTTTGAATGCCACTTGTAGCCCAGATGCATGACTTAGGTGTGGTATTAGATCTTGGGCTGTTCCTGGATGCTCAGGGAGCAGCCACAGTTATGAGCACACTCTCATCTGTGCTTGGTGAAAAAAATGACACTTTGTCTCCAAGTTGGTCTGTGCCACATTTATTCATGTGTCTGTCAACTTGTGATTAGATTCCTGTAATAAGCTCCACACAGAGCTATGCTTAGAGATCAGTCAGAAACTGAAGCTATTAATAATGTTGATATTAATCAATTGATATTGATAATAGTTATATTGATCAATACTGATAAATGCAAAGTGATGCACATTGGAAACTTAATCCCAACCATGCATATAAAATGATGGGGCCTAAATTAGAGATCTAGGAGTCATTGTGGATAGTTCTCTGAAAACATCCACTCAATGTGGAGTGGCAGTCAAAAAGGCTAACAGAATGTTGGGAATCATTAGGAAAGTGATAGATAATAAGACAGAAAATATCATATTGCCTCTATTTAAATCCATGGTACACTCACATCTTGAATACTGCGTGCAAGATCTGGTTGCCTCATCTAAAAAAAGATATATTGGAATTGGAAAAGGTACAGAAAAGGGCAACAAAATGATTAGGGGTATGGAACGATTTCCATTTGAGGAGAGATTAATAAGACTGGGACTTTTCACCTTGGAAAAGAGATGATTAAGGGGGAATAAGATAGAGGTCTATAAAATCATGGCTGGTGTGGAGAAAGTGAATAAGGAAATGTTATTTACTCCTTCTCATAACACAAGAACTAGGGGTCACCAAATGAAATTAATAGGCAGCAGGTTTAAAACAAACAAAAGGAAGTGTTTCTTCACAGTCAACCTGTGGAACACTTTGCCAGAGGATGTTATGAAGACCAAGACTATAACAGGGTTCAAAAAAGAATTAGATAAGTTCATGGATAATAGGTCCATCAATGGCTATTAGCCAGAATGGGCAGGGATGGGTGTCCCTAGCATCTGTTTGCCAGAAGCTGGGAATGTGTGACAGGGAATGGATCACTTGATGATTGCCTGTTCTGTTCATTCCCTCTGGGGCACCTGGCATTGGCCACCTTCAGAAGACAGGATACTGGGCTAGATGGACCATTGGTCTGACCCAGTATTGCCATTCTGATGTTCTTATAAATGTTTCCATCACCTTTGCACCAGGCACTGCGCTTCTCTAGTAAATTTCCAGATGAAATTGGAAGGTATTGATGTTAACCTACCAAGCCTTAAATAGTTTTGGGCCTGATTTCCTGAGAGATCATTTCTCTCCTCATGATGTACTGTCCCAGTTAGTGGACATGCTTCAGCTGGAGTTCCTTGCAACATGCAGGAGAGCACTGCTGAGGTGGGTGGGGAGGAAAGGTGTTCTCTGTAGATGTTCTTGACTTTGGATCACAGTTTCCCCTTGAGTCTGCCAGAGCCTGGATTTGTTAACTTTCTATATGTGCTGCAAACTCCATATTTCCCCCCAGGTTTTTGGAGAAGGTGCAGGTAGAGGGCTATAATGATTTAGGTTAGAATCCTCATTGTGTCCCTTATCTGGCAATCAAATCTATTAACATGCAGGTTTGCACCCATGTGGATCCTTCTCATAACACAAGAACTAGGATCCCTGTTGACTTCAGCAGGACACCCTCTGGGGCTAGGTGTTCAAATTAATGGATCTCAGTGCAGGATTGTGGCTTATATTTGCTGATGGATAATTTTTTATCCTTTACATTATATTGCTTCAATGTAATGCGCACCTAGAACATAGGATGGACACATACAGAGATTTTTACACTTCTAAACAAAGTGCAAAAAAGAGGCACAAGCATGATTTCCCCGACTGCAGTTCACCTTTAACAGATCAAAAGTGATGTTGCACTGCATTTGTCATCTTCATATCTAATAAAGGTTTATAAAGCTTAGGCTGCTTCCTAGATTATTAAAACAAAAAACACATAAAAAAACCTCAACATGTAGTGTTAAAAGTAAAATAGGCGAAATCTCATTAGCTATGAAAGATAGATATAATTAATTATATCCTCATATCAAATAAAATCCTTTTCTTAACAAAACTGAGAAGAAATGAAATGGAAGTAAGAGCTGCTGCCTAAAAATAAAATACAGTTGTGCAGATAAAGTACAATTCTTGTCTTGTTGTGGGTGCAATCTTTCCAGTTGTAAATACCGAAATTAGAGTTGAAATGTTGTGGGTGAGGTCTTCAGCTGGTGTGAATTAACATCGCTTCATTGAAGTGGAAGGAGTTTACTGATTTATAGCTGCTGAGAATCTAACCCATAAAGTTCCTTGGTGTCAATGCTTATCCCATCTGGATACGGCTAAAATAACATCAGCCAGTATGTGATTCTCACAAGTTAACTGCCCTGCAGTAGGAAGTGAAATTATTTTTAGAGAGCTTTTTGGGCTAAGATACTACCTTAGCCTTGCTACTACAATTTTACACCATGCTAAGGGCTTTCCCTAATTGAATTACCAAAAAACAGAAGGACCAAGGAAAAACACTCTATAGAAAACATAATTTTCCATTACTTGCATTGAGCTGATTCATTATGAAAATAGGAAATGATTAAATGAAAACCATTCTAGGAAGTCACAAACCATACAGGGCATAAGGTTAGCCACAACTGTGGGTGTAACACTATTTCCCCACTTTTTCCTTTTAGCAGGCAGACGCATCTTCGCTTCCTTCCACTGTTCCAGACTGTCTGCGGGCTGATGTTAGAATCCCGGCTACTCAAAGCCAAAACTGCTCCGACTACCAGCTAGACCTGAACATCACCCACGGGTTCCTGTATCCTCCCAGTCAGTAGGATTCTTTTTATAGCTAGTGTTTAGAAAGTCTTAATCAGCTGGATGTGGGTTTGTGTTTAAAGGATATCTACAACACCAAAGCAACCTGCTTGGTAACATGTGCTGTGCAAAAAAAATAGTAATAATAAAAATAAATAAATAGAGGTTTCCAGTGGCTGTGCATTGACCAAAACCAGCAGAATTACTATTATAAAGTCAATACATTTTGCAGCAGCCACCCACAGAGCCACTCTAATCCTACCCAAATATTTTCAGTTCAGAAGATTTAGATTTACTTTAAAAATGGAAGACATGCTGGCTGTGATGAAAACTGACCAGAGTGACATAAAGACCAGAGTGGAGTCAAGAATCTGGCCCATGTGGTGTCACTCCATGTAAATTTTGTTTTTTTTTTATGTTAGTTTGATGTATTGGAAGGGTTAGTTTCGCAACAGTCGAACAGTTGTTGTTAGCCCATAGTCTTTTTTTACCCATCACAAAGGTACCACGCAGTTTGGTACATCTGAACAGTCTTTTTCTGGGGGACCTGCTTCTCAGTGGAAAAAATGTGTATTCTAGAATAGTTCATTGAAATATAAATAGATCAAGTCAATACATCTATTTTTTAAAATATATAGGTTGCTAAAATCTGAATAGGCAATAAACTAAATCCTGGGGAATGGATGTGGCACACTTCGTGCTAATGGTTCCTCCCTGCCATTCCTCAGAGATTACAGTTTTCTCCAAAATTTACAGGAGGGAGACCTTTTATTGGGGTGTAAGGGATATTTTTGTTGTCTATCCCAGGGTAATATTTTCCAGTATTACAGAACAAGCCCCCAATCCTGTTCAAACATCTGTGTTTGTATATATAATTATGTATTATTATGTATGTATATTTATATAGTTCACATATTAATGTGAGATTTTCATTATCTGCAATAATTTGCCTTCTGTCTGCAGGGATACATAAACTGCACATTGAGAAACATCTTCCTATATCAGATGAAAGAGAAAGGAAGAGAACCATCTTCCTGTATCAGATCAGTCATTAATGCATGTTTCATTCTTTTTTTATAGATTTCAATGCAACTGGTCCAGAACAATATGATGCCTTACTTACCAGCAATATTGTCCCCATATATGAAGAATTCAAAAGTAGGTTATCAAAAGGTTCTACTGAACATTTTCCTGCAGTTTATTAAATGATAATTAACTAAAGAAAATTAAGAAAAAATTAAAAGATTTTAAAAATTCTTTTCTTAAATGATCATATTCAGTATATCCAGATCTAGTACAATTGCACTAAAAAGTATTGTTGTTTTTTTAAAATCACCATAGAAGATTTTAAAACACATCCCCTGTATTCATTTCCTTTACTCTTTTCTTTGGACAATCCTACTTAAAACTGCCTCTTGCTAATTAGAATATATTACTGTTTGAATTCCTTACTGCTAGACTTTGGGGAGATTCGTTGCCCCTCACTTTCTTTGCAGGGGCGGCTTGCCGCGGGGGGCACTCTGCCGGTAGCCGGGAGGGCGGCAGGCGGTTCCGGTGGACCTCCCGCAGGCATCCCTGCGGAGGGTCCGCTGGTCCTGCAGCTTCGGTGGAGCATCCGCAGGCACGTCTGCGGGAGGTCCACTGGCAGAGCGCCCCCCGCGGCGTGCCACCGTGCTTGGGGCGGCAAAATGGCTAGAGCCACCCCTGTCTCTTTGAACCACTCAGGTGGTGCTGAGGAAGTAGAGACTGCCTGCAAAGCCGTTGCTGGGGATTCTCCTGGTGTGGGGAAATCTCCAGTAGGTGTACAGATGGAGTAGCTGGCTCCTCTTTTATCTTCTCTTAACCCCATGCAGGAGAAGTGACAGGCTGGAATTAGTAACCAGCTCTGTGACACTGCCCCTGCTTCACCACACAGTATCTCAGTGAACCAGAAAATCTGGATCTTTATTTGGAAAATGCATATCAGGCAGATGTGCTTGTGTACAACTATAATGAGCCCTGTTATTCCCATCCATCTATCCTTGCTTCCAGTTATTAGTAACCATGAGCTATGACTTGTCTACAGATGCATGTTTTCTCTAACAGTCCAGTGCTGGTTTTCTAAGACAAAGGAGAAATATAGAAAATGCTACAGCAAGTAATAGAAAAAAGAAAGAAAATAAAAATGACCGGACTGCTTTTCACAGTTCATTCATATCCCATTCGATCATACCACATAAAACAAAGAAACCCAGAACAGCAAAGTGACCTGAATCCCGAAGGGAAAATAAATAACTAGAGACAGAACACCCTGTCACAAGAAATATAAAACTCACTGGCCAGTTACTACAGACTATAGACTATATCAGTAAGAGGTAAACAGAAAAGAGTGTATTTTTAGCCACACTGTCTATAGCTGTGCACCTATTATCACTAGTTTACATTGTAAAGATAAATGTTTAATTAAATTACATAAGTAAAATAAGTTAAATGGCCCACTGGTATTTGAAATGTGTTCAGTTGACTCAGACTAGTTCCTGTGAACAAATATTCACATCCCCAAAATCACTATCTCAGCTGACACAAGTTGGCACCTTTGTCAGTAATCTCAGCAGAGATGCCAAGAACTGATAGGCATTGAAAATGAACTGTCCTCTCTGTTCAAGAGTTGTTCTTTACAAATTCAAGTTGTGCCATATCGCTAGACTGTGTGGAGAAGCTTGCAATGGCATAGCCTTTACCACATCTCTTTCATAGGTGAACAGAGTACATTGGTTGTGTCAGTACAACAGTTTCCCTCTAAATTTGCTTAAAAAGTGAAATATTTTAAAAATTATAAAATATAGAAGAAGTTGTGGCAGTTTAGCCTGGAAAAATGTGTTATATTTTCATTCTTTGCCTATGGCAAAAAGTGAAAAAACATTCACAAGCTCATTAATGTATTAGAGGTAGAGCATTTTGGAACTGGTATTAATTATGTTCAACTATCATTTTAATGACAGAGATATGGAACTATTTCCATGATGTGCTGCTTCTAAAGTATGCTGCAGAGAGGAATGGACTGAATGTGATCAGTGGACCAGTGTTTGATTACAATTATGATGGCCATTTTGATGCTCTTCATGAAATTACACAGTAAGTAGAAAAAGGTAACTGAGAGAAGGGTCAAACTCTGGCTTATTTCACATATATTTGCTGTTATGTTTTCCATATTCCAACCATATTTCATTCCATTCAAGCCATATTCTTTCAGTCTGAATGACTTCTGTTATAGGTTAAGAGAAACAAGAAAGATCAAAAGTAAAGTATCCATGAGAGGAGCACAGAGTGTATCCTCTTCATATAATGCTTACTCACAAAATGGCAGAATCCTTGGGAACTTAAAATTGCAATACAGAGAAAATAGTCATAACAATTACATACCTACAGACAAACACTACACATTCATATCAGATAAACAGTGTACTAACCACATGCTGTGTACTAACCACCATGGAAACGCAGGGGGAGCCCACTTTTTAGGGGAGGCCTCTGCAACAGTGGACCATAAAAATGGCCATACTGAGTCAAACCAACCATCCGTCAAGCTCAGTATCTCTGACAATGCCCAATGTGAGATGTTTCAGAGAGAATGAACAGAACAGGGAAATTCTGAGTGATTCATCCCTATCATCCAGTCCCAGCTTCCAGCAGTTCGATGTTTAGGACATCTAGAGCATGGGGTTGCATCCCTGACCTTCTTGGCTAATAGCTTGTGGAACTGATGTCATTGGAGATGCTTTCCAAGGCTAGACTTGGAGATGCTCTCCAAGGCTAGCCTCTCCAAGGCTAGACTTAATACCACATCTATCAAGGATGTTTTGGGAATAGTGAAATCAGTTCTGCCGTGATGCAGGGGGGTGGACTAGATGACAGGCTGGGGATTCCTTCTAACTAATATGCTGTAATGCCCAGACAACCACATAACACTGTCTACAATTTTTCACAAACATGTTTCCTTCTGCACATTTAGTCATACTATGTATAAAGTGTCTGTCAATGGGAAGTGAGGGTGTACAGCACATCCAGGAGTCACTCAGCACTTCAAAGGCTTAGGCCCTACGTAGGGATGACTTTCATCTTGGAGTGGGGAAACTTTAATTTGTGAATCCTATATTGATTTAGCTTTCTACAGCAGGTTACCAGGTGTCATTTTCTTCATGGCACTTTAGGTTAGGCACTGTCAACCCTCCCTGCCACACTAATTTTCTCTTTAATTTTTGCAAATTAAACTTAATTATATTTTAAATTGTTAACAGAATGAAATGCAAATATGGGGCTCGATCCTGCAAGGTGCAGTGCATTTTGATCTTGAGCCAGTGAAGCACTTAAGTACATGCTTAACTTTAAGCATGTGAGTAGTCCGTTTGATGTCAGTGGGACAATCACAAGCTTAAAATGCTTTTAGAGCTATTTACCTTGCTAGAGTAGTGCTTTATACAGACATTCAGTCAAACTAGAGATATATTTATATAAAAGGCTGTTTTCAATTTATTTTTAAAAAGGTGAAATTCTGCATTGATGTGTATATATACAAATACAATCCCACTGACTTCAGTGCTTGTACAGTATATTATCTTTTATGCCAGGGGTGGACAAACTACAGCCCAGGGGCTGAATCCAGCCCTTCAGACATTTTAATCCAGCCCTCGAGCACCCGCCAGGGAGCGAGGCCCAGGGCTTGCTCCGCTCTGGTGCTCCATACAGGGAGTGGGGTTGGGGACTTACCCCGCTCCATGCGTGACATGGCTCCGCGTGGCTCCCCTCTGGCTCCTACACGTAGGGGCAGCCAGGGGGCTCTGAATGCTGCCCCAGACCCAAGCGCCACCCCCGCAGCTCCTATTGGCCAGGAACTGCGGCCAATGGGAGCCGCAGGGGTGACGTCTGTGGATGGGGCAGTGCACAGAGCCTCCTGGCCACGCTGCTGCATAGGAGCCAGAGAAGGGACATACTGCTGCTGCTGCTGCTGCTGCTTCTGCTTCCGGGAGCTGCTTGAGGTAAGCGCCGCCAGGAGCCTGCACCCCAACCCCCTCCCGCACCCCAACCCCTCATCCCCAACCCCACCCTAGAGCCCTCACCCCCAGCCGAGCCTTCATCCCCATGCACCACAACCCCCTACCCCAGCCCAGAGCCCCTTCCCACACCCTGAACTCCTCATTTCTGGCCCCACTCCACAGCCAGAACCCCCAGCTGGAGGCCTCACCTCCTCCCACACCTCAAACCCCAATTTCATTAGCATTCCTGGCCCACTATATGATTTCCATACCCAGATGTGGCCTTTGGGCCAAAAAGTTTGCCCACTCCTGTTTTATGCCCTTGATGATCAAACTTACCCCTTAATTAACATTCTTTTATAGACACATAAACAACACACAAATCCCTGTCCCAACTCACTACTTTGTGGTGCTGACCAGCTGTAAGAACCAGTCCAATACACCACTGAACTGTGTGGGCTCCTTGGACGTTTTGTCTTTTATCATTCCTCATCGACCTGACAACAGTGAAAGCTGTGCTGTAAGTATGGTTTCGTGCATGTCTCTGCACCCGGTGTGTGCATGACCTGCGATTCCTACAGAATTGTTTCTGGGGGAAGTCTTTAGATTCTGGTGTATTTAACTCAGTCATTCTTGATTTAAACCAAAAGCAGTCAAGAGTGAAGGCTGGAACTAGTGGCAGCTTGTGAGGGGCTTGTTCGTGTTGTCAGATGAGTGGTAGCAGCTGTAAAGATTATTGGGCGGGTGAGAAGCTGGGGCAGCAGGGTGTGGATCAGGTGATGCAGACTGAAGAGAGTGAGACAGCTAAGTAGAGAAGCAGCTAGTCAGCCATGCAGGAAGAAAGGAAGGATCTTGTGGGCCTGATGGACTCAGAGCAGTTATCATTCAGCGTTTGGCAGTTGGGAGTATGTAGCAGGGCTGGGAAGAGCTGCAGATTAGAGGTGACATAGATCAGCTCTCGCTCTGTGTGCAGGGTGGGATCACTGCAGCTTTTTGAAGAATAAAACTTGTTTTTAGACCATTTTAATGGTGTAACAGCGTTAGCAGGGTTACTCCCTTCAGCATAGCTATGGAAAATATTGCTCCTTATTTGTCTTGGGCTGACATCAGATAGTGTACTTTTACATCAATGCTTCTTCTGAGATTGAAATTAATAACCAATAGCCTTGATGTTTAGTGATACACTTACAGTACATAGTAAATAGGAAATGATAATGGAAAAATAAGTTACCATCCTTTTATGAAAAAAACCTCTAGAGTAATAGTACAAACATCATAGTGTTTTGGACCATTGCTCTTTATATTTTAGTTTTCTTTTATTTGGGGGGGGCAGTACTTAATGTAGACAGTAGATAAGACTTTACTGATTTGTAAGTGCAAGTGGAAATGTGATTCCACTATATTTTGTAGTTAAAGGGCCATTGAAACGTCAAGAAACCATTTATCAGCAGCATTTACTTCTTTGTCACTTGTTTGCTTACAAGTCTCTCCCAAAAGATGGATCTAGTACTGGAGTTATAGTATACATTCGTTTCCCTATTCAGCCAAAATAATCAATTAAGTGGAGTGTAACTAATTGGAAACAGCAATATATGTTCAGTAGAGTAAATTGATATCAGGAAGGAGAGAAAACATCCACTTGATCCAATTCAAACCAGGCACCCAAATGCAAGACTACAGAGATGTCCAGGAAGAGAGTGGAAAGAGCTTTTTCAAGTGAAGGCCCTTACGCCATACAAGGCTATTCTGTTGTTTGGTAACATGTGAAGGAATAACCAGTGGTTTGAACTGTGCTCGTTTTGCTTTGGCAGGATGGGCAACCAGAGTCCCAGTGGGTTGAAGAAAGAGTTCAGGCTCATGCAGCACGTGTTCGAGATGTGGAACTTGTAACTGGGCTTGACTTTTACCAGGACAGAGATCAGCCTGTCTCTGAAATTTTACAGCTAAAGACATTTTTGCCAACATTTGAGACTATCATTAACTGAGCATGTGTCAGTAACTTGAACAAATAAATCCAAAGTAAATCAATGTTTCCTGCAAAGAAAAACCTACTACAGCTCTTCAATTGATCAAGAAAACAAACTTGTAATACAAGAAACATAATTTTTTTTGCTTTTTCTCAAATTTTCAGTCTTTTGTCGTTTATTCAGTATGGGATTGAAAGGGGTAGTTTTAAATTGTTAACTGCCAGGTAATTTTATTTTAAAAATTACTAAAAATATTTAGTCTACAGAAACAAGAACTGGTAGGCCAGCTCCTACTAGTGGTTTTTTTTACTGCCAACTCAGGGATGTGGTTCTTTTACATACCTTACAGGACACCGTGATCAAGACCAAGCAAAATAATCATAGTTATTAACCAGGGCTATGTTTTTTTATTAAAGAAAGGAAAAGAAAACATTAAACAACACAAATGATCAACTGTTTACCTCCATTACAATTTCTTCTGTATGTCTCTCTGGGGAGAGCTTTTAATGGAGATTACACCCTAGAGCGTGAATCATCTCCGGGGGGCACTTTTCTCTTTGGTCTTAACTTACCATTTCGTCAAATTATTATGAATTCATTTTAGTATCTTACTAGATACTTAAAACTGGTCATGTATTGGCAAAAGAATTTAAGGGAAGTGAAGCTTGTCTAGTATTTATGAATAATAATCTAAACTACTTACTTTGCCTAACTATAAACTCTTTTAACTAGGTCCTATGAAACTGAAGGTAGTTAAATTAATTACTTAGAAGAAGTCATTTAAGGAGCTGTCTAAAAACAGGCCAATTATGGATATTAAGAAACTTAAATCCACATACATCCCACTATTTCTCTGTTTAGCCCCTGTCTCCTCTCCAGGAATACCTGGTCTAACCACCTGATGATTAACCGGAGAAGCTGATAGCTTTTTAAGGCTATGTTGACACTGTGCACGTTACAATGGCGCGGCAGTGCCGCTACGGTTGTAAAGTAAGCAGTGTAGCTGCTCTTTGTTGCTGGGAGGGCTCTCTCTCCCAGTGACAAAATAAAACCTGCCCCAAACGAGTGGCAGTAACTTCGTCAACGGGACAGCGTCTCCTGCTGATGAAGCGCTGTCCACAACAGCACTTTTCATCATTAAAACTTTTGTCATTTTTTTTAACACCCCTAAGCGACGAAAGTTTTCATGATGGAAGTGCAGTGTAGACATGGCCTAAGTTACAACAGCATTTCAATATTCCAACAAAATCATTAGAAGAGTTTTAAACCTAATTCCTTGGCATATTTTAGTGAACTTCCTCTCACCAATTGATTTTCAAGCCTTTGCGGGAGGTATTCCTTGAGTAGGTTTCTTCTTAAGTCTTCTTTGTTTTTCTTATCTCTCTGTGGTGGCTGGCTTGTGGAGTGCTGTTTGAGCAAGGTAGGGGTGGGGGTTGTATCCTTCAGTGTTTCTATACCCTTCTCCTTCCTATGTTAATGAATTATGGGGGAGGAGGGAGGCGGGAAATACCTCTTTCGGGTTTGTTTACATTCAGAGTTGGTTGTTGTCATCCTTTCATTGGTTTCATGCCTTCAGTGTTGGCTTAGGGCTTGTCTAAACTGGAAATGTTACAGCTGCAGCCCTGAGGGCTTCTCCTGTAGGTGGAGGTAATTCACCTCCCCAAGAGGCAGTAGCTAGGTTGACAGAAGAATTCTTCCATTGACCTAGACTTGTCTATACCAGGGGTTAGGTTGGTTTAACTACGTCAAATCCAGGGATGTGGATTTTTCACACTCCTGAGTAACATAGCTGGGTCAACCTCACTTTTTAGTGCAGGCCAGGCATTAGGTGACACTTCCAGGTCCTGTATATGCAGTCTGTTTTAATGCATATGCAACCTTTCTTTACTTGCCTTTGTGCTTTTTGTGGCATGAAAGCATCAGATAACTTTCAAAGCTAGCTTTAACTCTTATTTTTTATTCAATTCATTCTCTGAGATATTGTTGCAATTTTACTAAAATTTGACAGGAAATGAAATTTTGTTTTCAAAAAGGCCAAACACTCCTGATCTTTATAAGAATTTTTAAAGACTGTTTTGAGAACTAAAATTAAATAACTTTTAGAAAGTTAAGTATCAGAGGGGTAGCCGTGTTTGTCTGGTTCTGTAGAAGCAGCAAAGAATCCTGTGGCACCTTATAGACTAACAGACGTTTTGCAGCATGAGCTTTCGTGGGTGAATACCCATTTCTTCGGATGCAAGCAGTGGAAATTTCCAGGGGCAGGTGTATATATAAGCAAGCAAGAAGCAAGCTAGAGATAACGAGGTTAGATCAATCAGGGAGGATGAGGCCCTGTTCCAGCAGCTGAGGTGTGAAAACCAAGGGAGGAGAAACTGGTTCTGTAATTGGCAAGCCATTCACAGTCTTTGTTTAGTCCTGAGCTGATGGTATTAAATTTTCAGATGAACTGGAGCTCAGCAGTTTCTCTTTGAAGTCTGGTCCTAAAGTTTTTTGCTGTAGGATGGCCACCTTAAAATCTGCTATTGTGTGGCCAGGGAGGTTGAAGTGTTCTCCTACAGGTTTTTGTATATTGGTTTTAGAAAGTTGTTGATTTTAGCTTAGCTTAAGCTGTTGATGCTAATTTTGGGGATGATGCTTTTCTTGTCTTCCTGAATTAGGTGAGGACTTGTTTGTGCACTGTCAGTAACTAATTAATTCCCCATTAATATAAAGATTCTATACTTAAATGGCTTCTTTCACAGCTTAGTTTAGCTAGGTCATTAGATTCCATGGTGGAACACAAAAACATTTTTACTGTTTACACAGCAAAGACATTAGGGACTTTGCATTTAGCTACATATTTACAAGTATGCATTTCACAGAGTTTTGTCATGATAACATTTAAGAAATAAGCAAAAGTTTTTCTCCAGTATAATAATAGGTTTTCTTGCAAGAGGGTGGGTGTTGGTGGAACCCACTTTGCCTAGATTTGTTGCACTGATCACACACCCTACATTCCTTTCATACTCATGTTTCTTTCTAAAACCTGAATGTTTACATGCTTGATTTACTTGTTCATAGAAGATAGAAATGGAAACCTTCTAAATTTCTTTGATTCGCTTAACATTTTGTAACTACTAGCTAAACATAAATATTGTTATATCTCCAATCATCCTGGCTATGGCATTCGTGTAGCTAATCTTTATATTCAGTAAAAGTGCAAATAACTTTAGATCAACTTAATTTTTTATTTTTATAATAAATGTATTCATTTGCATCAATATTGAGGCCTCTCCCTCACATTAGCTTTGATTTGGTTTGTGCAAACTGGATAAGAACAATTCAAGATAAGTCAAATCCGCATTTCTGAGCCAGCCTTTTAATATACACCAAATTTTATATTCCTGAGTCTCTTAAAAACTGTAAATGATCTGTGTTGTAGGTTTACAATATAAAATGGTTGTGCTATAGAGACCTTGGCATTGCCAATCATATGAAAAAATATTTCTATAATGAAGATCAAGGGAAAACCAGTTTGATAGACTGTTTTTCCACTTGTATATGTCAGTAGAATCTGTAGTTTTCTAACACCATTCTGGGATGCTCTGTTATCTTTACTTTCTTCTTCTATTAATTCAATTGACTTGAATATCTTTTTAATATGTAGAAGCTGCTATTTTGTCAGATGATTAAATGCCTCACTTCAGCACTTTAAGGAAAAAATATCCGCTCCAAAATTCAAATAAATGGTCTTTATTACATACCCAAAGAGATGGTTATACCAGGGTAAGTCTGCACTGTGATTAAAAAAATACCCCAAAAAACAGGGCCTCGGTCAGCTGGCTCAGGCTTGTGGGGCTATACAATTGCAGTATAGATATGTGGGCTCAGGTTGGAGCCCTGGCTCCGAGGCCCACTCCCACTGCTGGATCTCAGAGCCTCGACCTCAGTCTGAACCTAAACATCTACACTGCAGTTTTATAGCCCAGTAACCCGAATCCTGCAAGACTGAGTCAGCTGACCCAGGCCAGCTGCAGCCATGCCGTGGGTCTTGTATCATGGTGTAGATGTACCCTTTGTGATCACTTTATGCTGGAAGAGGTGAGCACCCTTGGAAAAGCCACAGGTATTGTGTGTGGACACTTTGAGTATTCACAGCTCCCTCCAAATGCTTGGCAATACCTAAAATACTTCTGTGCTATTCTCAAAGAATTAAGCATGAGTCGGGAGCACAAAACAGGCAGTAACGTGGAAAAACAGGTAATATCTCTTACATTTATATAGTGGTTTCATCATGAAGGAGCCCAAGGGTCAAAATGCATACTGCATATATGGTGCCTTGGAAATGCAGCCAGCTAGAGTACAGTAGTGGAAATGACCAAGGCTCCCAATCTCTGCTATTACAAATGTTCTGTGTGATAATTACATGGGGGACAGGGAGTGGGGTTGAGATCCCAGCTGCAAGTACAGGTAATTGTAGGTATAAATAATGGCAGGTAGATGACCAGCTGTCTGATTTGTAGGCACAATCCAGCAGTCAGTCATGATTATCAATACTGGAGCCTGTAACTGAGTCTCCAAGTTGCAATGTCTATTTTAAAGCCGACTTTCAAGTACACACAGAACAGATAGGACCTTGTTTTAAGGCCTCTTCTGAGAGGCCCATACTTACACATAAACAAGCTCAGTGGTATTTAATTTCTCCTTTTCCACAAGGATGAAGGTCTGAGTCAAACCTGCTGGGATTTGAATGTGTGGTCAGACCACAAAGCTATCTTCTTTAACATATAATTATATTTCACTCTGCGACATTTAGGCACCCACATCTTCTTCTGTATCCATGCAAGAGAATAAAAACACCATGCCACTCCTGGTGGCAGAACCATCTTTTTGAGCACGCAACTTCATGTTCAACATAGGGTAAATCTCACTCCTAACTTAGTCAATGGACATTCATATTCTATTAAAATGATGTAGGCATGCAAATTACTCATGCCAAATCAAAATTAATTTAAAAAGTGAGAATAAATCTATTTTTAGGTACAATTATGCACAAAGCATGGGCACTTTAAAAATCTGTATCTATATGTTCATAACTGGCCAAACTATGTTTTTCAAAGGTTGCTCAGACTTTGACACATATTTGTAGTATCTGTTATTCCTGAAAATCTCAGACTTTTAAAAAAATAATAATTAACTAACACGTTAATGTCTTTTAAAACACACAGACCTGCACAGCAGATACTTAGTTTTTGAACAGATAATGCTTTTGCGATTTATCTTCAGCATGAGAGTTGCCAGCTGATGGCTGTTTGGTGGTATGTGTGAAAGAAGCTAGTGACCTTAGTCCAGTTCCGGGTTGTAAGGTATCCGTATCACAGCTGGCACCTTTGATGGCAGTTCCAGCAGAGGCCGATTATTTGAACTTCCATCTCATGTCTAGAAATGTCCTCTTCAGAGGCTTCTGCATCACTGAGGGGGCATTCATCTGCTCAGCATATCAGGCCCCAATTTCCAGACTGAAAGAGAGAGAGAGAGAGTCAGTGTGGAAAAACTTTTTCCGCTGTACATATTTCATTTGTCAAGGAATCTAGGTCTAGGAATGGGAATGTGACACCTGTCATAAGTGCTATGATTAGGAAAGGAAAACTTCTGTAACTAACCAGTAGCATGTGAATGTTGAGTATTACAATCAAACATGCAGGTCTGAACTCATACTGCATTTTTTGAGCATTTGAGTTTAAAAATAACTTTTCACATGAGTGTGTGCTAAGAGAGCCTGACTGCTCATATGGTCTCAGAAAGCAAACATGAAAGGGTCCTGAGCACATGCAAGCTGAATCTTCTAGTCCAGGGGCTAGGACACTGGCCTAGGACTTAGACCCAGGTTCCATTTCCTGCTGTGCCATAGACTTCTTGTGTGACCTTGGGAAAGTCACATAGGCACTCCGTGCCTCAGTTCCCTGTCTCTAAAAATGGGGATAACGCTTCCCTACCGTATGCAGGTGATGGGAGGATAAATATATTCAATATTGTGAATCACTTGGAGATTTACTGATGAAAAGCATTGTATGAGAGTTAAGGATTATTCTGAATGAATAGGTGTGGAATTCCATTCCCTCCCCCCTGCCCTCATTATTCATTCTACACTAGTTAACCCCCTACAAAAAGGCTTTTATACAGCACAGTGGAGTCACTAGGGTTGAAGACAATGGGGTTGCACAGAAATAACGGACTGCAAAATTTGACCTATTATGAGTAAAGAGCTAGAGTCTCATCCCTGCTCTGCTCCACTGGCAGTGCAAACCTCCTGCCGATCCCTTGCTGTAGGAGAGTCCTCAGCTAGCATGGAGCCAATTCCAACAGCTCCAACCCACAGCCCCTGGTACACCCAGTGCACAGAAACTGTGTTGACAGTTGTCCTAACTGTATTTTTTTTCCCAAGATTTTTGTTGTCAACCTTTTAGTTCTCTGTGTGGTCCATAGACCTTCTGAAAATGAACATTCCTTGCTGTTTACAGAGACAGTTATGGGGAAGATTTTCCTCACTACTAAATTCAATAAGTGAGTCTAGTCATGTATAACTCAAGACATGTCTGGAGTTTGGACTGATTTGGTGGAAAGTCTGTGGAATGGTTTTTCCTTCTTTCCCTTCCTTCCTTTCTACCCGAAGCCAGTGCCTTCATCCCTGGGATCTGGAAACCGGTACTGTAGTTCAACAACTTGAGTGGGCTGCATAGCTGGACAAATCTTGCAGTTCAGTGAAACTTTTTATTTTAACAGGGCTGCCAAGAGCGGGTTCGGGCCCTGGTGAAAATTTTTTTTCGGGCCCCCCAGCAAAACAGCTAAACAGGGCCGACGAAGCCAGGGAAGCTGGGCCCCAGGCCCCCTTCCAGACCACCAGGCCCTGGTAATTTGTACTGGCTTCTCCCCCATCTTCTCAGCCCTGAATTTTAATGGTAGTTTTATTTACCCCTGTGTCTAGGATCCATAGGTAGATTGTGTGTGAATATATAAACGATGCAGTAATGCCAAAATATTCCAACCTGGATGGTTGAAATTAGCCTTTAAAATCCATTTAGTAGGTTTGAAATTCTTGGCTAAAAGCTGATAAATTATACAGAACTAGCAGTAAGCTTTGTTTATAGATTTGCATTATTTTTTTCCTATATGCAGCAGGGGTGCTGGAACAATTTGTATAGTGGGGGTATTGAGAGCCATTAGATTAAACTTTAAACCCTGTATATGATGGAACCCACTTCAAGCCAGGGGGTGTAGGAGCACCCCGAGTTCTAGCACCCATGATATGCAGCAATGATTACTTTGTAATGAAAAATCCGATACTATACCTTCGGGACCGATTGACATAGGCCCCGATCCAAAGCTCACTGAACTCAATGGAAAGACTCCCCTTGACATCAGTGGGCATTGGATCAAGTCCACAGCACAGTCCTAATGGCCAAATTCTGTCCTCAGTTACACCCTAGTAAGTTAACCCCATTGAGCACAGTAGGATTGGACAGGTGAAAAAACAAGGGAGGAATTGCCCCAGCCATTCCCTAACCCTGGAATATAGTATATATGAGTGAAATTCACCACAGTTCAAGCCTCTGAGAGTTTCAATGGGATTTTTAACTGGTGCACAGGCCTTGTGCTTCCCCTCTGTGCACGGGTGAATTTTACTAGGGCTGTCAAGTGATTAAAAAAATTAATTGCAATTAATCACGCTGTTAAACAATACTAGAATACAATTTATTATATAATTTTTGATGTTTTCAACATTTTCAAATATATTGATTTCAGTTACAACACAGAATACAAACTGTACAGTGCTTTTTTATTACAAGCATTTGCACTGTAAAAAACAAAAGAAATAGCATTTTTCAATTCACCTAATACAAGTACTGTAGTACAATCTCTTTATCATGAAAGTTGAACTTACAAATGTAGAAATATGTGCAAAAAACTGCATTCAAAAATAAAACAATGGAAAACTTTACAGCTTACAAGTCCATTCAGTCATACTTCAGCCAATCGCTCAGACAAATAAGTTTGGTTACAATTTGCAGGAGATAATGCTGCCTGCTTCTTGTTTACAATGTCCCCGAAAGTTCTCATGGCACTGTTGTAGCCGGCATCGCAAAATATTTATGTGTCAGATGCGCTAAAGATTCATATCTCCCTTCATGCTTCAACCACCATTCCAGGGGACATGTGTCCATGCTAATAAGGACTTCTGCTCAATAACAATCCAAAGCAGAGTGGACTAACACATATTTATTTTCATCATCTGAGCCAGATACCACCAGTAGAAGGTTGATTTTCTTTTTTGGTGGTTCAGGTTCTGTAGTTTCCACATCTGAATGTTGCTTTTTTAAGACTTGAAACCATGCTCTACATCTCATCCCTCTTAGATTTTGGACATCACTTCAGATTCTTAAACCTTGGGTTGAGTGCTGTAGCTATTTTTAGAAATCTCACATTGGTACCTTCTTTGCGTTTTGTCAAATCCGCTGTAAAAGTGTTCTTAAAATGAACTTGTGCTGAGTCATCATCTGAGACTGCTATAACATGAAATATATGGCAGAATGCAGGTAAAACAGAACAGGAGACATACAATTCTCCCCTAAGGAGTTCAGTCACAAATTTAATTAACACATTATTTTTTTTAATGAGCATCATCAGCATGGAAGCATGTCCTCTGGAATGGTAGCCAAAGCATGAAGGGCATACAAATATTTAGCATGTCTAGCATGTAAATGCCTTGCAATGCTGGCTAAAAAAGTGTCATCCGAACGCCTGTTCTCACTTTCAGGTGACATAAATAAGAAGCAGGCAGCAGTATCTCCCATCAATGTAAACAAACTTTTTTGTCTTAGCAACTGACTGAACAAAAAGTAGGACTGAGTGGACTTGTAGGCGCTAAAGTTTTACATTGTTTTGTTTTTGAGTGCAGTTATGAAACAAAAAATATTTACATTTGTAAGTTATACTTTCATGATAAAGAGATTGAACTACATTACTTGTATGAGGTAAATTAAAAATACTATTTCTTTTATAATTTTTACAGTGCAAATATTTGTAATCAAAAGTAATAATATAAAGTGAGCACTGTATACTTTGTATTCTGGGTTGTAATAGAAATAAATATATTTGAAAATGTATAAAAACATCCACAAATATTTAATAAATTTCAATTGGTATTCTATTGTTTAATAGTGCAATTAATCATGAATAATTTTTAAAATCACGATTAATTTTTTTCAGTTAATCATGTGAGTTAACTGTGATTAATCAACAGCCCTAAATTTTACCATACAGGAGTAAAGGTAAAATCTTATCTGGTGCTGATAATGTTTTAAGAATATTCTGTGCTACATTATAAGTAAACATCCAGTGCTGATAGCAATATCCTGGAGTTACTGCAATTCCTAAAGGTGTTTTCACAGCTAGCTGTATTTGAAAATGGGACACTGTTTTTGAGGTTTATACAGTGTAGAAAACAATTAACTGTTTCAGACAAAGATTCTACTCTTTTACACCCATAAAACACAGTATTAGCATTTTTATCTGCATGACCTGTAAAAAAAAATCTTATTTATTAAAATGCTATTTAAATGCATACCTTTGATTCTATGTTAGCTACTTAAACCAAAAGAGCTTAGTTGTGTACTTACTGCACAACTCCAGAATGTATTAATAGGGCAAAGGGTATTTATTCTAAGGTTACATGTACCTTATATAGTGAAAATCAGAAAGCACAGAAAAATTTAAAAGTTTTGGAATACTGGAAAGTGGAAGAAAAAGGATACATGATCCCTTAAAGTCTTAAAAAGGTAAAATTATATGTGACACTGTGCCCACTCTGCTCAGGGTATTAAACCTACCACAGGAAAGTGGCAAGACAAAATAATGTCCCAGAAAAGGAGCAGATAAAAGTAAGGAAGTTTATTATCCAGAAAAAAATAAAGAGTGAAGCATGCAAAGATTTATAGCAATAAAATGAAGACCGATTCCCAGTACCATTTAATAACTAGTTACACAAGCAAATAGAATTGCAATTTTAAGGAAAAGATTCTCATTCTCTGCTCTATCCTAGAAATGGGGAAGAGGTTTTCCTTCTTAATGCTGTCAAATTCTTCCTGTTTAACAGTATACATGAGCCATCAACTAAAGATTCATTCTTTGAAAATGGCAATTGCCATATTTCTCAGCCTGCCTCAAGAGATCTCTGTATCAAAAAGAGGCAAAATGGAAGTCAGCTTATTTTTCATTTGTAAAAATGGACACTACTGGGTGCCAGCAATTAGCCTCCCACCCAGGGCTGGCTCCAGGGGTTTTGCCACCCCAAGCAGCCAACCCCCCCCCAAACAAACAAACAAAAAAACCCGTGATCGTGATCTGCGGCAATTCAGCGGGAGGTCCTTCGCTCCGACCAGGAGTGAGGGACCCTCCGCCGAATTGCTGCTGAATAGCTGGACGTGCCGCCCCTCTCCGGAGTGGCTGCCCCAAGCACCTGCTTGCTAAGCTGGTGCCTGGAGCCAGCCCTGCTCCCACCACTGCTCTGTTCTGAGTGTTGGGATTTCCTCTGAGACCTCTTTCCACTGAGCTTCCCAAGAACTCAGTTCAATTCCAAACTATGTCACTGAGGTATCTGTATTTGGCATATAGCAATGCTACGCTGAGTTGATCAGACTCAAATGCAGGGGGTGGCTGCAGGGTACATCACAGATCCAAAGTAACACAGAAACCCTCTCCTTTTATACATATTCACATATCTCATTGCATCGTACATTTTTGGAATGGCTTGGTTACGGTGTAGGACCCAGTCCTTGTACAGCATGCTCTGCTCATGCATTGTTCACTCTCAGCCTACTCTGAACCTCATCTCTACATTCCTATCTTTGCTTGTCCATTGTTATCTTGGTTGTAGTAAAACAGTTCCTTGGGTGTTCTCCTCTTTATTTTAGCTGCTCAGACATTCTGTCTTTTTAGCCCACTGACCTATTTACTTAACTTCATCAGACCAAAGTCCTGTTTGCAGCCTGGTGATTCATTTACCTTCCTAATCCTATCTTCCAAAGAATGCGGCCTCCCCCCACACCCACGTGTTTAATTGCTCATGTCAGGCCAGGCCTACCTACACTTAAATGTGATATTTTCAACAGGGGATAAGGGATTTAGCCACAAACCTACTATTGAAAATAATGGAAGTTGGGAGGCCTGGATCTTCTAGAGTTGTTGAATATTAGGACCACACCTGAAAATGATTACAGGGAGGATTGCTAAGGCACTGTGTACAACTAGATAAATAAAGGAGCTTGCCTTGTCTCTGTCACAGGAAGGGGAGTGACTCTCCAGACCACTTTGCTCCCAGAGATTCAATTTTGTGATCCTAAAAGCAGAACTAGGAAAATCAAGGTGGGTTTGTTAATAAGGGCGACTGTGTTTCCCTGGGACCACTTCCTTATCGTCAGTGACGACCACCGCTTTTTTGTTAAAGCAAAAAACACTTTCTACTTTATATTTAATAGATGATTGCTGCTGTTGCCAGCAGCTCATTGAAGGTCAGTTCCAATATAATTAAACTGTAGATATTTTTAAAAGGCTCATTATATTTTACCAGCTCCCTGTTCAGGTTTTTTTTTCTCTAAAAAGAGCAATACAAAGGTGTGCTTGATCAAATTGCCTCCTACTCCACGCCTGCCATATTTGAGTACATGCCAGTTTGTGCACAATGATTTGGGCTTTTGCATGTGCAAAGTGGGTAACTACACATGCAAATACTGATTTTCCTCCCTAACTGTCAATTTTTATTCAGTGGAGGGTGGTTAAGTGGAAACTGTTCCAATCTCAAATTGTGGGACTGTTTTAATGAAAGATGGCTGAAAATTTGGCCCTGAAACTTCAACACAATGACATATTTGACTTCTCTAATGAAATAGTGAATGTGAGGCTTGTGATGATTAATGTATGTCAGCTTGCATCTGTATCAATCTACAACCACCATTTTGTTTTTGTAAGCACTATTTTGATTGTAAAACTGTTCTGTGCCTTCACTGTCATCTTTTTGCCTCCATCATGCACTGTGATTCCAAGAGATGATCTCAGAGGGTGTACAATGCAGAGCAATCAGGAACTGTTAACTTGGATGGTCTTCCATTCAAATGGAAGCACCTAGGACAATGAGTTGACTTGTGTGTGAGGAAACAGCTCAGCTCAAGTAGGCTTGTAACCAAGCAATGGATCACCTAATGAAGACAATGAGGACATGTCTACACTAGAAACACCTCGGTGGCACAGCTGCAGCTGCAGCAGCTGTGCCACTGCAGTGTAGACACTACAGTGATGGATGGGATGCTTCCATCAATGTAGTAAATCCACCCATCTGAGAGGTGGTAGCTAGGTCAATGGAAGAATTCTTCCATTGTCCTGGGGCCCTCTAAACTGGGGCTTAGGTTGGTTTAACTATATCTCTCATGGATGTGACTTTTTCACACCCCTGAGGTATAGCTAGGTTGACCTAAGTTTTAGGTGTAGACCAGCCCTGAGCAGGGTCACCTGATGGTGGAGAGAAAGGCTGGAATCTTATTAAAAAAAGACCTTCTCATCAGCCATTTTAGAGACAGACCAGACCCAGAAGACAAGGCTGTGCAGGAGAAGAGGGTCCTAGGACCCTGAAAAGGCTGACCAAACCCCAGTAGACTCTGAGCTAGGGTATGCACACCATATAGAGCCTGAATGAATTAATAAGGTCCTCCGTGGCCAGTTATGTTATCTGGCTGCACCTAGAGAACAGGACAGGCGTAATTAGAGATGAAGCCCAACTGGGGAGGAGCCATGTAGTGATTACAAAGGCAGGAAGCTGAGAACAGAAGGGGGCTGCAGGAGAGAGGTTGCAATCACTCTCTGTAGGCATGCAGCAATTCTCCCCAAAAAAGCCATATTTTTGGAGTTTAATATTCCCACCCCATGCACACCCACATCATATATCATTTAAAAGCTTGTTATGTACTTTAAGATAAGGTATGATGTAGAGTTCTCAGGCATGGGTGAAAGTAAGCCAGTAAAAAGTGGCTGCCAGTACCGCCCCGTACGCAACTGAACTTAAAGCGCTGCCATGGTAGCGCTTTAACATCGTTGCCCCTTTTGTACCCCCAGGCCACCAACGGCGGGAGGGGGAGGGAGGAATAGCTGCCTGGGCCCTTTAAATCGCTGCTGGAGCCCCAGGAGGTGCGGGCCAGGCAGTGCTGATGGGCTGGCTCAGGGACGCTGACCCCCAGCCCTGTCCCTTCTGCCCGAGGCCCTGTCCCTTCCGAGGGCCAGAGCTGGTCCCCGTACTGGTAAGTGTTGAATATTACTTTCATCCCTGTGCTCAGGTGGTGCAGTAAGCCTGTAGTTAGGGCCATCCCTAGGGGGGTGGGGGCCTAGGCATGAAGTGACGGCACTTCTGGGACCGACCATGCTGGGGGTGGATAGGGGAGGCTGGGGGAGGCGGTGTCTCCCCAAAAAGCCAGATGTGGCCCCTCCCACACTCAGGGCCAGCTCGAGTTTTTTTGCCACCCCAAACAAACAAACAAAACCTCTGGGAGCAACTGCCGAAGCAAAAAATGCCGCCCCTGGAATGCTGCCATGCCGCCTCTGGAGTTATGCTGCCCTGAGTGCGTGCTTGGTTTGCTGGTGCCTAAAGCTGACCTTGCCCACACTCCATCCTGCCCGCCCCCAGAGCCCCACTTCGGTGGCCCCGCTGGGTTCCAGGGGGCTGAGGCCATGTCATCTGCCTTCCTGGGGCTGAGGAGGCTGTGGCGGCACCATACGCTCTCCCTCCCAGTGCTCCGGGGCTTGGGAGCCTGCAGCGGCACCGCTGCGTGCTCTCCCTCGGGTGGAAGGAGCAGGGCTGGGGGGTTGCCTCCCCCAGCCAGAGTTCACCTGCAGCCTATGTGGCACTCGGCAGTCACGCCGGTCCACAGGCCCCCCTAGAGCGCAGGGCCCAGAGTGGTCGCCCCGATTCATCGTCCCCCAAGGATGGGAAAATGCGAAAGTGTCATTTTTTTTGCACAGTTCCAGAAACACTGCAACGTGACTATGACTACAGTTTTTACTGTTCACGTTAATTTTAACACCTTAATGTGTTTATTATTGGCCAAAGCTACTAAACAACAATTTATTGAAAGATTTGTATTGGTTGTGACTGGGTAAGGATTTATTTTCAAAATTGATGAAGCTGTTTAACATGTGGCAAAAATGGCAAATATCAACATCGTGTAATATACTAACATGAAATGTTTTCATACTGCATATTCTTCATTATCAAAGTATCTCACAAGTGTTTATAACAGTTTGCTGTATTTTTGGTTGAAGTTTGCTGACCAGATCAATCACATACTGAAGGTTGTGCACAAGTAGCAGTAGATGGAGTCCCCAAAGTTTGTACTGCACAATGGGTAGATATGAATGTACTTGAATTCTTAATGTAATGCTTTTCAATTTGTAAACATCTATACATACAGTGTAGCATCTAGTCTGAGAGGTAGAAGACTTTAATTTGTAATTGCCTATGAATGCAGTAATAGCCTTTGAAATAGAAACTAGCTTTTTAATTCAGAGTGGTAGCCGTGTTAGTCTGTATCAGCAAAAAGAAAGAGGAGTACTTGTGGCGCCTTTAGAGACTAACAAATTTATTTGGGTATAAGCTTTCATGGGCTAAAACCCACTTCATCGGACGCACGCAGTGGAAAATACAGTAGGAAAATTGTGTGTGTGTGTGTGTACACACACACACACACACACACACACACACACGGAGAACATGAAAAAATGGGTGTTGCCATACCAACTGTAACTAGAGTGATTAATTAAGGTGAACTATTAGGTGAGCTATTATCAGCAGGAGAAGAAAAAAAAAGTTTGTAGTGATAATCAGGATGACACATTTCCAACAGTTGACAAGAAGATGTGAGTAACAGTAGGGGAGGAAAAATTAGCATGGAGAAACAGTTTTTACTTTGTATAATGACCCATCCACTCCCAGTCTTTATTCAAGCCTAATTTAACGGTGTCTAGTTTGCAAATTAATTCCAATATGATACACCCATTTGACCCTGAATCACATCCAGAGGTGCTTATCAGCATATCTACTGGACTGCATGTAACGATGTACGAGAATCTTTATGAAAATAGCAGATGTTTGTGAAGAACAAATGGAGAGGTTAATGAGAAGTCCACTTAAGTCCACATAGCTTCTTTAGCCCAGTTAAGAAATCTGGGCAGAAGGATAATTCTGCATGCTGTATGAGTCAATATGACTTTTGGGTCTCTTGCTGTCAAAGGAAACATAGTAATTATGTTACTCGACACAGATATTTTGGTCTTACACAGAGAACTTGGTTGTTGAAGTCATGCAGTTTGGATGAACCAGGCTTTTTCTACATGGACTGCAGTTTTCATAAACAAAGGCCTGTGTCCATGGATAAGAGCTCCTCCGGCTCTTATCCATGGACATGCATCCGACGAAGTGGGTATTCATCCACGAAAGCCCATGCTCCAAAACATCTGTTAGTCTATAAGGTGCCATAGGACTCTTTGCTGCTTTTACAGATCCAGACTAACACGGCTACCCCTCTGATACCCTCCAGCTTCGTTAGCTATAAAGTAAAACAGCATTGAACTCATTCATCTCTCTCTATATAAATCCCATTGTTTTCAGTCATAACTGGAACTAAATTTGACTTCTATATCCTTTAATTTTATGTTACCAGAGGGAAAAACATGTCGTTTGTATCTCTTGGACTTGAGGGTAAGTACAAATCTCTGGGAGTGGGAAGAAGCTGGCAGGAGAACAGCGGAGAGGATATATTTCATAAAAGACATTCCTGTGGTCTTACAGAATCCTATCACACAAGCCAACACAATGAAATGTCCATCACCCCAGCTGCTAGGGCTTGTTACAATTACAAAAGAAATGGGAAAGTTGTTTTCAGAAAAAGAGTTGGCAGATTTGTGCCTTGCTATGAAAACTGCATCTGCAAAAAGAGTTTCCATAACTTGGGAAACATCAGCCTTTCCATTTAACTAAATGCTTCACAAGAATACACAGTATACTTGAAAAATAACAGTTGTTTTAAACTTCTCCTTGCTCAGCATCAGAAAGGTAGGATGGTTCTTCTGTGTCTGGAGTCAGTGCTATTACACAATAGCAATAGAAGCTAGGAGGGATAGCTCAGTGGTTTGAGTGTTAGCCTGCTAAACTTAGGGTTATGAGCTCAATCCTTGAGGGAACTATCTGGGGCAAAAATCAGTATTTGGTCCTGCTAGTGGAGACAGGGGGCTGGACTTGATGACCTTTCAAGGTCCATTCTAGGAGATAGATATATCTCCATTTTTTTTTAATAAGCCAAAGAGCATAGTTTACAACACTCTTTCCCTAATTAAAAAGTTTCACCCACATCCTCCCAATCCCAGGGTATCTGTTCCTGGTCGGGTTTAGGAGTCATTTAGGTGTCTTTGGTGGATGCTTGGGTGCCTTACAAAGTTCTCCCCCGCAAAATTATCCAGAACCCCATTCTGGAGTTTGGTGGTAGCCTCCCTTGTCAAAATTCAGTCCAGCTCCTCAAGGCAGAGGCAGTTGGTGGAAGCATTATTGGAGGTCCAGTTGTTGTCCCTTGTGTTATTCTAGCCCTGCCAGAGCTCCTTTGCAATGAGGTGGTGCTGGTCCTTCTCCTGTATTTACTCTACTAACTGCTTGCAGATTTTGGCATTCTGGTGACTTCTGTTCAGATGGGCCTGGACATGCTCCTCTCCCCAGATGTCCAGGAAGTCCAGGACCTCCCCGAAATGCAGGGCATAGCTGCTATAACGGGTATGTGATTTGGGTGTGTGAACTCGCTACAAAAGGGCACACCAGGCTGTGTGCCAGCATTTGAATGGGGAGGTGACATCCACACAAGATTACCCTGTAGCAGTAGATGGCATACACGTAAACTGATCCAGATGAGAAGAAATGCAGGGTGGGATAGCTATGGAAGGATAGCCAAAAGTGGCATAGTTAATTCAAAATACAACAGCTGCTGCATATGTCCACACAAACCTTGTCCCCAAAATAACTAATTTCAGTCAGAGTTATTTCACTTCCAAAGCAAATAAATGAATATGGGATAACATGCCAGATAATTGGAAAAAGGGACTTTTTTGGGTGGATGCCAGGCAGTTTATCTCCAAAAAGGAAAAATTATTCTGAAAAAACTACCCCTTGTAGACAAGTCCTAATAGAGTGTCCTGTTAGGAGAAGAAAGATTATCTCAATATTTCCTTTTAGGAAATAGTGAGAAAGCTAAGCAGTAAGAATGTTGGTAATCAAAGGTGCTTGTGTTTATGGTATGTTAAATGAAATACATCTACCCTGGAAAAGGCAAGGTCACAGGGTGGGCTGGTCCTTTAAGTGTTTGGGGCTCAGCCCCTCCCCAGTCCCCCATGCCTTATCAGCTCATCCCAGGAGATGGGTTTGTGCTTGGGACTGATGGTTGGGTCAAGTGACCAGGAATCATGTGAAGGTAGCCCAAGCATGGTCCTTCACAGAAGAGAGAACTTGCTCCCTCAAAGAGGGAGAGGCAGGTAAGGGCTAGGAAAGGCATCTCTAGAGGGTTCCAGAATCAGCCTCACAGAGCTCTATGGTTTAGAAAGATTGGAGGCATTGAGAGCTGGGGCCCTCACACATGAGTAACTGAGGAGAGATCCCTACAGGGGATCCAGAAGGAAACCAGAGTCAGAGAGGAGTGGGGAAGAAGACTTCCATGCCAACCACAGGGAAAGGCCCAGTTGAAGCTACCTGCAGTGAGGAGCAGGTGCAAAAATACTTACGAGGGCACTAGGAGCCTGTGAGGGGCATGATGGATTGCTGAGCCTGGAGAAGAAGGCTGTTGAGTTCTGGCTTTGAGTTAAACTGATTTTTATGTTAAGAAACCTTCTCCCAGAAAGGAAAGAACTAGTTGCAATAGTTTGTTTCCCTGAGGAGGGAGGGAAACCTCAGATGGCAGGAAAGACTTTGTTATTGGCAGTAATAAAGGGGTTCTGAGTCCAGAAAAAGGGACATGGATATAGATTTAAATAGTGAAAAAGGCTTGGCTGACTACTGGTTACAGAAAGATTGCTCAGCAGTGCATACCAGGATCCTGTCATCATTGGACTAAGAAGTTTATACATCGTTATATTATGAACCCCTAAATGTGTTGAAAGCAGTGTGACAAAGTTCCTCCTCTACCTTGGTGGGTCCTGCGCTTATTAGCAGATTTGCTCACCTCAGTGATCTTCCCCACAGTCTGGATCAACTTCTCCTGTGTCTGATCAGGAGTTGGGAGGTTTGGGGGGAACCCAGGCCCGCCCTCTACTCCGGGTTCCAGCCCAGGGCCCTGTGGATTGCAGCTGTCTATAGTGCCTCCTGTAACAGCTGCATGACAGCTACAACTCCCTAGGCTACTTCCCCATGGCCTCCTCCAAACACCTTCTTTATCCTCACCACAGGACCTTCCTCCTGGTGTCTGATAATGCTTGTACTCCTTAGTTCTCCAGCAGCACACCCTCTCACTCTCAGCTTCTTGTGCCTCTTGCTCCCAGCTCCTCAGACACACTTCCTCTCCTCTGGTTCCTCCTCACCTGACTGGAGTGAGCTCCTTTTTAAACCCAGGTGCCTTGATTAGCCTGCCTTGATTGGCTGCAGGTGATCTAATCAGCCTGTCTGCCTTAATTGGTTCTAGCAGGTTCCTGATTACTCTAGTGCAGCCCCTGCTCTGGTCACTCAGGGAACAGAAAACTACTCATCCAGTGACCAGTATATTTGCCCTCTGCTGTAGAGGGGTAGGAGGGAGAGGGCTGCTGCTGCTGTTGCTGTTCCTGCCTCCCCTCACTGCTGCTGCTCTGGTCTGGCTCCTGCTCAGCTGCTAGGGACACCACCACCACCCCCTTTCTCTGCTATCTGCTTGCTGGCTGGCTGTAGTTTCCCCACCCAGTTGTTGCTGTTGCTGTTGCACCACCCACCCTTTGGGGCTGCTGGCCCGCCCCAGAGGAGGAGGGGAGGAGGGACCAGCTCCAGGCCTTGCTGCTGAGGCCACCACCCATCTCCTGGGGGCGGGTCCCTCCTGCCCAGCACCACACCACCCACCCCGGAGCTGGCTGCTGCTGCTGCTGCTGAGGAGCTGCTGGAGCCCCCCGAGGAAGGAGAGCTGCCTGCTGCTGCTGCTGGAGGACCTCGGAGGAGACTCTGAAGGCCACCGGGGGGGCCCCTAAGGTGAGTATTTCTGATTTGTGCTCTTGTGTGGTGGGGGCTTGACTGTGTCTTTGGACACTGGGGGTGTGGCGGAGCCTGCCCGCCCATCTGTGTCCCCCCTTCCCCCCACCACACCCCGCTCGCCCCCCCCACACACCCGCTCCATTTTTCCCCTCTCCTGCCTCTCCTCTGCCTCTGGGACTGAGCTGCTCACCCACCTTGCCACTCCACCACCCACACCTCAGCAGCAGCCAGCTGCATTGACTTGCACACAAGTGCCCCGGCACACGTGCCCCCACCCCCCCCTTGGCCCCACCCCCTCTCCTTTCCCTTTGTCTGCCCACCCATTTCTTCTGTGGCCCCCTGTGTCCTGCCCCAGCCCTAGCCCTGCAGCCCCACCCATCCCACCCTAGCCCTGTTTTCCCCTCCCCCCCCCCTCGTCCCCTGTGAGCCCCAGCCTCCCCCTGCCCCCTCCAGCCGCCCATGCCCCTCCCCCTGGCCCCCTTCCCCGTTGCCTTGTTGCCTGCACCCCACCCCCCCCCCACCCTTGTCCCCTCTAGCAACTAGTAGGAGGAGTCCCCCTCTGGGAGGTGGCCTGCCCCCCCGCCCTGGGTCCCTGCCTTGCCTGCTCCCCACTTGCCTTTAGCCTTCCTTCCCTCCCTCCTCCTCTCCTGCCCCCCTCCCCTCGTGGTGGCTCCTCCCTTCCTCTCCCTTTCTGTTTGTCCCCTTCGCGCTCTTTCCCGCGGCGGGGGAGCGGGGACGTGATGCTCCTCCGCCGCCCCTCCTCCCCCTCCCCCGTCCCCCATCCCCCCCTCTCCTCACCCCGTGTCGCCACTGCGGCCACTGCCACCCTACCACTGCTGCGCTGCACGGCCGCGCACGCCACTGCCACTGTCCGCTGCCGCCCCGCTCCTTCCACGCCCTTCCCGGAGCCCCGAGCCCCGGCCCCTCGGAAGGGTCGGAAAGGGGAGGCAGGGCCGGGCGGCTCCCAGGAGGGCCCCACCAGGGACCCATGGCCCGCTGCCCCCTCCCGCACCGCCGCGCGGGCCCGCCCCGGCCCTCCCGCCCTCCCGCAGGTGTCCTCCCCGGCCCCCCCCCCCCTCCCCCCAGGCGGCAGCCCCCGGTGCCGCGGCCCCCCCCCCGCCCCTGCCGCTCGCCCCCCCGCTAGGCCCCCGCCTACCACCTCCCTGCCCCTGCCACCTCCCGGTTTCTCTGCACCCACCCCCGCCCAATGCCTCCGCTGCGCCCGCCGCCCTCCGCGGGACCGGGCCAGGCAGGCTCCAAAAGGCGCAGCAGGTAATGGGGGGGCTGTCTTCCCGGGTCTTCTTGAAGGCCGCCGAGGGCCTGGGCGAGACGGGTCTGGCAGTGGGGCGGTGCGTGTAGAGACGGGGCTGGGGCCCTGGGGTCGGGTCCTGGGGACCGCCTCCGTCCCTCCCCTGGGCCCTTCCTGCCTGGTCCGCTGCCCCCTGCCGCCCCCCCTTCCCCCCTTTGTCACCCGCCCTCTTGGCCCCTGGGCCGCCTTCCCGGCTCCGCTGCCTCCTCCCCACCCTCCGCTGCCGGCTCGCAACCGGGGCCGGCGCACGTCGCGGAGAGGCGCCGAGGGGTCTGGGAGAGCGGCACGTGGTGCCAGTGGTCCGCCGCCCAGGCCGGTTCCCCCTACGGGGGCCCCGCGGGGCCGCGCAGCCGGGCGATCGCGGCGGGGAGGCGCCGAGACCCGTGGGCCCGGGCACGCCGCGTCCGGACCGGGCCCCCCCCGGCCCTCCAGGAGCCCCCAGCTGCCCTGACCGCCCTAGCTGCCCTCGCAGTGCGCCTGCCCTTGTCCTCGGTGCTGCTCCGAGGTGGCTGAGGGTGCCCGCTCCAGATCAGTCCACCTCTCCAGAGGGAGACCTTGCCTCAGGAGTCCTCCCTCCGCCCCTGCCCCCCTGCTGCCCGAGACCTGACTCCTCTGCTTGCCACTCGCTCCTCCAGTCCTTGGAGCAGTGCCCGGGATGAGGGGAAGGTCTGCCGGTTAGGAGGCCGAGGAAGCATATCTGGAGTCCTGGAAGTCTACCCCGGAGGCCCCAAGAGGTCTCTGAAGAGCAGGAGCCTCGGGAAGCCCCCCAGCTGGCGCCGGGTTCGGCCTGCCCGCTCTTGGCACGGTGGCACCCCGGATGGGCCCCCCTCCCTCAGCCCTTGCCTCCCCCCTGCCCTCCCCCAGCCCGCCTGCTCGCCATCCGCGCCTTCCCGCGCTTGGCGAGGGTGGTCTCGCCCGGGTGGCTGCCGAGGGCTGGGCGCGCCTCGAGGAGGGCCCTGGGCGGTGCTGGCTCCCTCGGCGCAGGCCTCGGAGGCGTGACGGCAATCTCCTCCGCCTGCGGGCGTGGAGATCGAGGCCCTCTGACTCCCTCCCGCTGCCCCCTGCTCTCCCTTCCCTACTGTCCGCCTCCTGCTCCTGCTCCTCCCCTGTCCCCCTGCCCCCCCCCCTCCTGCTGACGTGCCTCCTGCTCCTGCCCATGCCCCCGGGCTGACGGGGCTCCCCGGCCCCCCCCGCGCTGCCCAGCCTGACCCCCTCCCTCCCGCATCTGGTGATGCCTCAGGACCCCGCTGGCCACCCTCCACCTCCCTTTCCCCTCTCTCCTGCCCATGCCGATACCCCTGCCCGCACTCCACTTCTCTTTCTTGTTGTCTCCCTGTTGAGGCTGCCCTCAGGGCCCCAGGCCCCTGCTCTGCTTCCGACTGGCTGTGTGCGCGCTGCCGGCCCCGCCCCGAACACGCCAGCACCGCCAGAGCGGGGCCGCCGGGGCGCCGCCCCCGCCATACCCGGTTGGCCCGAGCTGGGAGGGGCTGGGGACGGCCTTGGGGGGCCCCGTGGGCCCCGGGCGCTGCGCGAGCGGCCGCGAGGGCGTGCGCGGCCCCATCCCCTCCTCCAGGCTCGCCCCCGGAGGCCCGGGTAAAACGTAACCAAGTCCAACTCAGGGCTGCCGGCCGGTGGGACCCTAGCCGCCCGCCACCGCGGTCACGGCCTCCCGCGGCGGGGCTCACCCACGGGGGGTTTGGAGCCGCTTCCGCGGTCCTCCCGGAGGCCTCCTCACGGCCGCCACGCGTCACGGCGCATTTGCACGCCCTGTTCGCGGCTCTGGGGCACTCGCCAGGTGCGCATTTCAGCACTTCAGGTTGGCCCGGGCAGCTTCCGGGTGCCTTTGGGCGGGCCGGTTGTAGGCTGGGGTCAGCTCGAGGGGGGGTGGCCTGCTCTTCCTCGGGTGGCGGGTACTCGGTGGTGGGCCGCAGAGACCCCTACTCTGCCGACGTGGGGGCCTGGCTGGGCGCTGGGGGCTCTCGGCTCGTGCCGCATGGAGTGGGTTCGGTTCGCGGGAGACCTACGCCTGTGCACCTCTTCTCTCACACGGCCCGCCGTGGGTGCGCCTGCGCCGCCGCCGGTGCCGGCGCTCCTCTATGCTCCGCTCGTGCTTGGCCCTTGCCCGCGCTCCCGGATCCTCATCGGCCTCTGCGGGCAGGCCGGGACTGGCCTGGTCCGGGCTGGGCCGGACCGATCTCGCTCCTCGGACGGGCGCGGGCGCCCTCCGAGGAGCGGGCAGACGGGACCACCGAGGACGCCCCGAACCGCAGCGCTCCATCCCCGCTCTGGGCCGCGGACGCCCTCCCCGCCACGGAGGCCGGCGGACTCTGCCTGGCGCCCTTCCGCCCACCACCCTCCACGCCTCGGCCACCTGCACCCGCGCCACCACCTCACGTGCGACCCCTTCTGAGCACCACCCGCCGGTGGCACCTACTCCTCCTTTTTCACCCACCTGGCAGTGCCACCGGCCTGGCACGCCGCTGGAGGCCGCGCCCGCCTGCGGGCCTCTTGAGGCCTGCTTCTCGGGGCGCCGCCCCGCCTACTGGCTGTTTAATAATAGGCTGCCTTCCGGGGGGCAGGCGCGCGCGCTTCCGGAGTTCTGGCTGGTGGGGCGCAGGGGAAGGACGCGCTTGCGGGGCGAGAGGGGCTTTGAGAAGGGCCCCAGCGAGCGGAGAGGCGGGCAGCCGCCAGCCCGAGGCGCGGCGGAGCTTGGGCCCGAGGAGGCAGAGCAGCCTGCAGATGGCGTCTGCCGCGGAGGCCTGGAGGAGCGCCCGGGTGCCGGATCGAGCTCTCATCTTGTGAGCGGGCGGATCCCGCTCCCTCGCCGACGCCTCCAGGCCCATCTCCAAAGGAGCCTCCACGATTTCCCGCACCGAGCTCGCCCTGGCCAAAGCTTCTGCTGCGCCCCTGGCACCCTTCGCCCGCTCGAGGGCTCGCGGCTACCTCTACGGGACCGCTCCTACGAGGCGCGGATCCGCCCGGGACCGCAGCGCTCCCGCCGAAAGGCCTCTGCTCCCCTCTCGACTCGACCGCCGGAAGCCCACCAAAGCCCTGCGGGACTCGCTCGGGCGAGGGGTGCTGCCGACCGACCGGCCAGGGCGCTCTCTGGGGCTCGCGCGGTTCTCGACCCCTTCCGCCGCCAGCCCAGTCCTCCCTTCGCGGCAGTGAGCCGCTCCCGGCGTTAGGCGGTCACCCTGCTGGGCTCCTCATTCTTTATTGCCTACGCTTTGGGTCGGCCGGCGCGAAAAATGCCGGGGACGCCTTTTCCGGCCCGGCTAGCCTTCTCGTCAGCACGGACCATCTGGGCGCCGCGCAGACATCGACCCGCCAGCCGCATCGCATCCTCAGCACGACTATAAAATTCAGACCTACACAGCCCCGGGCCGCACGGGGTCGCGGGTGCGCCGACTGGTCCGGGTGCGGGAGAACCGCGGACCCCCTGCCGCACGGGTGTTTCCGGGCTGTGTATCTGGTCCGGGACCTTCTGGAATTAGGGGGGATCCCCTGTGGGTGGCGCCTCTGTCTGCGGCAGTTACAGGGAAGGCGGCTAGGTGGTCAGCTCCCTGTGCGAGCTCGTGCCAGAGGCGTTAGGCTTCGGACCCTGTGCTTCTGTGCGGGTCTCGCCTAGCGTACTGCTCAGGGAGTCCTCTCTCGCAGCGTTGGCGACTTCTGCCGAAGGCTTTCTGGCTCTCTGCGCCTAGGTTGACGGCTTGGTGTCCGGTCGCGACGCGGCCGGCCTCGTGGTCCGGCCGGCGACGCAGTCGGGTGTGCTCGGGGGGTCCGACCGGGCGGTCTGTCCTGCGCTTGCCAGGCCAGTCCCACGGGGCCCCTCGCGAAGCTCCTCCCGCGGCGGCAGGGGCTGGAGGCCTGGCGCCGGGAGGCCTGCGGCCCGCCGCCCCACGGTTCCTTGCGCTGTGAGTCCGCTCCGAGCTCTGGCTGCTCTATCTCGGCGTGCCCCTCTCACCCTCCGCTCGTGAAGCGCTATCCGTGGAGGGGCGAGGGGAGGGGCGAGGGCGGCGGTGCCAGATGGAGCAGGACTCTCCTGGGCCCTGGAGGAGGCCGGGGGGAGGCGGAGGGCGCACTCCCGGGCATGCTCTGGCCTCCTCAGGGATTTCTGGTGGTCTGGAATTCAGGGCTGGCGCTGGTCCTCCTGTGCCCTGGGATTTCTTCTGCCCAGCCTGGTCTGGGTCTCTCCTGGGGTCTCTGCCCTTCCGAGGAGGGGCCTTCCGCTGGGCCTCCTGCAGGGTCAGGTCCACGCCTCTGAGTCTCCCTCCCCCCCCCCCAGGGGAGGGGGCAGTCGTGGGGTCACGGCCGACACCTTCCCACGCCGAGGCGCCACCATCCCTGCCCGCCAGGACCGTTCTCCATGCGAGTAGTCTTCGGGTGCCGACTCCTCTCTCCCTGGGCTGCCGCTCTCTACCCTGACCTCCTCGGGGGCAGCTCTTTCCGACACCCAGAGGTCTCCATCCGCAGTCTCTCGGTCTCTCGTCCTCGCGTACTCCGTCCCCCAGCTCTCTCGCCGGGAGCCCCCCCTCGCGCGGCCACAGCGGGGTGGGCTGAGTCGCGAGGTCGTGCCGGAGAGCTCCCAGCTCCGTGCAGGTGGCGGAGTCCCTGCGCCCGCCAGCGCGCAGCGCATGGCCCGCTGGCCTCCGGAGCTGCCGGCACGATCTGCCGGGTCTCGGGTTTACGCCGGCGCCCCCTGCCGACCCACACCCGCCCTCGGCCACCGCTCCCCCCCGCTGCCCTTCTTACGGCCGGCCCCTGGCCCGCAAGCCGGCCTCCCCCCACCTCCTCCTGCGTACTCTTGCGCCTCTTTCACCCCCACCCCTGCCCCCCGCCCCCTGGCCTTCCTCCTCCCGCCCCCGCTCCGGTCACTACCACCGCCCCACGCTCCTCCCAAGCCCACCCGGCTCCGCCTCGCCACGCCCCGATACCGGGATGGCGGGAGGCCTGCCCACCTCTCATCCCCCGGAGCGCCTGCTGGGCACCCCGCCTCCCCCGGGCCCTAGTCCCGGGGCGGTGCCGGCCTCGGCCCCAGAGCCTGCTCCCCACATCAGACTCCTGTACCCCACTGGCCTGGGTCTGTCACAGCAGATACTTACAAAGAAATGGCAAGAGAATTAGCTGTTTGTGAAAGAGGTACCTGAAAAGTACTGATTATGAAACTGCAACTTAGAAGTTAAACTAGTATAGGCAAGGACAACACCCCAGTGTTGAATTACACCCTGGACAGAACAATGAAAGATATCTTGTGAAGACAAGATGTTCAACAGCTGAAGTGCGTGATCTAAGACAAGCTGGCTCGTCCAGAAATTTTTTGCAAACTACATGGCCCAAGATATCTTGCACAGCCAGCTCATAGAATTTTCCAGGAACAAAAGCAGCAGTAAACAGCTTGTTTTCTTTTTGGATAAGATCCATGGACTAAAACTAGGATTCTGGTTGAGTCTCTTCAAATTTTTGTAAGAAATATGATGTTTTGCTTTGATTGACGTCATTACTTTTTTTTAAATAGGAACAGTCCAATGGACTGCCCCTTGAGAATTGGATATGAAAGCCAGTTTTGTTCCTTTGAAAGCCAAAGAAACCTGGATGGGAGACATATGAAGTTTTTAAGCTGGCCACCTGAAGAGAGCTCTTGCAGATACCGATCTCTCTTCTTTTCAATTTGTTAGGGTGCCACCCAGCACAACTGAAAAAAGACTGTAGTTGTATTATTCACATGCTTCATACATCTTTGTACTACTAACTCCTGCAGTGAGCTGAACTGGGAGTTAAATAAAAGTCTGATGAATAATTGACTTTCTCCACAAGTTAATTACTTTCTGGAAGTGGATACTGAACTGATAATGAAGTGCATGTGCATATGTCAGTGTCATAGATGTTGGTTGAAATCCTGGCCCCACTGATGTCTTTGATTTAGCTAGGGCCAGGATTTCACCCTTTGTATCTAGATTTCTCTAACAAGTTCCAGTTTAGATATTGAAAGGTAACTTTAAACTAACAAAATAACCCCCTTGTTGAGCACTGTACACTTATTTACCATAATTAATTGCAAAGGAATATGAAAACCCTTTATGGGTGTATGCGTAGATAAAGTGAAAATAAGGACCTAATTCTCTTATACTAAGGCCCTTTACACTGCTCTGACATTCATGTTAAGGCCCTTCTCTGCTGCTGAAGTGGTGTAAAGCAACTTTAGTGTAAGTGAGAATGAGGATCTAGCAGCTTAAGAGAATTCCTGAGAGTTGCACTCAGTCTTTAGGCTTCATCGTAAGCGTTTGGAGTTGGCGCTAAATAGTTGAGTATTTTTTAAGTCCTTGGGACAGTATAACATTTATGTGAAACTTTCAAATGTTAAAAAGGGTCATTACTATAAGGGCTTGGCTACACTTGAGAGTTGCAGCGCTGGGAGTTACAGCGCTGGTCGTACAGCTGTGTAGGGAAAGCGCTGGTGTGTGGCCATGCTCACAGCTACCAGTGCTGCAGTGTGGCCACATTTGCAGCATTTGCAGTGCTGTTGGAAGTGGTGCATTATGGGCAGCTATCCCAGCGTTCAAGTGGCAGCAACGTGCTTTTCAAAAGAGGGGGGTGGGGTGTAGTGTGACAGGGAGCAGGGGGGAGAGAGAGAGAGTGGATTTTTGGAGCCGACACTGTGTATCAGCTCCCTGCCTTGCAAAATCAGAAAATTTTCCCGACCCCTTATGCTTAACTGCAAACAGCCTGCAGACCAGATAAGCAGCTGCTCCAACGGACTCCCTTTCTCCGCCCCGCCCCCACTGTTTTTCTCGTCAAGCAAACACTCACTCATCCCCCTGCCTGCCTCATTCACAGGGTTTATCTCATTTGGTTGTTCACTGAGTTACAGATTGATCACAGCAAACAGGAGCTGTGTTTGGTTTTTTAGATAAGCAGCTCCCGGAGCCCCGGAGCCCCGTGTTCACAACAAAACAAAGAGAGGCTGCATAACTAAACAAAGAGAGTAATGAGTTAAAAGCATTCTGGGATATCTCCTAATACCCTGGAGGCCAATAACAGTGCTGGTGTGTGACCACACCTGACGAGCAGCGCTGCATCACCAGCGCTGCACTAGTTATACCCCAAGCAGACCAGGTGTACAGCCAGCGCTGCAGCCAGGGAGTTGCAGCGCTGGATGTGCCTTGCAGGTGTGGACAGTTACTAAGTTGCAGCGCTGGAAAGCCTCCACCAGCGCTGCAACTCTCAAGTGTAGCCAAGCCCTCAGTCTATAATAGGAAAGGCGACCTCAGTGAATTGGCTTGTGAGTAATTAATCAAAATTGTTTGAACATTTAGCCTGTGAATTAATGTTCACTCTTTGCTATGTTAAAGTCACCATTCCAGAATAGTAGTGAAATAGGAAAGTGGGTGTTTACAGTCTTCATGTTATGTTGATCCTTGATAACAGTCCAGATATCATTTGGACCCATGTGTCAAGTTTGTACTCACACTAGCAACAATCCAGTGCTGTGTTCACATACGTCATTAGTTGCTGCTGTTAGGGGTAACCAATGAAGCTTTGTAAAACCACTGTTGCTCTTGAGTATTTTTCTTTTGCTAAGCAACTGAGATCCAAAGAATCCAAAAAAGATGGTATGGGAAACTAATCAACATTAGAGGATAAAATAAAATTGGCTATCTTTTACAGTGTTTGTGTTCATGCAATGGTGTTGTAATAGTGATGGTTTTAGGATATTAGAGAGATAAGGTGGATGAGGTAATATCTTGTATTGGACCAACTTCAGTTGGTGGGAGAAACAAGCTTTCGAGCTTGCATAGAGCTCTTCTTCAGGTCACCTTGCCTCTCTCACCAACAAAAGTTGGTGAAATAAAAGATATTGCCTCATCCACCTTGTCTTTCTAAGTGTTTGTCGTTATCAGTTTAGAACAGGGTGACAGGCAGGGGCGGCTCTAGGAATTGGGCCGCCCCAAGCAGGGCGGCATGCCGCGGGAGGCGCTCTGGCAGTCGCCGGTCCTGCGGCTCAGGTGGACCTCCTGCAGACATGCCTGCGGAGGATCCGCTGGTCCTGCGGCTTCGGGGGAGCATCCGCAGGCACGTCTGCAGGAGGTCCACCCGAGCCGCGGGACCAGCAGACCTTCCGCAGACACACCTGCGGGAGGTCCACCCGAGCCGCGGGACCAGCAGACCCTCCGCAGGCATGCCTGCGGGAGGTCCACCGCAGCTGTTTGCCGCCCTCCCGGCGGCAAGCCGTCCCAAGCGAGCGCTTGGCGCGCTGGGGTCTAGAGCCGGCCCTGCTGACAGGATAGTTGAAATAGGGGAAATAGAACACCAAATTAAATGGAAGATACAGTCTAACATGGTAAGAACTCTCCTATTTAATATTCTTCCTCTGCCAAAAGGGATTCTAATTATAGTATTTGTGATTTGGGTTTTTATGTAACCCTGAAATCCTTGTGTGATCAAAATATGTATTGTACTGTACATGGGCCTGTTTTCAACCAGTTTTGGCATTTAAAGTATTTTAATAGAACACAATCAGATTGCAAAAGCATATGTCCAGATAAAGACTAATGTTTGGAGTTCCAAAGGCACAGGACCAATTGGTTTGTTACTCAGGTGTGCTGTAAACCCAGAACCAATGGAATTATTCAGCATTTACATTGTTATAGCAGGAGGGAGAATTTGATCTATGACCTCTAAAAGTGTATGTGTTTTGTGCCAGTATATAAAGGGGTCAACAAACATGTGGACAAGGGGGATCCGGTGGACATAGTGTACTTAGATTTTCAGAAAGCCTTTGACAAGGTCCCTCACCAAAGGCTCTTACGTAAATTAAGCTGTCATGGGATAAAAGGGAAGGTCCTTTCATGGATTGAGAACTGGTTAAAGGACAGGGAACAAAGGGTAGGAATTAATGGTAAATTCTCAGAATGGAGAGGGGTAACTAGTGGTGTTCCCCAAGGGTCAGTCCTGGGACCAATCCTATTCAATTTATTCATAAATGATCTGGAGAAAGGGGTAAACAGTGAGGTGGCAAAGTTTGCAGATGATACTAAACTACTCAAGATAGTTAAGACCAAAGCAGATTGTGAAGAACTTCAAAAAGATCTCACAAAACTAAGTGATTGGGCAACAAAATGGCAAATGAAATTTAATGTGGATAAATGTAAAGTAATGCACGTTGGAAAAAATAACCCCAACTATACATACAACATGATGGGGGCTAATTTAGCTACAACGAGTCAGGAAAAAGATCTTGGAGTCATCGTGGATAGTTCTCTGAAGATGTCCATGCAGTGTGCAGAGGCAGTCAAAAAAGCAAACAGGATGTTAGGAATCATTAAAAAGAGGATAGAGAATAAGACTGAGAATATATTATTGCCCTTATATAAATCCATGGTACGCCCACATCTCGAATACTGTGTACAGATGTGGTCTCCTCACCTCAAAAAAGATATTCTAGCACTAGAAAAGGTTCAGAAAAGGGCAACTAAAATGATTAGGGGTTTAGAGAGGGTCCCATACGAGGAAAGATTAAAGAGGCTAGGACTCTTCAGCTTGGAAAAGAGAAGACTAAGGGGGGACATGATAGAGGTATATAAAATCATGAGTGATGTTGAGAAAGTGGATAAGGAAAAGTTATTTACTTATTCCCATAATACAAGAACTAGGGGTCACCAAATGAAATTAATAGGCAGCAGGTTTAAAACAAATAAAAGGAAGTTCTTCTTCACGCAGCGCACAGTCAACTTGTGGAACTCCTTACCTGAGGAGGTTGTGAAGGCTAGGACTATAACAATGTTTAAAAGGGGACTGAATAAATTCATGATGGCTAAGTCCATAAATGGCTATTAGCCAGGATGGGTAAGAATGGTGTCCCTAGCCTCTGTTCGTCAGAGGAAGGAGATGGATGGCAGGAGAGAGATCACTTGATCATTGCCTGTTAGGTTCACTCCCTCTGGGACACCTGGCATTGGCCACTGTCGGTAGACAGATACTGGGCTAGATGTACCTTTGGTCTGACCCGGTACGGCCTTTCTTATGTTCTTATGTTATGTTCTTATAACCTATGAGAAATTTTCAAATGCTCTCTGTTCTATCTGATGGAATTGTTTCTTTAACAATGTACATTTATGTAATGTACATCTAGCAAAGTGTAGCTTCTTATTTAAGAAGAATTGACATAAATGGTGAGAAGTTATATTGTGCTCTTCTGGAATAGTCATTTCTTCCTCTGCATACTTTCTGTAGCTCAGAGTTTCCCCATCCTTATTCCTTACACTCTACCTCCCAATCCAAGATACCCTTCTTTGTTGCAGCGACCTTTTCTTCTGGCCAAATAGGAACAAATGGGGCTCCATTCAGCACCCATTAACAGAGACTTTTGATGGGTTGTAGTGATTTCTAGTGAGAAATAAGATCCTGCCTATTACTACCTGTGAGAAATTAGTATATGTATTTTTATCAAACTACAAACTCTATTTTGTTCTGCAAGTGCCTGTGAGAGAATACACCCCTGTATTCAGACCATACACACTATTTTAATAATCTTTGTAAAAAGTATGCCTTGTAAACTATCCTTTGAAAACTCATAATTTGCTGGTCATTATTGTCCTGGTACAATATGTATGGGAGCATTGTATGTGAAGTTATAAGATTCCCCTGTATGATGTAATTAACACATGGTCCAAACCCCACAGCCCTGCTCTAATAGAAGTTGGCAAAGAAGGTCTGTTCTAAACAAAGGAATGTGTTCTCTGCTTACTTTGCATTTAAGCAGTACAGTCATCAAGCAGAAAGGGAAGACAAAGTTCAAACAAATGAGAAAAACAGCAGGGAAGATCCTTCCACATAGACACTCTGACTCCTGGTTCTCAGCTGGAAATGTTTTTCAAGAGGGGGACAGAAACTATAAAAGGAAGGACAAATACCCTAAGGCATCCCTCTCTCCCTCCTTGTCCAATGCATTCACTGCACTAGAAGAGACAAAGGAAGCAAACATTGAACTCTGGGGAAGGATCCTGACCTGAGCATTTGGTCAGCAATCTGCTGGAGCATGTGGCGAGAAACTTTGCTTGAATCTAATATACTTTAAGTTAGGCATTAGCAAACATCTTATCTTTATTTTTCTTGTAACCATTTCTGATTTTTATGCCTCATTACTTGTACTCACTTAAAATCTCTCTTTTTGTAGTTAATAAACTTGTTTTACTGTTTAAATCTAATCCAGTGTGTTGAAGCTGAAGTTTCTTGGTAACCCCATTTGGGGTAACAAATGATGTGCATATTATTCACTTAAAGGAATAATAGACTCAATATATTTGCTCTGCCCAGGAAGGGGCTGGGTAGTACAGGACATACATCTCTAGGGGAAAATCTGAGACTGGGAGTATGTTGGGATCACTTTGTGGTAAACTTTAAGGCTAATAAGAGTCAAGGTGTGGCTGTCTGGCTGCAGAACACACAGATGGAGCTGTAAGTGATTTATATGCTGGATGTTTGTGAGCAGTAAGGCATTGTAAAGGGCACCCCAGGTTACAGGACAGGAGTGACATAGCTACTTATTAGTCTGAGTTGTACCCTGATAAGTCACAGCACCGTTTGGATTGTAAGTCTATGCATATCTCCAGTTTTGCTTTTTACCCTCCATATTGTGCTGAAAGCTCCATAGAGGTGTCAGAAGATTTTTTTGCATCAAGCAGAAGGCTGAAAATGCAGAGCAATGAAAGGCATTAACCTGGAAGGTCTCCCATTTAAATGCAAGTACCATAAGACAATGAGCTAGCTTTCACCCAAGGAATCAGTGTATCTAGGTGACTGTGTAACCAAACAACAGCTCACCTGATGAGGAACTTGAAGTCACTGAGGAGAATCACCAGATGAGAATGGAGGGTTTGGAACTTTATAAATGTGAGGTTGTTTTAGCAGCCCTTGGAGAGCGGGGAGCAGATCAGGACCAGCAGTAGACAAGGCTGAACTTGAGGAGAAGAGGAATCTTCGATCCTTGAAAAGACACTGACCTAATGCCAAAGGGCTCTTCGTGTGGTGAGGAAATTATGGCAGTGATCTGCATGCAAGTTTTGTTGTTGTTCCATTGATCTGTTATCTCTTGTACTGTCTAAGAGTGAAGTGGGGTGTGTTCAGAAATTCCTTTTGCAAAGTCTGTGTGTAACCTCTGTTTCCTGTGATCTAGTCCCGGAACAGGGAAACAGAAAACCAGAGGATGCAACAGCTACAGGGGAGGCTTAGGAAAGCTGGCACCAGTTTTGGGGCCTAGGCAATTGGACTATGGCATCCCCATTGCCAAAAGGGAGTGTCAGTCATGGGGTCTGAACCTGGCCAGTGGGTTGAGAGACCCAGAGCTAGAGCGATGGTGCTTCAACTCTGCCCAGAAAGTCGAGAGCAGAAGGAACCCAAAGTTCGGGTCTAATACAGCAGCCTAATGAGTGTCCACCAGAAGGAGCTCCCCAGGGTTAGAAGAGCAGCCCCTTTTCAGGGGTTTAGTGTGTTGCCCCCATAGCAGTTTTTGGTCCGTGTGATCTCTGGGAGACATATATTATGTCCTGAAAATCCAACCCTTGTTTCTTGGATGATAGTTCAGAGAGCTATTAGGTCTGCTAGCCCTGAAATCCTCACTCTGTAGTTTTAGTAAGCACGTATTTGTTCATGAAATTTATTTGCTGATATATTATCTTGTCCGTGTGAAATAGGGTTTGTTACAGCACTGAAATGCAAACTTGGCATTCCAGGCTCTAGCTTTCAGTAAGAAGGCTAAGAAAGCCATCATCTGTCATTTCTGGAGAACTCTATATGTAATATTTGAAATATGATACTACTAGGCAGAACACAGTGATTTTTTTTTAAACTTACATTGAACTTCATTATTGGTCATACCCTGTCCCAGACCCTTTCAATCCAAGATTGTTCTTTATTACAGCATACAGTTTTGTTCAGTTTTGTACTACATAATTCAGAACTGGATCTGTGCTTAGATTTTTCTTTACTTATGGAGATGTGGGGCAGCCACCTTCTTGCTCTCACAGAAGGATCTCACTTTGGATTTTGGGCAAATGTCTAACCAGGGATGTGTGGCTCTTACTTTATGGGCACCAGATTATCCTTATATAATTCTGATCTGCTGATAAAATACCTGCAAAACTTCAGTAACAAAGTACAAGACGTATGAAGAAACTGAGTATATCATCTGCCCCAGAATTTCTCCAAAGGGTGTGTCTAGTTACTGAATTTTGAAATACTTTAGACCCTCAGTCATTCAATTCTTACGGCAAAGAATTTTGTAAGTGCACAATGGTGTAGTTAAGCAATAATCCGAGTGTACTCCATGGGGAAAATACCAGACACATGCTTCATGCTGAATTAAGAGTTCATCACCTTTCTTGTAACAGTCAAACAAGACCAGAAAAGAGAACTCCTAACACTGATGAAATCCTTGTCAATTGGAGACTCTACCTTTCCTTCATATAATTTGTAACTAAAGGGCATTTTGATGTGTGTTAGACACATGTATTTTTGTCCTTTGGCTGCAATGTTTGTCATAGAAGAGTCTTTGGCTGTCTGAATACAAGTTTGTAATAAAGAAATGTGGCATTTCAAAAGCACCCAAGTGACTTAAATTGACTTTCAAAGCGATTTGTTTCTAATTTATGGGAAAGGAAACGCTCAATCTTGGGAAGACATACTGTGGTGTTGCTAGTTTCTAATTTGTGTTCCTAAGTAACATAGGCCCAAATTTGAAAGATATCTAGGCATTGCTGCACTTAACATCACAACAGCCAACTGATTTAGGATCTTAAAAGATTTAAATCCTAAATCAGCTAGCCTTTGCGATACTGAGCCCAGCAATTCCTAGAAAGCTTTAAAAATATGGGCCTTAGGCACTCTTGAAAATCCACTCAAAATATTTCTTCTCAGTTTGATTGATTTGCAGTACACTTTGTCTCTTCTTCCAGCATATACTTTTTAATTTTTCCTATGTGTTTTACTTTATCCTGAAGAGTTTATACTCTAAGGGCCTGTTTTTTGCCACCCTTACCCATGTTGTCATACCTAACTTGAATTGTCAAACCAATGGGAGTAAGGGAGGATTCAGCAGGAATAAGGATGATAAAATCTGGCCCCAAGAAGACAAGCAACATATCATGGTTGGAACAGAGTTATAGTCAACGTCAGGGCCGGTGCAACCCATTAGGCAACCTAGGCAGTCGCCTAGGGTGCTAGCATTTAGGGGGCGGCATTTTGGGTCCTTCGGCGGCGATTGCAGCGGCCGGATCTTCAGCCGCCCCGGTCGTCATTGGCATTTAGGCAGAGGGACCTGGGGCAGGTCTAATTCATTTTCCTTTTTCTACATAGACCTACTTTCTTATGTGCACAGTATCTGGGGAACAATGGATTTCTTCAGACTTTATTTAATGATGCATTAGAACATGGATTTTTTTTCTCATTATCTCATAATTGGATTTAGAGAGTAGACCTTTGATTGCTAAAGGAGATTAAAATACAAATGATAAATTTGACCTTTGACACTAGCATATTTTGTTTCAGTAAAAGTTGCCCTGGGTAATATTAAAGACTCTCGGATGTTTCCCATGTTTGCCTTCTCGTGTCATGACTGGTATCTGCTGTAACAGCGGCCAACACAATGCTGTTACTGCAGTGTTTCAGCCGTAACTGTTCAAAGGCACCTAAGTGTGTTTCAGGATTAATTGAGAGGCCAACAATATTTCTGTATACTTTAGGAAAATGAAAAATTGCAAAACCAATGTTCCGTGTTGATAAAATATAGGTCAGTGCTATTGCCTGACTGTGCCCTTTGCAGCAGTTTGCCATTATCAATACAAATAAACAGTAGCAATAGCCAAAGAGCTTTTATTGACTTGCACCTGCCCAGTCCAGTGGAAAGGCTGAAATCAGTCTAGACTTTGCTAGTTTCCAATTATAGCCAAAGGCTATGACAGAGATTATATGATCAGGCAAGTTACTGTTAGACCCATGTTCTCCTTGAGGATCAGTAAAACACTTGAAAACAAGAGATGGGCTTTGCAAATTTTATTTTTTGTGTGTGGTGTTCTAAAAATAATCTGTTGTAGAGCATAAGACTAAGGACCTGTTAAACAACCAGAGACCCTCTATGGAAAACCAATGGGTTGTTACCAGATCTTGATGTCTCAAATTTCTTAGCTTGGTGGGAGTTCGTGACAGTTCTAGAATCTAAGTTCTTTAATGTGCGGCTTGGAATTCATCCCACTATCTGAGGCTTGGATCTTTGCCCTACTACATTCTTTCTGGTATACTGAAAATGGTAATGCTTGGCTTATTGAACATACCTGAGAATAGCTTTAACTGGCATACTTCAAGCCATGGTATGCAAAGGGACAATGAGTGGCATGGGATTTTTAACTTCTTGGAAAGTAGCTGTCAGAGATAAAACATTCCTTTCTGATATAGATCCATGAAAAAAGTGACAAATCCAAACTGAGCCTTTTCTATTACCTTCTAATTTCATTCTGAATCCTCTTCTCCCAGTTTTTTTTAATCTAGCTGTGGGAAAACTGAGAAGAATCCACAATCCCATTGCACTCTGACAGTGTTCATTCAACAGCAGGTGGTATATTTCAGGGCTACATTGTTGTGGTGGCACTAATAGTCATCCAAAGTTGTGTGTGCTTGATTTTTGTTTTTTTGTGGGCAAGGAAATGCTCAATCTTGGGAAGACATACTGTGGTGTTGTTAGTTTGGGGCTATACAAGGTTCTGTGTACAGGCAGGGATCTTCCGGAAGGGAGCTGTGTGAGCAGCAGAAGAGTTTGCTCTCTGCCTTTTTCTCTGATTAGAATCAATTCATGAGGCAGAGTTGCTCTCTGGGAGCTGGGCTTTAGTGTTCAGCTGGGATTCCTGAAAGAAGGGACTGCCTTGTATACTGGAACAGACCACCTCTGTTCAATGACTGGTATATGTGTAAAATAAAACAACTTACACTTAGAATATATTTGGAGTCATCACTGATTTCTCCTCCATTGAAAACTGACCTGCAAGGCCCTGGACATCTGCTACCTCTCAGCAGAGGAGCAATGCTGGCGTTGGAATAAGGGCAAACAATTTGGTCTTAGTGCAAAGTACCTGGACCCATCTGACAAATACACTAATCTCAATATTCAGTTCCTGCCCTCCTGAATGAATGCAGATTATTGTGACAGTCTGTACCCCCCATGTTCATCCTTTTTATAAGACCATGATAAATTTTGTACAAAGTATGCATCGTGGTATTGTTTGAAAACTCGTAATCTCCTGAACATTATTGTCTTGGCAAACTGTCTGTCAACAGTGTGAGTAAAATTATAAGATTCTACTGTATGACATTGCTAAAACATGTTCCAAGTTTAGAAAAGCAGGCACAAACCGGTTCCTGAGAGACAAAAGATAAACTGATGCCTCAGCCAGATGTCAACATAATCAAATAGACTATCACCTGATTAAGTGCCCATTCTTGGGCAGGAAGAAGGGTGTGATCAAGAAATGTATATATTGGCAAAGAAACAGCTGGGGGTTCCCATCCCCCAGACCTCCTGTCTCCTGAATCACAACTGGAGATGATTTTAAAAGGGAAAAGAGAACGCTCAGAAATGAGAAGAGAAGCCCCAAAACACTCCTCCCTTTCTCTGCTCGTAGTATCAATGATACCTGAAGGAACACTGAACTGGGGGAGAGAGTTCAGCCAATAAAGATTAACAAAAGCAGGTGGTGAGAGAAACTTTTGCCTTAAATTAAATTAGTTTGCTAAATTAGATGTTAATTGTGCTTTACCTTTTTTAAATTTGTAACCAATTCTGACTCTTATGCCTCATTACTTGTAATCACATAATCTTTCTGTCTATAGTTGATAAACTTGTTTTATCTAAATTAGTGCGTTTGGATTAAGTGTTTAGAAACCTCCATTTGATGTAACAGGGTTTGTGCATACTATTTTCTATTACTGAAATGACAGACTTTCTATGAGCTTGTATTGTCCAGAAGAAAAGAGCTGCATAGTACAAGATGCACATTTCAGGGGGAAAGTCTCGGACTGCAAGTTTGCTGGTGTTGCCCTATAATTCTTGAGTGACTGGCTATAGCACTCATACAACACAGAGAGAATTACATGCTGGGGGCTTGTAGCGAGTCGGTTTGGCTCCCCTCCTGCCCAGCAGAGGGAGCGCCTAGCCAGAAGCCTGAGGGGGCGGGGCCAAGGAGCATTGAGCCCGCCCTTCCAAAGGTCAGCCGGCGACCTGGAAGTATAAAGGCCGGCCGGCCGGCAGAGCTCAGTAAGGCGCCAGCCGCCGCAGGGAGCAGATGTGCCGCAGGGAGCTCGAGACTTGGAAACCTCCAGGATCCAGGGCAGCCGCCCAGACTGGCCGGAGCTTCCCCGCGCCCGTTACCTGGAGGAACCCCTGGAGCTTCCCTGCGCCCGCTACCCGGAAGAACCCCCGGAGGTTCCCCGCACCCACTACCCGGGGGAGCCCCCGGAGCTTCCCTGTGCCTTCTATCCGGAGGAGCTGCTGGAGCCTTCCCGGCCCTGCTGCTACCCGGAGGAGCCGCCCGAGCATGCCTGGCCAGACTTCCCTGAGGAACTGCCGGACCTGCCACCAAGTCCTGGCTGAGAGGAGCCCATGCTGGTGGACTGGCCAGGGACCGATGCCACGGACCAGGTAGGCCCTGAGGGAGAGACCGGAAGTAGCCCGGGGGAAGCCGACCCCAGTCAGGCTGCAGACACACCCGAACCTATGTCAGTGTGTTGCGGTCAGGATCCCCACTGATCGTCAGCAGTGATAGCCGCTGCTAGGGCCCTGGGCTGGGACGCAGTGGAGTGGGTGGGCCTGCGTCCCCCCCCTGCCACCCCACTCGCGGGTGGCAGACTCCCCCTCACCCAACGTTCAGGCGTAAGAGCCCGAGCTTAGGTACAGGATTCTTTGCTCAGCCCTGAGCCAAAAGGGTCTGAGCTTTGTGACTCTGGGTGTGGTGCCCCGCCCAAACCTAGGGCTGGGCCCCTTCAGACTGTATTGTGGCTCAGCCCTGAAGCAGAGGGCTTGAGCCCCCCTTTGACTCTGTATTGTGGCTCAGCCCTGAAGCAGAGGGCCTGGGCCCCTTTGACTCCGTGGTTGCTTGGCCCTGCCGAAGGGGCCTGAGCTCCTTAGACTCTACCTTGTTGCCCAGGACCGGGCGTGCCCGCGCCTTGGGACTTCTGTGTTTGTCGCCCAGGATCGCCGGGGGACTAGACGGCGTGTAGCAAGCCAGTGTGGGCTGTTTGTGAACAGACCAGGAGTGGTTGTTCTCACAGCAAAGCAGTGAAAGAGGCATCCCATGTTGGAGAGTTGAGGGGACATGGCTATTAAACAGTCCAAATTGTACCCTGGGTAATGTCACAACTGTCATCCTAACAACTGAATTAACTTTATCTGAAGTGTATTTATATTTATGCAGGAAGACCAGTATGAAAATCCTTATGTTCCTGGGGGCCATATAAGTGCCTATAGATAGAGTCTCAAAGATTGTTCCATGATGGATTATGGTCAACATTTTTTTTTCCTATTCCCTACTGCTTTCCTTTGGACTCCAATCTCTCTCTCTCTCTCTCTCTCTCAAGATATGCTTGCTCTCAGAGGATACAGTGGAAATGCTATGTGACCTTTGGCCTATGGGTAACAATATTTTAGAAAACATTTTCTTCCCTGCATGGCAGTGAAGTGAAAATGTAAAGACTCTGTGGGATGCAGCTCAGGCTGTACCATGCCAAAAGTTGGTTGTGGCATGGTGGAGGTTCAAGTTGGATAGGCACAAATTTCCCATCACTATGTTTCCTTCTTTCTTCTTGGAGCAGGTCATAATTAATCCTTAGTATTAATGATTATTATTTACTTGTACAGAACTACAGCTGTGCACGATTATTTCCATGTATACAACATCATAAAGTTCTCAATGTATTTTCTCCTACAAGCTATTATTGGAAAAAGTGAGTAGTGTTTGGGGTTCTATTTTGTTTTCAAACATGTAGATTAATAGTCCCAGTGCAATTTATTAACTTGAGGAGCTAGCGAACAGGAACAGCAAACAGTGGAGTTTTGCAAGGGAGATCTCCAGGTGGAGGAGGAGCAACTATGTGACCCTGGAGGTGAGTTTGTTGTGTGCTTTCCACTTGCCATGTGCCTGCTTGATTGACATTTATAATGTAGTCTGTTTGGGGTGGCTGTGTGCTGAGCTTAGCAGCCTGCTAAGTGAGGTTGAGAACTTCTTTGTGAGGCTCTAGCTTACCATCCTTTGATCCCCAATCCCTTTAGGATCCCTGAACAAGGGAACAGAGCTACTCAGGGGAACAGGGGTTTAAAATGCCAGCTCCTAAACATCCAGAGAAGCTAACAAACAGGATCAACAAACAGGGGAGTTATGTGAGGGAGCTTAGGTACCGGTATATCTAGCTTTCATGCTCCCTCTCTAACAGTCCCTAAACTTAAGCCAATAAATACCCGCTCCAAAACAAAAAACAGCAGCAAGAGCAAAAATAATGCCAGCAGAAGTCCAGCAGCAGTGTGTGGGCTATCCAGTTTATTGCACTGAATGCAGCATGTACGATTACCTGCCTGATGGGCAGGTGGCTTATCTGTGCATTTGGTGCAAGCAGTGCATGGCCCTCGGAGACTGAATACAGGCTCCAGAGTGACTGAATTGGTGGAGCTAAGGGAGACAGAGAGAGATACTGAGGAGACCTTCCGGGACAGTGTCTGACAGCCTCTGTGCTGTTGAGGAGAATGAAAATCTCAAGGAAAGAGAACATTAAATGAGAGTAGAGGGAAATGATCCCATAGTTGGGACTTTCCTTCCATATGATGTCATAGTATCCTCTCATACTGAGGATACCCCTCTGGAGGAGGGGACCCATTTTTAGGAAGAGACAGGTAATGGTAATGGAGGATTTGATTTTTAGAAGTATAGATAGTTGGGTTTGTGATGACCAGGAAAATCGCATGGTGAATTGCCTCCTTGGTGCAAATGTTGTGGATCTTTTGTGACATCTAGTCAGACTTATGAACAGTGCTGAGGAGGAGCCATGTAGGTATCAATGACATAAGGAAATGTAGGAGAGAGGTCCTGGAGGCCAAATTGAGGCTGCTACATAAGAGATTAAAGTTCAGGACCTCCATGGTAGCATTGTCTGAAATGCTTCCAGTTTCATGTGCAGGGTAAGTTAGACAGGCAGAACAGCAGGGTCTCAATGCATGGATGAAATGATAGTGTGGGGAGGAGGGTTTTATTAGGAACATGATTCCTTTTGGGGAAGGATGGGGGGCCACCTAAACCAAAAAAGAACCAGACTGCTCTCATTCACTTCCCTTGGACATGCAGGCAAGTGACTGGCTCTGCACACAAATAGTGATTCTACTTTCAGTGGAGTCAATGGCAAACCTCCTATTCACTGAAATAGGCACAGGACTGAGCCTATGGTGAGTAAGGCGGGCCTGGAAAGGGGTAAGACCTTGCTAAACTAATTCAGCATATCTTCCAAAAAAAAACTTTGCTGTACAATAAAGCTGCATAGTGGACAGTGGAACACAGCAAGGACATGGAACAGGCAAAACAACTTCTCTCTATAGAACCTTCCATAGATATTCAACAATAGCATAGGGCAGCTTTACCATAAATCAGGGGGAGGAATAGCTCAGTGGTTTGAGCATTGGCCTGCTAAACCCAGCGTTGTGAGTTCAATCCTTGAGGGGGCCACTTAGGGATCTGAGGCAAAAATTGGTCCTGCTAGTGAAGGCAGGGGGCTGGACTCAATAACCTTTCAAGGTCCCTTCCAGTTCTAGGAGATTGGTATATCTCCTTTATTACAAGTGAGAGACCTCCTTTCTATTGATTCATAGTAGAATCATTAGTCTAGGACCTTGAATCTTTCTATAAGTGGGATTGGGAACTGTGTAGAATGTGGAAAAATGGAGGGGGAAGGGATACAGGCAGAGATGGTGCTGGGAATGGAGAGGGTGAGAATAGGAATTTTAGGTAGTACAGTGAAAGTGTCATTTGTTATCTTAGTCTTGCTGAGGTCAGAATTAAGATCATTCAGTACAGTGTGACTATGGAGAGTTGGATGTGTGTAACATTACTGGGCTTTAAAAGGAGTTTGAGCAAATGTAGAGCATATGTGAGCACATCTGGATGTCATGGTGTTTACTTGATAGTGAGTGGATTGTGATGGGTTGGATCCTAAATCCTAACTGGTGATTGCCATGCTTTTATAAATCACATTTATGAAATGCCCTTGAGTAACCTTAGTATGCATTAACCATTTTAGGTAGAGTGAATGTGTCTGTCTAGCCAAACAACAAAATTGCAATTAAATACTAAAGTCAAGGGCTGCCTGATTTATGGTAAAGCTGCCCTATGCTATTGTTGAATATCTTCCAGGTTTTAAACACTTAATTAGAAAACCCACCCAGCATTGCCAAGAAATGGAAAAGAAATTAATCAACAGACAGTGGAAAACACATGCACTAAAGTAGCAGTTTGCAAACTTCTTCAGCTGAGCCCTCCTCCCCTCTTTGAGTTACAATTTTTGGTTATGTACGTGCCCCCCAATAAATATAGACACATACTAAGTATGCTTGATAGCCCACTCATAAACCTAACAGAGACTTTAACACAATTTAATTACTTACAGTTGTAAGTATCATATACACAGATACTCACAAATGGCACACCTGACGTTTGTAGTGCGCTGCTTCTATGTTGAATACCTGTCCCTCCTCCCTTGAGCTCTCAGGGTGGAGGAAGAGGCACATGAAGATCGCTGGGGGCACACCCAGTACTGGGCATGGAGATGGCGGGGAGCGGAAATTAGCATGGCCATGGCAGATGTTGACACTGACCCAGTGGCATTGGAACAGTTTGTATAGTGGGGATGCTGAAAGCCATTGAACAAAACAGTAAACCCTGTACATGATAGGAACCACTTCAAGCTGGGGGTGCTATGCTGCTGCACCCCTAGTTCTAGGTTGCCTACTGAGATGAGTCGGGGTGGAAGTATCACTCCCTCCCTGCCCCCCCCCCCCCCAGGGGCTAGCACAGGCCCTGCCATGCGGGGCTGGCTTGAGCTGCTGGGCTTTGCTGCTCCCCCCACCCCCCAATGTTACTCCCCTAGGGGTGTACACGCTGCAGCTTGAAAACCTCTGCACTAAAGCAGTAGCTCGAGCTATTACGCTCCCTTTACTGGCACTGTAGCGAACTGTTAGCAGAAAATATTCCAATAGAGGAGCTCCCCGGGGAGCGTGGTGCTGCACCTGAGAGCAAAGCAAGGCCAGCTGCAAACACAGCCAACGAGACAAGACTGGCCCTGAAAACCTTCCTCTCCTCCTGCTGGGACTGAAACCAAGGAGTAAAGAGTTAACACCGTAACAGGCGGCCCTTTACCAGGAAAGGCAGGAGGAGCAGTTCCCATCGTCTTCAGCTTGACTGAAGCGCTCCCCCGTCTCTGCTTCATTGTGTCCAGAGCTGGGGGGCAGGGGCTGCGGGGGAAGCCTGGGCACAAAGAGGGAAAAGCTTTTCCAGCCGCAAAGGAAAGCAGCGTGGCTCGCCCTGGTACCCCCCACCCCCCCCCGCGTCTATTTGGAGCCCCGTTCTCTCATTCCCGCAGGCGCGACGCGCCCAGCCATGTGGGACAGGGGGTGGGGGGCGGAGGGGCCCGGAGTGGGGCGCCGCCTGCCCCTGGGAGAGAGGCGAGCAGAGAAGGGGGCAGCGTGAAGAAGCGCGGAGGGAAACGCCGCCTAATCCCAACGCCCCCAATGCAAGACAGCGGCGGGCCAGGAAGCCGCCCAGGCGGGAGAGGGAGAGCGGGGGAAGCCGCCGGGCGTGCTCCTGGCCAGCGGGGAGGCGGGGCCGGCCCGGGGCTGCTCTGTCACCCTATTAATAGCGGCGGCCGGAGACAGCGCCGCTGGCCAGAGCTGCGGGGACCATGGAGGGAGACGGGAACGCCGCGGGGAGCCTGCCCGGGAAGCGCAGCCTCAGCCACGGGGCGGAGCAGCAGGCGGCGGCTGTGCCCATGCTGCCAGCCATGGAGCTCGCCCAGGAGCCGGAGAAAGCAGCGCCTAGAGGCAAAAGCAAGAACCCCAACACCTATACAGTGCTCTCCCTGGTAAGAGGCGAGCGAGGGGCTCAGGGACAGGTGCCTCCAGAGGCCGTGAATAGCCACAGGTAGGACCTTACTCCCCTGCTCTCCTGCTGCAGCTTCCTGGTGCTCCCTGCTACACTGGCCATCAGGAGCAGGGCAGCCCCGTTTATTGGTTACAAAGGTCCCCACCCCCCAGTGAGTGCTGAAATTCTGCGGCGGAATAAAAAAAGCCTGGTGCTGAGCAGCCTCCGCTCCTCTGTCTTTGATTCAGCAGGTTTCAGAGTAGCAGCCGTGTTGGTCTGTATCCCCCAAAAGACCAGGAGTACTTGTGGCACCTTGGAGACTAACACATTTATTTGAGCATAAGCGTCCAATGAAGTGGGCTGTAGCCCACAAAAGCTTATGCTCAGATAAATGTGTTAGTCTCTAAGGTGCCACAAGTACTCCTGGTCTTTTTGATTCAGCACTATTTTTTTTCCCTCAAGAGGGCATATGGGGAACTAGCAATTAAACCATAACATTAAATAAAACATGTCGAGGTGGTGCTTTAATGTGCCTGGCTGATGTAGCCAGTGTGGGTAAGTTAGATGCACCCAGGCAGAGATGCAAGTGCCTCACTTTATCTTGCATTCATTTAACTCTGGAGTTAAAAGCATCTTGTGCGAAGGGCTTTGCCATGTGCCTCAAGAGGGCATTTAAAAAAACCTTCTGTCACAAGCTGAGATCCTTGGAGTCAGAGAACAGGAGGCTGAGCCATGAACTGGGGGTCTAAATCGGTACTCTGCGCATTGCCTGGCTTTAGGCCAGCTAGTCAGAGCTCTCCAGGTCCAACTGGGAAATTGACCCATTGTTGACAATGGTTGTCTGTGGTGAGTCAGCCTGTTCTGTAAACGGTTTAACTGTTAGGGAGGCACAGAACAGGTTTCAGCACTACCAACTCTTCAAGAACACTCGAATGGTAGTGCTGAAAACAGTTTCATCCTGCCTCGATTAGCAGTTCAGAGAGAGTGTTACACAGTTCTGTCAGAAATTATTTTATCTTTTATATTCATAAGTAATATCCTATCTGAAAGAGATGGGGGGGGGGAAATCCCCCCATTCATCTATTTTCCTTGTTGCATTTAATAGCACTCATTTTCACTGCTTCCTCTCTTTGAAATTAGTTGGTTGGTTTTTCCCTGTTGTGGGTGTTTGGCAATGCAACCTGGGAGAGGAAAATAGACAAAACGGTGACTGAAAAATTTGTAGTGGACCAGAAGGACAGGAGCAGTACCAGAAACTACTTTACATTAATTTTTGAAGTTATGTCAATTAGAAGTTTATGGTGTCCCTTGAAACTATTTCCAGTCCTGTTTCAGGGAGACCCATTGCTGACAGTGGTTGTTAGTAATGGGTCAGTTTCCTATTACAGCTGCATCTCCACTGTTCTCATTTTTGCCATCTGTATAATGAAGATAATAATAACGTTCATACCTCAAAGGGATGTTATGAGGCTAAAATGATTAATGTATATAAAGAGCTTTGGCATCCTTGTGTGTGCATAAGCAGTAATTTTTAAGTACAGTATGCTAAGGCCTACAGCTTTGAGGTTCCTTTTCAAATATATATATATATATAACTTGCAACCTGTTTGATAATTAGTGCTAAAATACAAACACTGCTGGAACTTTAAAATGAACTGTGCACCACCTCGCAATTGCCTTTAAAAATCTTTAGTTTTTAGCTGTACATTGATCATATGCATACCTGTCTGATGTGTGAACTGTGCATAATCACTTGTGTCTTTTTAAGTCTTGTCATAGGTAGTGTAATTATATTATATGCTAAATTCACCCCAGAGTTTTGGGCAGATTTTTCTGCTGTAGAACTTACTGGCAACCCCACTGGTGAAAAGCCGCGTGTGTGTGTGTGTGATGGAGGTGTGGCATTGGAAGGTGGTTACAGCCATGCTCTGGGGTTAACTATAGAAGGTCAGCACAGCCCCAAAATTGCTTGGTGCTTTCTGGAAAGGGCTGATGGTGAAAACTTGGCTCACTTTTTCAAGGCACCTGATTCAAAGCAGGGACTTGAACCTAGCTCTCCCACATCCCATGTGCATATCCTAACCATCAGCCGGTCGCATATGTTGGGGTGAGTGGGTGTCCTCTCACTCTGTCCTGACTCCTGTTCAATCTATTCCACTTTGCATTAATAATTAAATATTAATTGGTCCAGAGAACAAGTCACTGACTGTGTTCTCCAGTGGTTATGGCATTCACCTAGAACAGAGGTTCTCAAACTGTGGTCCGTGGACCACCAGTGGTCTGTGAGCTCCATTCACATGGTCCACGGATAGTTCCATTTAAGTTGCATGCCTGGGTGGCCGCACACAAGAGAATGAAGGGCCACCCACATAGATTAGTAGAGCTGCACAGTCATGGCTCCACTAATTAGGAGCCTGGACCTTGGAGAAGATACACATGTAAGGTGAGGTGGTGGCCTGGGGGTAAGTGGGAGGGGGCAGTGGGGTGAGAAGAAGGGGTGGGGGGAATTTGGGACATGCAGGGCTGCGGCGGCCAGAGAAAGAGGCGACTTTTCCTAGCTCCAGGACTGCAGCTGCCAGGAACAGACAGCCTTCCTTCCCAGCCTCAGCTCAGGGGCTGCTGTGGCAGGGGAGAGAGGGTACATCCATCGAATTAGAAAGGTAAGACTACTGATAATAAAATATGAGTTGTGTGCTTTTATTTGTAGTACAAAATAATGTAGATTATTATTAAGCGTTTTTTTATATAGTGCTTTTATCCAAAGCGCTTTACAATAGTTAGCTAATGGTACAAACAACATTTGGAAAGATCATTAAGTGGTCCCAGATGAAGACCCTGCTCTCAATCAGGTGTCTAACTTGTGTGATACTGGCTATTGCATTATCTATTTTTGTTTTTGTCATAGAAACATTTCATGACATTTCTGTTCTGTCCTAATGCCGAATTGAACATTATTTTATATCTCAAAATTTTTCATGGAACGGGAAAACTTTCCCATCCAGTTCTGTGCTTACGAGCTTTGCTGAACAAAGATGGACCTAAACATGCTTGAAGGTAATGTGTGCTTCAGTGCTCTGCTAAATCAGAGCCCTATTTGCTCAACCAGTGTTTTCCCTCAGACTTGTCACAGTATTCATCCCTCACTGAGGATTACATACATAGAGAGTCTGAAATTTTAAATGAAGCATTTTTTAGTAATCCAAGCACAACAATTTTTTTAATCTCTTTAAAAATATGACTTGCCCTTCACATTTTCTGCTGTTGCTGACACTCCAATAACTCAGAATGGTCACACAGAATTTACAAAATTTTCTAAAAAACTGGGGGTGATGTTAGACTGAGAAAAAGCATGAGTATTTGTAGGCAAAGGGTCCTGAAAATGGTGTTAGAAATGAAAGTCTCTCCCTTAAACATGGCTATAATGGAGAGATTGTGTCTCTTCAGTGCTTTTAGGGAGAATATTTCTAGTTGTAGATGTAACAATATGTGCAATGATTTCATACCCAGCTGTGCTAGGATTTTTATAAATACTGAATAATGCATTTGATTCAGGACTGATGATCAGAGAGCACTTGCATTAAGGTTTTTGCTTCTTCAGAAAGCAACAGGGCTCATTTACATTCTCCTCTCTCTAGCTACAGGTTACTCCCACAGATGTCAATGGGAGTTGTGCATACATAGGGCATCATGTGGCTTGCCCCAGTCACAAGGGTGCAAGGCCCAAATTACAGAAGAACTGCATAGCTTCTGTGTGGAGGGGAACAGGCTACGGGGACTGTACCTGTGAGGCTGGGGTGGTGGTTTTACAAGCTCTTATAAGCTGCAGAGCAGTACTTAGCCAAGGTGCTCCATACGGGAACATACAGTGGCTGATGAAGGTTTATGGACAGAACAAAAAGTGTTGTGGATTTACACCTCTGTGCACTAGGACTGTATTTGGTTCATTGAATATAAATGTGGGGAGTTCTGTGCTTTGGATGAAAAATATCTCACATGGACCATCCATATGAACCTGAGTCAGAAATGGTCTTTAGCATAAATAGAGGGCCAGATCCTTGGCTGGTGTGAATTGATGTATTCTATTGACTTCTATGGATGTATGCCAGTTTTCTCTAGTTGAAGATCTGGCCCAAATAATGAAAAAGTTGTTGACTAGTGGCCAGATCATTCTCTCCACTAATGGACTCGGATCAGGGTGAAGGGGGAAAAATGGGGAGAGACACACTTCTGTGGCGTTGTTCCCCTTCCCACCCATTGGTGAAAATCAAGTCTCCATGCTTTGTATTGATCTGTCACCTGCCTTTGATACCATTGATTATGAGTTGTTGTTGACTTGCCTGCACACCCTGATCGGGCTGCTCTTCAGAGGCTTCATTGTTTTCTTTCAGAGAGATCTCCGTGGGTACTTGTGGGCAATTGTTCCTCTTCCCAAAAAGCTCTCAAGTGTGGTGTGCCACAGGGAGCCATTCTGTTGCCTTCCTCCTGAGTCCTGTACAACATGTATATGGGCCATTAATAAGGTTAATAAGAAGACATGAGGTTTGTGTCTTCAGTTTGCTGATGACACCCAACTGTATGTCTCAGTCTCCACCAACTCAGATGATGTGCCTCAATCAGTGTCTACCAGAGATCGGTGCATGGATGAGCGTGATCTGGCTGAGGCTCAATCCTGACAAGAATTAAGTGATAATGGTGCTTTGACAGAAACACATTGAAGAGATGGCAGAAATAATAGCCTCTTTGAGGGAGCTCATCTACCATTAATGAGCAGGGCTGGAAACTTAGTGGACTCTAGACCACTAGCTACTATTCGATGATCATACTGCAGCAGTAATCCAGTCAGTCTGGGTAGGTGGCTGCAGCCTTTCTTTTAGGATGCAGACCTTGCCATTGTTACCTCAAAATTAAACTATTGCAATGTGCTCTACATGGGGCTGCATCTTAAAAACATTTGGCGATTGAAGTTAGTACAGACTGTGGTGGCTTGCTTACTAAGGGCGTCTTGCTGGGAGCACATGACATCAACTCTCCGAGACCTTTACTAGCTGCCTGTTGGTCTCTGGGTTTAGGGAGTTGGTTATGACCTATAAAGGTCTCAGTGGCCTAAAACTGGCCAGCCTAAAGGATTACCTCTCTTCCCATACCGTAGTGACACAGCTCAGATCAGCATAGATCAAGTTGGATCTCTCTCATTAAAACAGAGTATGTGGCAGCATGCTCTCTGTGAAGGATCTGGCATTCAGGAACTTGCCTCCTCCCGCCATGGTCCAAAGTAGCTCAGATCTGGTGACCTTCTGGGCATGCTGCAAAACACACCTGTTTGCTGGGGAATTTGGAGAGGGCCAAGGGTGTGCTTCCCGGGACGATGAAGGGTGGAAAGGAGGAGTGGGGTTGCTGTTGGGGTTTTGTTGGAATACTAAATGTGTAGGTTGCTTAGAATCTTGTATAGGCATCTTTTTAATTATTATTTAAATCAAATTAAATAAATATCACACAGAAGACCTTCCATGAGAGCCCTGTGGGGAAGGGAAGGAGTTGGGGATTGCTAGGTCTTCCCCTTGAAATCCATGAAAAAACATATGTAACCTAGTGTTAAGATTATGCTGTCAGGTTGATTATTTTCTTCCCTCCACTGCAATTGGGGATGCACTGTGCAATTGTGCACCTCACAACCAATGGAGGTGTACGTGAGAGGTTACTGTGACTGGGTGAGCCAGGAAGCAGCGCAGAGGCATAGGGGCCCCAAAGAAATGTCCTTGGCCTCTCACAGAGCATCTGAGATTGAGTAGATCTTTGGACTGAGTTCTCTTCTAATTCTGTGGGGGAAGCCTCTCCAAGGAGGATGATCACACAGAAACCAAAGTCCAAACTGTGGATTTTTCCAGACCTGCACCTAAAACTGACCCCCACAATGCGTCTTGGTACTTAATAATTTAGAAGTAAGAAAAAACACAATTGTGAGGAGTCACACTGGGTTTGAGTCAAAAGACCACTGAAATCATTGGGAATTCTCCTCTCTCTCTAGCTACTGCCATTGATTTCAGTGGGCTTTGAATTATGCCCTTGTGGTACAATTGTCAGTTCTGCTCCAGTAGCTCTGATTAGAAGATTCAACAAAAGCAACCCAGAGGCAGTGTGATATAATGTTTAAGGGACAGGGCTGGGACTCAGGAGACCTGGATTCTATTCTTGGCTCTGCCACTGACCTCCTGTGTGGTCCAAGGAATGGAAAACCTACCTTATGGGAGGGAGGAGACTCAAAGAGCTTGGCTTGTTCAGCCTAACCAAAAGAAGGCTGGGGGGAGATACAGTTGCTCTTTATAAATACATCAGAGGGATAAATACCGGGGAGGGAGAGGAATTATTGAAGTTAAACCCCAATATGGACACAAGAACAAATGGATAACAACTGGCCATCAAGTTTAGGCTCGAAATTAGATGGAGGTTTCTAGCCATCAGAGGAGTGAAGTTCTGGAACAGCCTTCCAAGGGGAGCAGTGGGGCAAAAAACCTAACTGGCTTTAAGACTGAGCGTGCTAAGTTTATGGAGGTAATGGTATGATGGGACTGCCTACGATGGCATGTGGCCAATCAGTGACTGCCTGGAGCCAAAATCCCTAACTGCTGGAGATGGGACACTAGATGGGGAGAGCTCTGAGTTACTACAGAGAATTCTTTCCTAGATATCTGCCTGATGGGTCTTGCTCACATGCTCAGAGTCTAACTGATCGCCATATTTGGGGTCGAGAAGGAATTTCCCCCCGCAAGTCAGATTGGCTGAGAGCCTGGGGGTTTTTTGCCTTCCTCTACAGCAAGAGTCACGGGTCACTTGCAGATTTAAACTACTGTAAATAGTGAATTCTAACTTGACATGTTTAAACCATGATTTGAAGACTTCAGTAACTCAGCCAGAGGTTAAGGGTCTATTACAGGAGTGGGTGAAGTTCTGTGGCCTGCAGTGTACAGGAGGTTGGACTAGATGATCACAATGATCCCTTCTGACTTTAAAGTCTATGAGTGAGTCTATGAATCTTGGGCAAGTCACTTCTCCTCTGAGAATCTGTTTCCACTCCTCTCCTTTGTCTGTCTTGTCTTTTTTTTGACTGTAAATTCTTTGGGGCAAGGACACTCATACTATGGGTTTGTACAGTGCCCTTGCTTTCCGGTGCGGCTTTCAGGGGCTACTTCAATACAATATATAATAATAATAGTAATGTGGTTGATATCCACAAAATTTCTAAAGGATGCCCCTGAAAAGTAAACAGTAGGCAAAATAAGGTCAGAGTAACTAATGCTGGGATACCAAATGGAGTTTAAAATCGCTATTTCAGACTACCCATTGAACCTCCATGATATGCTGAATTTTGAAATTCTATGTGCTCTTATTGGGGGGTCTCAGTTTAAAAATATTGCTGGTCTTCCTGAAGTATTCTTTTATTTTGCAAGGAAGGTGAATAGCAATATGTGGGAACAAGGACATTATGTAATTTTTTTTGCCTTTGTTTTTGCAACATTACAACTTTCCTGCTTTGACAATAATTTTAAGTTGAGTTTTAAAGGTGTTCATTTTTTATTGTAAAAAAATAAATAAAAAGTACTAGTTTCAAATTGAATGGGTCCGCCGATTCCTTTTTTAATTATATCCCCCAACATGTCTACATACCCTGTTAACCACTCTATTTAATTAAAATGAGAAAATCTTAACTTTTAGGAGTTTTAAGAACAGTCACGTTTTTTATTTTGTTTTTCTGGTAATCTCATTTTCCAAAGGTGGCTTTGAATATAATACAGCCTATAGAATTTGTTTTAGCTCCTCATTAAGTTTATAGAAATCATGTGTGTGGTGTACAATTTCTATAGTTTTGGATAAGAAGTTGTTTGTGTGTAGTGGGTATTGGAGTTGGGTATTAGAGACACAAGAAGTTAAGAAGGAGAAAGTAATCTTTCTCCTTCAGAGCAGGGAAAATCTAGGAAAGCTAATTGTTCCTCTAAGTTATGACCCTTTTTTAGCTCTATATTTATTTTTCAGTTTTTACTTGCTCAAATGAAATAGCTATCCCACATATCTGATGGTAGAGGGCAAGTACTGATGCAAAATTGAAACATTATTTGAAGGAATTCTGCTTGGAGCTGAGGCTTTGTATTCAGAAAGTTGACTGGTTCATTGGATAGAGTATTAGTCTGGGTTCAGTTTCCTGCTCATGTATGACTGGGAAAATTAGTCACTTAGTCTCTCTGGGTATGTCTACACTGCAATAAAAGATTCATGGCACAGCGATGGCTGGCACAGCGATGGCTGACCCAGGCTCATAGGGCTTTAAAATTGCAGCGTAGACATTCAGGCTTGGGCTGGAGCCCGGGCTCTGACACCCTGTGAGGTGGGAGAGTCTCAGAGGCCAGGCTCCAGCACAAGCCTGAACGTTTACGCTGCTATTTTTGACCCTGCAGCTGGAGCCTTGTGAGCCGGCGTTAGCTGACCAGCTGGCCTGGGCTCTGAGACTTGGTCCTGCTGTTGTTTTTTTGTCTCAATATAGACATCCACTGTGTCTCAGTTCCTTATCTGTAAAATGAGGGCAATACACATTTTCTATCTCAAAGGGGTGTTGTGAGGCTCTCAGATACCAGAGTAATGGGGTCCTTATAAATATTTTGGTTTTCTATACCTGCATTAGGGGTTATAATTAGATACATTGCTGCAACTTTTCTAATATATATGAGGTCTGAAATAGATAAAAATCTAGTTCATGCAAGGCTTACTTCTGATTTATTGCTGAATCAAATTCTTCCTTGGAGTAACACTACCGACATCAGTGGAAACACAAAAGGGGTGAATTGTTCCAGTTTGTTTTGCCATGGAAGCTGGATATCTGCTGACTTAGGTAAAAATTACAGAGAATGACAATATAGTTGAGGGAGCAGGCTCAAAATTTGTCCAGGTTTTTCAGAACTTTACTGTTGACTTTTCACTAGCCATCAGTACGTGCTCCAAATAAACAATATGGGTGAATTAAATGGGAGTACTAGCATTAACTTCAATGGGGCTAGGACTTCTCTCCATATTTTTACAGAGGCTTTCCTAGCTAGATATCATGAATTAGGATATCAGGCCAGTTCCAAGTTAGTGTGTTTAACATTTTGAACATATAAAGCACTATATAAGTAGTAGTATTATGGTTACAAATAGGTTGGGTAAACCTTACAAAGTAACTTTTGTGAACGTTAGTTCAAATAAAGAATGCAAAATTCAATGGCATTTCCAATCTCTCTGTGAATATTCAGATGAGCTGCCAGACAAAATGTCACAAATATTAATGCAAATACATATTTACAGTAACTCCTCGCTTAACATTGTAGTTACGTTCCTGAAAAATGCTACTTTAAGTGAAACGATGTTAAGCAAATCAAATTTCCCCATAAGAATTAACATAAATGGGGGGGTTAGGTTTCAGGGAAATTTTTTTCATCAGACAAAAGACTATATTTTATATATACATATACGCACACATTATATACAATGTAAGTTTTAAACAAACAATTTAATACTGTACACAGCAATGATGATTGTGAAGCTTGGTTGAGGTGGTGGAGCCAGAGGTTGGGATATTTCCCAGGGAATGCCTTACTGCTAAATGATGAATTAGCACTGGCTGATCTGTCAAGGGTTAACACGTTGTTAATGTAGTCTCACACTCTACAAGACAGCACAAATGGAGGGAGGGAAGACAGCATGGCAGAGAGAGAAAGACACAGCCTGTGTGAGAGAGAGACACACATTTCCCCTTTCAGCATGCTGACCCTACTCTAAGTACACTGCCTTTTTAATTAGATCATAAAGTTGAGATAGCAGCTGCTGCAAGCAAACTCCCACCGTCCTGAGCCCTGTCCTGCCCCTCCTCCTCTCTCCCCCGGGTCTGTGGAGTTCGGGTAAAGGAGCTGGGGAGGGAGGGGGACACTCTGACATTAGCACCCTTCTTCCCCCCACCCACATAAAGCAAGCTGGAGGCTCCCAGGAGCAGCTCCAAGGCAGAGGGCAGGAGCAGCAAATGACAGTGGGGGGAGGGACACCTGAACTGCTGGCAATTGATAGCCTGCCTCACAGGGAACTTAGGGGAGCTGATGGGGGGGCTGCTGGCGCACCCTGGTTCCAAGCCCCCACCAGCTAGCTCCAAGGGGCTGCTCTTCCTGCAAGCAGTGGACAAAGCAGGCAGCTGCCAAACAGCATTATAAAGGAGCATTGCACAACTTTAAACGAGCGTGTTCTCTAACTGAACAGCAACATAACAACAAAACAACGTTAACCAGGGCGACATTAAGTGAGGAGTTACTGTACATAATTTTATGCTGGAAATTCATGTAGCAATCTTAGAAACTGCTGGTGGATTCGTGTCATCCATTTAGGAAGCAGAAGCAATAGTTTTAGATGACTGGTCACACAGCATGAAAAGCTAACTATGTGTAGCGAATACTTGAAATAATAGTCACAGTTAACTGTTGTTGAACAATCCAGATGTGGAAGTGTGTTCTCATACACCATTTGTCTAGATGACAGTGATAAAACCTCCTGTGTTTTGTCCATATTAAAACGCCTATAATTTTTACTGCCAGTGGAGCTGCACTGGTGTTAGAAATGGTGGGAAATTTTAGGAAAACATGGCTAATGTGGAGAAGACTGTTTTGCCATCTGAGTCATTGGCCTAACTGTATAAACTCTTTGAGAGAGGCAAAATAGGTGAGGTAATATCTTTCTTGGATCAGCTTCTGTCTGTGGAAAGTTCAAGCTTTCGAGATACACAGAGCTCTTGTTCAGGTCTAGGGAAGGAAACTGAGTGTCTGAGCTAAAAACAAGTTGGGACAGATTCAGGGTGGATTTGATTTAAATCATGATTTAAATCACTAGTCAAGAAAATTCGATTTAATCATGGATTTCTACATAAAAGTGCATTCATGTTGGTTGTTATAACCTTAATATATGTTCTTCACAATTCAGAGATAGATATAGGTTTCATTTTTAGAAAGTACACACTATACATTTTTAAAGTGATTTATTTTGAAAACTTTTCAGATTAGTTTTACAGCTATATTAGAAAATGAATGATTATTTGGTTATTTCATTTACCAAAGGTAATTGAAGCAGATAGTTCACCTCCCAGTGACTTCATAAATATCTCCAATTCAACAGGTTAATCATTAATATTTGGAGGATTTTCTTGCTATGCTGTATTAGGAGGAGAACATCATCAGACAGACATTTAAATTGTTTTATTTAACTAAAACAACAACGTTATATATTCTGGATTTTTTTCTTCAACAGCAAACATAATATTTTAACAAAACAGGCATATGCATTTTTGAATTTAGTTAAACCTGATTTTAAAAAACTTGAATGTTTTTATTTTTGTTGTGTTTAACTAAAATGGTTAAATGGAATATTTTTTTTAAAAACAAAACAAAAATTAAATCGACTGTCAGCCAGGTCAACATGAGAAACTTAAAATATTGGCTTCTGCAGCTAACCCAGTCATCTTCACCTTCATTTTCCTGTTTGTTCATAATCTGGAAAAGAAAAACAAGCTTTCCTGGTTTTTTAGGTGCCAAACATTTTCTCAATTTGGAATGAATTAGTCCAAAGGAAGAAAAATTCTTTTTACACCGGCAGAAGAAGCTCCTGCTGTTAAGTGATATCACTTCAACAGTCTCTCAATCCAACTGCTTAAGTGACGTCCACCGGTTCACTGATGTGACTTTCTTTAAAAATCATCAGCAAACATATATTTTTTTTGAATGGCTCACCCTTACCTCTGAAGTTTATTATAGTTGGCATTGTGGAGGAATGATTGCTGGACGTCCATGTCATAGCTAACTCCTCTTCTTCAGCATTGAAGGTTTGACCTTGGTACCAAGTATTGTGAATATTTGCAAGAAAATGAGCTGGAGATGGTGCTTGTCCCATTCATTTTTTTTAATGCTTGTAATTTAACTCTCATTGCATATTACTCTTTTAAAGATCTCACTCAGTTCCTTTCAAATTTCAACAGCGTCAGCAATAAAACAGCTATTTCTCTGCCTTTTGTTCAAGGCTACAGAAATAGGCTTCAGGGTACTCAGCATGTGTTCAACATTTCTCTTAAGCCCAATGTTGAGAACTTTGGCTGTGACAGTGCCATCTACTTTTTCATTATATTGTTCACAAACTGTCATCAGATTAGGCCAGTTCTTGATATAGTGCTCAAAACAGTCCACTATTGGGTTCTATCGCATGTCTTGTGGGAGAGTTAGCTTGGTTTCTCATATTTTTTTCAGAGCAGCTTCTGCAAAGTGGTTGTTACGGAAGTATTTTGCAATTTAAGCAACATTAGCCTTTATTTCTGGAACACTGAAGTCTTTGGTTAGGAGATGCATCAACTAAGCACTGCAACCGTGGGACTCTCTTCTAAATAATTTCTTCTCATCTTGGATGCATTTGCAGCATTGTCTGTGACTAAGCTGCGTACTAGACATTTGATATTTTTTTCCACAGTTTGTTATAGCTTTTACTGCTACTTCTTGTAAATATTCTGCTGTGTGTGCATTTCCTGATGTATCAATTGTTTCTGTAAGGAAGACATTCCCTTCTGTTGTCACACAAGCATATACAACAAGATCATTGTGGACATTGCTCCACCCATCAAGACTCAGGTTAATAATAGACCTTTTGCACACTGCTGAATTTCTCTTTCATACACTTTATCTAGCAATTTGCCTGCAACGTCTGCTCCATTGGGTAGACTGTATCCTGGTCTTAATAACTGAACCATGTTAATGAAGCGTGGGTTCTCAATCATACAGAAAGGAGAGTTTGTTGCATAAACAAACGGGGCAATTTTTTCATCAATTACCTCTTTTTGTTATCTGCTGGTTCTTATCACAAACTTATCTAAGGTTGTTTCTGGATGATGGAGTTTTTTTTTCTTTTTGCTACAGGTGATATACTGTGGCTATGTGACATACATGATGTGACTGAAACACTATCATTGGCAGATAACTCTGAAACTATAGAAAATGATGGTGATCTTGAAGGTGAAGAGTCTTCAGAATCCTGTATGTTGAGGATGGATTCTCCTAAACAAAATAAGTCAATGCAGTTATTTAATTATTATTACCACACTGCTCATTTAGTATTACTCATTGCATTCACTGACACTCAGTACTACTTTAAAGGTGAAATTGTAAAAGGAAGATCTACCTATTTTAGCTATTTATTTTTTATCACAACTGCATCTAAAATGATAGTACCATAGAGTAACAACTATATTTTTTGCTCAAACATGAGGATTCAAGAATAACGAGAAGGATGACAGGCAGTCCTTAAGAAAGAAGTATGAAATAAAAAAGTTTACCAACCTGAAGATCCTGCTTGGCGCGCTGGGGTCTGGAGCCAGCCTTGCTAGTCCCTACCTGTCCTGGCTCCGTGCTGCACCCTGGAAGTGACCAGCAAGTCCGGCTTCTAGGTGGGAGGGCCACGGGGCTCTGCGTGCTGCCCTCGCCCTGAGCACTGGCTCTGCATTCCCATTGGCTGGGAATCACTGCCAATGGGATCTGCGGGGGTGGTGCCTGTGGGCAAGAGCAGCACACAGCACTTCCTGCATGCCTCCTCCTAGGAGCCAGACCGGCCGGCCGGCAGCCTGCATTAGCCCCCACCGCTGCGCTGCTGACTGGGAACTGATGGAAGTAAGCCTGTGCCCCTGCCCCAGCCCAGAGCCCCCTCCCATACCCTGAAACCCTCTGCCCCACCCCCCCAGCCTGCAGGTCCCTCCTGCACCCCAAGCCCCATATCGCCAGCCCCACCCCAGAGCCCACACTCCCAGATGGAGCCCTCACCCTCCATGGATCCCAACTCCCTGCCTCAACCTGCAGCCCACTCCCACACCCTGAACCCTTAAATCAGTTTGTCATCTCTCTGGTTGCCAAGGCAGTCTCTGACGTCTGTGTTTAAGTATTTAGAAAGCTGTGTATGTCAGAGTCTCCCACAGGTAAATGTAAAGAAATGCCCCATCATATGAAAAGTTATCACTCCTTGGTAAACTCCCTAAAGGCTGTTTATAATGGCTGACAATGACTTCAGCTACTTTTAAGGGTTCTTCCCCCTTGAATGACCTTAGGTGGAAATAGCGTGCAATAATAGTCTTGGAATGTTCAGTTTAGATGCTAATAATAGTCTTGGAATGTTCAGTTTAGATGCCAAGACTAGTCCTTTGCCATGTTTCTTTGTGAAACAAAACTAATAACTATGTACATCTGTTAAATTAACCTTCCCTTTTCAGTTCAAAGGAGGTTGTAGACATGCGAACTTCAGCTTGCGCCTGATGTTTTTGCTTATTGCTGTAAGGATAATCCTTTAGGACAGTGGTTCTTAACCTGCAGCCTGCACCCCTTTGGTTCTCAAAATATGTTCTTGCACCCCTTAAACCTAGATATATTTTTGTTTGTATATTACAGCAATTGTTAAAAATGTATAATGTTAAATACATAGGTTTGATTAAACAAAAGTAGTACTTACGTGCCTGTGCTTAATTTGTGTTTTCGATCATTTACCTTCTAAAAAAATCTGGCATGTCTTGCACCCCCAGAAAGGGCATCTCGCACCCCCAGGAGGTGTGTGCACCCCAGGTTAAGAACCACTACTTTAGAGTAACCAGGATTGCCAGATGTGTAGCTCCCACACCTCTGGTTTGCAAGCGCTCTCTTGTGATCAGACAGAATCAGTGTGTTAACTTTAACATCTGACCTCCAACCTCACACTCTTTCCGTTCACAAGATGATAGATTACAAGTAGACATTTAATATGGGCCAATAGTGTGAAGTCAGAGAATATGTCTGAAGATGCATAAGAAAAATACTTAGAAACCTGAAATAAATATAAAATATTACATTTACATCTGTTTGATACATTAATCCAGGGTTTCTCAAATTCAATTGCACTGCAACCTACTTCTGATAACAAAAATTATTACAGGACCCCAGGAAAGGGGACCGAAGCCTGAGTGCCCCCCCTCCCCCGCACCGAGTGCCTTGGGAAGTGCTGAAGCATGAGGGCTTCAGCCCTGGGCAGTGGGGCTTGGTCTTTGGCTTCAGCTCCAAGCCCCAGCAAGTTTAATGACAGCCCTGGCAACCCCATTAAAATGGGGTCATGACCCATGTTGGGGTCCCGATCCACAGTTTATCTAAAGAGTGGGTGTTCAGTGAACTACCCAGCTCTGACACAATACGGGACTGCCCCTCTCTACACATCTCTATGCCTCTATGCCTTTTCACCTACCTTCAGTTCAGTAAATTTGATTGGTATGATGCAGATGTTGCCAAAGAGCTATCAAGTGTCTTCCTGTTTGGGATATAAAACTGTTAAGCCATTCATCCATTCAGTCTCCTTTTGGAAATTACAGTGAAGAAAGATAGATTTTGCTCTGTGCTAAACAGGTAACTCCCCGGCTTCCTCTACACAACGTGTTCATTAAAGGCTACCTCTCTTCTATGGCAGGTTGCAGAACAGGTTTCCCTCTTTGACATGACTTCTTATTCTTATTCATAATTTCTATTGTGCTATGTTTGTATTTATATTTGACTGACAAATAAAAGACATGCTACCTTCCCCAAAGACATTACAATATTAAGTTCCACCTGATGTGTGCTCTACTGATAGCACAAAGCAGTGAAAACCTAGTGGATCTTCCCTCCTCAGGATTTCACAAGTGTTGAGGAATTCTCTGGGTGGTGTTGAGCTGGCATAGGAGAAAGGGTGAGACCCTCAGGATTAGCCCATATATAGAGATGGCATGACATCCGGAGACAGTAAACCATGGAAAACAAGGATTAAATAAATGAGGCTGCTTTGTTAATTACGCATGTGTCTTGGTTGGCATTTTTTTTTCAAAATGTATTTAAGAAGGCTAGGGGTTGAACTGGGGAGAGGTTGAGTTTTACTGGGGACAAAAACACTGAGAAAGAGGAAAGACTTCAGGGTAGAGAGTGAGAGGATCATTAGGTGCATGGTAGGTACAGGAAGTAAGGAAGGACAATAGAGGGAGAGTGGGGAGTTGGAAGGGGAGGGATGGAGACATTTATTTCAAAATTATTATAGTTAACTATGATTTTAGCTGATTTCTTGGGATTGGAATCAAGATGGGGAAAGCTAGAGAGCTGTCAGTGCAAAAGAAGGGGTAGAAGAGAAAAGTGGAGAGAGAGAGAGGAGGAAAGATGGAGGGGTAGAGCTAGGACAGGGCAAAAGAGAGTGAGATTCTGAATGAACAGGGAAGCAAAGGAAGTGTGGCAGGGGGCAAGCAATAGTGAGACACTTCTCTGTAAATCACCCAGTAGGACACTGTCTGGAATCAGGACTTGCAGCTGAACCTGAGACCAGCTAGCTGACCTACAGCCAAACACCCTGATCAACCAGACTCCCTGAGAGGCATCACCAGGTCTGCTCTTAAGCCCAGCACCTGCCCAGGCTGGTGGCTGCTCAACATTTATTCCTGTAGCTGTGATCACTTCTGTGCCTGCCTTGTTCCTAGCCATACTCCTGCCCTGCCCCAGTCCACTCCAGCCCTACTTGTTTCCTGACTCTGGCTCTGACACTCAGCTCTGACTCCTGGTTCCTGACTCTGCCTTTCATCATTAGGCATGACCACCCCTGGCTTGGCCCATGATAGTGGTGCTCTGGTTCAGTATTGCTAAATTTCTTGGAATTCCAGGGTGTCATATCTTCAATATTCACATTATCCCTATCTTAGTCTTTGTTCCTGCTTCGTTGTAGTCAATGGTAAAACTCTCATTGACTTCAGTTCCACAGACTCAGGTCCTTAGTGAGTGACATATGCGAAACTGCTCCCTAATCGTGGTGTCACTATGCCATCTGTCAAACTCAAAATAAGGATCTTTCCAAATTTGCATCTATCCAATCATCTGTTGACAACACCCATCATGTTTATAGGCTAAGGCTTTTCCTGTGTCCTCCCACATAGAGGAAGCAGTGAGATTGGACAGAGATTCATCCTTAGAGGAAATACTGTTTTGTTTTGTTTTGTTCCAAAACAAACACACACAAATGTCTTTTAAAAAAAACAGCATATTTTTCTTACTGTCTCCTTTTGTTTTGTTTTGAAAACTTTCTCAAATACTGTTTATCATAGCAACCCTCTCTGGCATTTCAGCTAAATTATATCTGGAAATTACAGGACATGACAAGGTCAAGGGGCGCTTCCACTGATGCCAAGCTCTGTTTTTTTTTTACTTTATTTTCCTTCTGCTTTTGACTAGATTCATATGATGCTTCTCCCCAACAACCAAACCCTTTTAAAAAAATTCTTTATATTTTTGGCATCTTTAGTTCTCATGAAAGGTGCTAATTTGACAACTCTGTACACTGTTTATCCAGAGACCAGGCACAGGGAGCCGTAGTGTCCTGGCAGTGAGCCTCAACCCTTGTCTGGAGGCAGCATCTTGATGAGTAAGAGAGCTGTTCAGGGGCATTGCCTATCCGGTCCTTGGCCTCTCTGCTGAGATTGCCCTAATGATGGTAGTTTTGTGGGTGTTATGAGAACTTTTTCCTTTGGCAATGCTGTGGGGACTAAAACTTGACCATATACTGAGGTAGCAATTGTAAATGTTGTGGAAATGGGGCATGATCCAAAGCCCACTGAAGCCAGTGGAAAGGCTCCTATTGTCTTCTGTAGGTGCTGTGTCAGACCCTTAATTCAGATCCACATAAGTTACTAAATATTAGGTGGTAACAATTTTCTTTTGCTGTGTTGGAGTTGGCTGGCAGTTTGTGGGTGAAATGTCCCATTACCAAGCTACTGAGACATCCAGCACTCTTCAGGAAGTCTTACGTTTAAGCTATGGGAAGAAAATACAATAGCCTTGGGATTTTGTAATAGAAATGATTGCTATACAACATCCCAGGCATGGAAAAGTGCTTGTTTTATGATGGTGTAACTTAAAAAGATAGAGGCTAATTAAGAAAAAGCCCAGTAAATGAATATCCAAGATAATGGGTGAATGCAAGTTTGCAGATCCTCAGTTGGTATAAATTAGTGTAGTTCACCAGCTGAGGATCTGGCCCAAGTTTTTTTCCATGCTGTGTATTTACTGTGAATTTCTGGCTTGTCTTAAACAGAAGACTATTTTTGTAATGTGTTTGTGGTTTGTGGTGCTGTGAAGCTGCCCAGATTTGGCATGCATGAGGACCCCAGAACATGAATCAGTGCGACTCAACAGTAACATTACTATTTGAGTTAGACTTCCTGACCACAGTGAAGGACTCATTTACTCTGGTGACCAGGATCATATTGTGGGTACTGCTTGTTAAGATGAGTTCTAGTCATATTATTTGGAGGTACAAGATGAGGCGGTTAGCTGCCAAAATAACACCAATGATTTGTGGATGGTGTTGTGGTATTTATGCCTTGTCTAGGTTTTATCTAAACATCTTCAGGTTGTTTTTTTACAAATTGTGATATTACCACTTTAGAGCTGGTAGTACTGCACTTACATTTGTTTTGTTGTATGGCTTTGATGCCACAATTAAATCGATTGATTCTAAATGTTTCTTTTAATTGAATATGAACTTGTATTGTCTGTTAAGTGTCATTAGTCAGGGGCTGTGTAATTCTGACATGTACTGTAGTGCATCTACGTTATCTTTTTTAATGTTGTTTCTTAATAGATTGGACATCATAAATCCAGAGTGACCTCTGAATTTTTGTAAAGGGAAATCATGCCTCCCCAATAACCTAGAATTCTTTGAGGGGGGTCAACAAGCATGTGGACAAGGGAGATCCAGTGGATATAGTGTACTTAGATTTTCAGAAATCCTTTGCAAGTTCCCTCACCAAAGGCTCTTATGCAAAGTAAGCTGTCGGGATAAAAAGGAAAGTCCTCTCAAGGATCAGTAATTGGTTAAAAAATAGGAAACAAAGGATAGCAATATATGATCAGTTTTCAGAATGGAGAGAGGTAAATAGTGGTGTCCCCCAGGGGTCTGTACTGGAATCAGTACTGTTCAATATATTCATAAATGCTCTGGAAAAAGGGGTAAAGAGTGAGGTGGCAAATTTTGCAGATGATACAAAACTACTTAAGATAGTTAAGTCCAAAGCAGACTGCATAGAGCTACAAAGGCATCTCAGAAAACTGGGTGACTGGTCTACAAAATGGCAGATGAAATTCAAGGTTCATAAATGCAAAGTAATGCACATTGGAAAACACAATCCCAACTATACATATAAAATGATGGGGTCTAAATTAGCTGTTACCACTCAAGGAAGATCTTGGAGTCATTGTGGATAGTTCTCTTAAAACATCCACTCAATGTTCAGCGGCAGTCAAAAAAGCTAACAGAATGTTGGGAATCATTAGGAAAGGGATAGATAATATGACAGAAAATATCATATTGCCTCTGTTTAAATCCAGGGTACACCCACATCTTGAATACTACGTGCAGATGTGGTCACCCTATCTCAAAAAAGATATATTGGATTTGGAAAAGGTTCAGAAAAGGGCAACAAAAATGAATAGGGGTATGGAATGGCTTCTGTATAAGGAAAAAGTAATAAGACTGGGACTTTTCAGCTTGGAAAAGAGACAACTAAGAGAGCATATGATAGCGGTCTATAAAATCATTACTTTCTCCACACCAGTCAAGAAGGAAGTGTTATTTACTCCACAAGAACTAAGGAACTAACCAACTGAAATTAATAGGCAGTGTGTTTAAAACAAACAAAAGGAAGTATTTCTTCACACAATGCACTGTCAACCTGTGGAACTCTTTGCCAGAGGATGTTGTGAAGGCGCAGACTATAACAGGGTTCAAAAAAGAACTAGATAAGTTCATGGAGGATAGGTCTATCAATGACTATTAGCCAGGATGGGCAGCGATAGTGTCCCTAGCCACTGTTTGCCAGAAGCTGGGAATGGGCAACAGGATGGACCACTTGATTACTTGTTCTGTTCATTCCCTCTGAAGCCTGGCATTGGAAGACAGGATAATGGGCTAGATCAGGTGTCGGCAACCTTTCGGAAGTGGTGTGCTGAGTCTTCATTTATTTACTCTGATTTAAGGTTTCGTGTGCCAGTAATACATTTTAACGTTTTTAGAAGGTTTCTTTCTATAAGTCTATAATATATAACTAAGCCATTGTATGTAAAGTAAATAAGGTTTCAAAATGTTTCAGAAGCTTCATTTAAAATTAAATTAAAATGCAGAGCCCCCCCCCCGGACCAGTGGCCAGGACCCGGGCAGTGTGAGTGCCACTGAAAATCAGCTCGCGTGCACTTTTGGCACCCGTGCCGTAGGTTGCCTACCCCTGGGCTAGATGGACCTTTGGTCTGAAACAGTATGGCCGTTCTTATGCTACAAATTCAAGGGGTTGCGTTCCTACTGACTGTGTTTCCTGTTACTCAGGTATCTATAGCTAACTATAAAAATGTTTTTCTTTTAGTTAAAGAGCTCATAGTTAACTGAGCCATGAGTTTGTAAAGTATTGAAAAGATTTTCACCACAGCATAATACATAAATAATCCATAACATTAGCGTTCAAAGGACTAATTCTGCAACTTGTTTCCTTAACAACTCCTCCCCTCTGCAAAACAAAGTTTCATCAAGTAGATAAAGGCTACTCTTTCCAGGAAATATTTACCTGAAATGTGAGACTTTTGTTTCCTAAAACTTTTTCCCCTTCTGTTTTCCACCTTCTCTTGCCACCCCAAAGCATTTTCTGAAGTAAAGATCTTTTTATTGGCACACTGTTGCCTTAAACTGTTTTTCTTTCCAATGTTCAATGTGCAGCACATTATTACGCTATTTACTAGTGCACTTATGGGGTTAATGGGTTCCCTCTAATTAGTAAAGAGTTGATAGGTGGTAATATATGCACTTTTCTTAAAGATTTTATGGACCTGATCCAGTGCTTAGTGAAGTCAGTGGGACTCTCTGGACTCAAATGGATATTGCACCTGGCTCTAAATATTTGCGCATCCACCACATAACTCTTGAGTGATAAAGAAGAATTGTAATTCATTGAGGGTCCAAAATCAAAATGTATGAGATGGGTTGTGGTCAGTCAGGTCTGACACGTCACAGTAGGTTACACTAGTAATAGTAACTAGGAAGTGGAAAGGCTTTTTATGCCTAAAAATAATAAATAAATGGAATACTTAGTCTTTGTTAAGGGGCATGCTGCTTTTGAGGTTTATGGCCGATGGGATAGCTTAGCTGCCAATGTTTTAACACCCTAATGGGGAGGAGCATTTGGAATGAAGGGAACCTAAAATGATGGATTTTGTAAAACTGGAAATTAAGAAGCTGTTATGGCAAACCAGCTAACCTATGTATAACCCATAACAATTTAACAAGAGACATTGCAATTGTAATCAGGACAATTGACTTGTGTGTGGCTATCAAATAAATGTTAATTAGGCTAGCAACCTCTAACCCAGGGGTCGGCAACCTTTGGCACCCAGCCCATTAGGGTAAAGCCGCTGGTGGGCTGAGCCAGTTTGTTTATCTGGAGCGTCTGCAGGCATGGAGCCCTGCAGCTCCCACAGACCACCGTTCGCTGTTCTTGGACAATGGGAGCTGTGGGAAGCGGCACGGGCTGAGGGATGTGCTAGCCACTGCTTCCCACAGCTCCCATTGGCTGGGAACAGTGAACCATGGCCAGTGAGAGCTGCGGGGCTCCGTGCCTGTGGACACTCCAGATAAACAAACCGCCCGGCCTGCCAGCAGCTTTGCCCTGATGGGCTGGGTATCAAAGGTTGATGACCTCTGCATTAACCAATTTACTTGTATTGATAAGAATCAAAGAGTAGATACTAAGTGTATTTGTCTGAGGTTACCTACTTCCTGTTAGAAGAAACTAAATTAGCCTATAGATGTTAAGTCCCTTTCATGTCTTAATTGCCTTCATATTATTCAGATGACTGTGTTCAGTTAACCTGAAGATCAAAGATGTGAGACACTATAGGAAACTCGTAATATTACCTATAGCAGGGGTCAGCAACCTTTCAGAAGTGGTGTGCCTAGTCTTCATTTATTCACTCTAATGTAAGGTTTCATGTTTTTAGAAGGTTTCTTTCTATAAATCTATAATGTATAAACTATTGTTGTATGTAAAGTAAATAAGGTTTTTAAAATGTTTAAGAAGTTTCATTTAAAATTAAATTAAAATGCAGAGTCCTCCGGACTGGTGGCCAGGACCCGGGTAGTGTGAGTGCCACTGAAAATCAGCTTGCGTGCCACCTTGGGCACGCGTGCCATAGGTTACCTACCCCTGACCTATAGTGTCTTCTGCTTATCTATCCCTATTATAATGAATGACAGGCAGTTCCCATATATAAATCAGTGTAACTAGATTACCTGTGTATGCGTAGGAAATGGAATGTTAACTTCAAAGGATGAGTCAGTGTGTGCTCAACGAAAAAGGAGCTACAGTCACATGCTGTGCTCAAAACACTTGACAGCCTGTTTCAGCTACAAAAGAGAAACCTCTGGCCTGACTCTGTATCTCTAGTATGTTGACCTCTCAGTGGTTTGAGCTTTGGCCTGCTAAACCCAGGGTTGTGAGTTCAATCCTTGAGGGGGCCACTTAGGGATCTGGGGCAAAATCAGTACTTGGTCCTGCTAGTGAAGGTAGGAGGCTGGACTCAATGATCTTTCAGGGTCCCTTCCCATTCTATGAGATAGGTATATCTCCATATATTATATTATTTTAAGACGTGGGACTAAGATCTTCCAAGATGTTACTTGGAATACCCTGGAAAATGCATGGAAAAACTCTAACAGACTCTACATATAAACTGCCTTTGGATTCTGACCTGCTGAAATGATTCGAGAGAGACTTTTGTGCAAACCAGAAAACTCACCATCAATGCTACAATTCTGATCTGAGAACTTGACAATCTCTTATAATGTATATGATTCTTTTACCATTCAATAATTCTCTTTTTATTTTAATAATACATCTTTAGTTAGTTACTAAGGGTTGGCTGACAGTCGGGGTGAAAGAAAAATTGAACTCTTACCATTACGGTGGCCAGCTCTGTCCCCACTGGAATGGGTGGGGCCTTGGGCAAAAGGGGCAGGGTGGGGTTCAGCGTCCCCCAGCCAGCCCATCCGAGCTGCCTGGCCCATGCCACCTGGGGCTCCAGCAGTGATTTAAAGGGCTCGGGGCTCTGGCTGCTGCCACGGTAGCAGCAGCGGCAGCTGGAGCCCCTGGTCCTTTTAAATTGCTGGCCCTGGGGCAGCTGCTCCTTTTGCCCCCCCATGTTTAAAGCCTTCTGGGGGAAAGGGGCATAAAAGGGGCAACAATATTAAAGTGCTGCCATGGCAGCACTTTAAAGTCAGCTGTATGGGCCAGTACCGGTGGCCACTTTTTATCAGGATGCTGTACCAGCCCGTACCGCCTTACTTTCACCCCTGGCTGACAGCATAATATTTGGGTAAGATTTGAAATACATATTGACCTGGGGGTAAGTGTCTGATCCTTTGAGAATGGTAGAACCTTTTTTTTTTTTTTTTTTTTTAAATAATGGAGATATACCCATCTCCTAGAGCTAGAAGGGACCCTGAAGGGTCATTGAGTCTAGCCCTCTGCCTTCACTAGCAGGGCCAAGTACTGATTTTGCTCTAGATTCCATAAGTGGCCTCCTCAAGAATTGAACTCACAACCCTGGGTTTAGCAGGCCAATGCTAAAACTACTGAGCTCTCTCTCCCCCAGCCTCATGTATGGTGAATTGGGTTTTCAGCATCCTCTTATCATATAAGACCAGTTTGGATGGGAATGAAGGGCTGGAATGCCTAAAGGGGACTGCGTTTTAGCTTCTGGTAAACCAGTGTGGTTCTACAGAACCTCTTTTGTTACTGGCTTGGTGAATCTAATTATAGAATAAATCACCAATTTTTGGTGTGTGTCTGCCCTGTTTCTTGCAGTCTGCCCTGAGTGTGGCATTCTCAGCGTCTTCCATTCGAGGCACCAGTCACAGAAGCATTTAAAAGTCAACTTTTTCATTTTGGGGAAGGAAAAGCATTGTAAGCAATTGACATAGGACAGTATCTGGTCCTAATATTTGTATAAGGAAGATGAAAGAAGTAAAGGCCCTGTCCTGTAATCTTGACTTATATGAATGGTCTCTTTGAAATCAACAGGATTACTTGCACAAGTAAAGACAACTTGTCTGAGTAATGGCAATGGGATTGGTCTCCTAATCTGTACATTTATCAGCTTCTGCAGGCTTGCATGACTTCATATAGATGATAACTAAATTTTCATTACCTAAAAGAGGGGTTTCAAAATGATCTTATAGTGACATTTAACTCCGTTTTTATTTTATTTCCTATATTACAGGTACTGTCTGCCTGTGTGCTAACCATAATCCTAGGATGTATATTTGGACTGAAGCCAAGCTGTTCAAGAGATGGTAATTAATGTGATTCTCCAATATAAATAGTCTGAGCAATTCCGTTTTAAAATTCATCATGAGGTTATGAGAGTATCATCCTTATGTTGCAGGGAAAGGCAGTTGTGTGCCTTACCTGAAGTAGTTTCAATTGCCAGCACCTTAGTCCAAGTACTTGCGTGTGTGTCTCTTCTAATTCATTGGTGTCTTGTCCTTCACCCCCATTATAAGGTTTGCTCAGACAGGAGACTAGGAGGTTGTATTCTAGGAACCAGAACAAATGAGGAAACAATTTGACTAGTGAAATGAGTAAATCCTCCATCAAAGAAATCCAATAGGGAGTGGATTATGACAGATTCTGACCAGACTCAGAACACAGAAATGCCATTGAGTTGAGTGTAAGGTCTTTTCAAGCTCAGCCAATAATCCTGTGATGGTATTTACCCTGATACTCCAATTACTGTTAAATCCTCACTGGAATCTGTTCGGTATTGTTCTACCATTTTACTCAGGCTTTGCAGAGAGAACCAGGAATTATTTGTGACCGATTAACTGATCAGCAGAAGGAGCTGAGGTGGACACTTGATTCAGCAGTTGACTTCCATCCTCTATTTGTCTTTCTCTTCTAGTAACTGTGAAATCCTTATGTCAGACCTTGTAGATGGGGGCTAGCATATGTGATTTTATTTATCAGGAAATAAAGCAGCTACCTACATATAGCTACCTATATATAAATCACCATGATATCTAATTTACGCAACCGCAGGATATTAGAAAACTAGAAAAAACACATCTATCTAAATAGTGGTACAATAAAGCTCTGTCATTCCCTACAATGATCTTATTGATGTTCTAGGCATATTGACCAATTCAGGATTAATGTTTAGCCATTGACATCTACATTCCCACCTCGTATTCCCTATCAGCATCCTAATAGCCACACATTGCTTGTTTGAAAGAAATGATAGAAAAGACATGAAGGAATGTTAATCATAATACTTTTTAGTCCTTAATCATACCCCTAGCTGGAATAATTATAATGGTACAAAGTCTGTGTCTAGAGCAGGTGCTAGATTTCTGTCCTTTGCAAATATTTAGATCTTGTTACCATTGTTGTTTGAGTTCTGCCCTACTTTTTGCTAATAGCTGCTAAGTTCCTAATACTGAGATTACTGAAAGTAATGACACTGTCCAATATTTCAGTCAAAACTTGCAAAGGTCGTTGCTTTGAGAGGACATTTGGAAGCTGCCGCTGTGATAGAGATTGCGTCGAACTTGGAAATTGCTGCTTAGATTTCCAGGAAGCATGTATACAGCCAGGTAAGAGTGAAAACATCAGGGAGACAAAGGGAAGCAGTTACATCATCTTTCTTATAAATTACTGCCACTGGTGGGAGTGCTAGTGAAGACAGGTCATCATCAGCTCCTGGCTGTTTAAACACCATGTTGCTTAGACTTGCTATAAGAACATTGTGGTTAAAATTCCATTGATTTGTCTATGCTAGTGATTCCACAATTACTTTAATTGATGAAGCTGCAGTGGTTACTATTATTTTAATTTTATCATTATTATGGCAGCAAAGTCCTGTATCTGGCACAGGCGGCACTGGCTGACATGGGGGGGAAACACGGGAGGGCTCCTCCCATTCTCTGCTCCTTTATGCCCACTCCCCACCCAAATGAAAAAGGAAGTGCATAGAGCTCTGGGGAGGCTGCTCTCCCTCCCTGCTAGAGCTGAGCAGTAATGGGACTTTCCATTCATTGAAACATTCTGAGCTTTTGAAGTATTTTTGTTCCATAGCAAAACATCTCAGTTTTTTTATGTGCAGTAGCTGCCTGGCCCAGCAGCCGCCCAGTGGCCCTAGAGAGCGACATGTGCCTGATTCAGGAAAACACCTGAAAAAACCTGACACAAACTATGAGCTTGATCTGGCTTTCATTCCAGTAATCAGGAGTTTCACCACTGACAGTAGTGAGAATAGGATTAGGCACTGTGGCCTCGATTCAGGAAAGCACTTTAACATGTGCTCCATCACTACTCAGGACAGATCTTGAACTGAACCCTTATGGGAAGGCTAGATTAAGCCTGCTTGCTTTAAAATATATGAATTGCTACACTTTGGGAAATCCATACAAGGCTGCCTTTTATTGTCCTTGATCTATGGCAATATAACTATACAATGTCATCTGTTATCACTTATGAGTGGCTGTTCTTGCTTTCTGAAAGGTCAGATTGTGCTCTGTTATGCATGTGTGGAATCCTTAAAACTCATCTTTGCATGTGGATCAGGAGGCAGAATTTAACCCTTAACTTTTACGTTACTCTTGCATGTACACCTTACCTTAGAGCTTAGTCCATCCTGTGCTTTGTTGCACATTGGGTTACCCACATTTGCCATCCTTGCCTGTCAACTGTCCTTCTCTCCAAATCTTCCCATTTCATGTTGAGGTGCTTGATGTCATTCAGAACTGTTCATTTCCATGTTATTCACGGTCTTCCTCTCTTTCTTCTTGTGTTTTCTGGCTTTCATTCAAGAGCAGTATTTGGTAAGCGTTCTTTTTCCATTCTCAGCACATGTCCCAGCCAATGATGTCTTCTTTTGTAGATTATTTGTAAGAGGGTACCTTGTCCAGTAATTTTTATGACTTCTTCATTCGTCTTCCTATCTCTGTTATTCCCAATATTCTTCTCAGACATTTGTGATGAAATGCATCCAGCTTTTGCATATCTTTCTTGGTAAGTTGCCATGTCTCACTGCTTTATGTTGTGATGGCGATAACAAATGCTTTGTACACATTCAGTTTTGTCTTGAGGGAGATGTTTTTGAGTTGCCAGATGTTTGAGTCTTCCAAATGCAGCATTTGCCTTCCCAATTCTTCTACTTATTTCCTCCAAACTAGTACCATCTTGTCCACCTTCTGCAGTTTCTCTTCTTCATTTTTGATTTCTGTCCCTATAGTCTCCATTAACATGACTTTACATTTCTTTGCATTGTATCTCAAACCTATCTTCTCCATTACTTCTTTTACTTGGTTTGTGCATTTCACTGATCAGAGCGATGTCATCAGCAAAGTCTAGATCAAATAGCCTTGAATTCCATTGTTCCATTTTAGGCCATATGTAGCACTATCATATTGTTTTAATCCATAGTTGATGACTAGCATAAAAAAAAAGGAGACAGGATGCACCCCTGTCTTCACCTGTCTTGATGCTGAATGGATTACTCAATCCATTTTCCATTTTAATGCAGAATTTTGAGTTGGCGTAGAATGCCTTCATAATGTTAATTAATTTTGTTGGAATTCCTTATTGTTCCACAATTTTCCACATTGTTTCTCTGTTTACACTACTGAATGAAATTGATGGCAAGACTGCCTTAGAATTCAGTTGTGTTCTCAGTAATCCATCTCAGGGTGAAAATAGCGTCTGTGCCCAATCTCCCTTGTCTAAATCCACATTGTTGTTCATGTAGGATGGTGCCAGTGCTGATCCCAAGCCCGGATCAGAAAGGAGGAGGGTTGTTCAATGGGGCGGCTTCCCATCACCGTTTAAAAAAAAAAAGTCTAGCTACAGAAACTACTCACATAAACCTGCATGTAGACAAGAACTAAAAATTGTACTTTTTGCATTTGATTTCTGATTGTAGCTCATATATGGACCTGCAATAAGTTCCGGTGTGGAGAGAAGAGGCGGCCAGAGAATCGTTGCTCCTGTTCAGATGATTGTGTGGAAAACAAAGATTGTTGTGTCAATTATTCTATAGTTTGCCAAGGTAAATTCCCATCTTACCTTCCCAACCACACCCTTCTTGTTTGAAAGGAACAAAATAAAAGTTACAAAGCAATGTTAATTGTAACACTTTTAGTCCTTAATCATACCGTTAACAAGAATAATGATAACAGTACAAAACTTGTATCTAGAGCATGCCCTAGTTTTCTCATTTTTTTCAAATCTTTAGATTTTGTTACCATTGTTGCTTGATTTCTGGCCAACTTTTTGCTAATGGCTGCTAAGTTCTTACTACTAAGATTACTACAAGTAATGATGATGCCACCTGAGAACTCCTGGCCTTTCATCCTAATGGTGTGAAAACTGAAAGAAACGTCCCCTCCCCCCCACTTTTTTTTTTTGAGAAATTGTGATGGACATTTAGCAGATCAGTTTTATTTAATTTAATATGAGAACTGTACAATATTTCTTAATGTGACTGTACCTATTTTAGGAGCGAAAAGTTGGATTGAAGAAAAATGTGAGGACATTAATGAACCCCAGTGCCCATCAGGGTAAGGATAGTCTCCCTTTATTTGGAAGTTTGCATTTAAAACAATTTTTTAAGGGTAATGTTATCTCAGTTTACAATCAAACAAACCACTCCTCACCTCAGCAGTCTCTGAATAGTAATTATACTCCATTTTTATTTATAGTGTACTGGTAACTTTACAAATTTAGGTGTTTTTATCCTGGTAAAAGGTTCAATATACAAGCACCATTTTATAACAATCTCCCATAAATGTCCAATCCTGCAAGGTGCTGGGTGCTCACTTCTTCCATCTCAGAATCATGCCGCATTGGGCCTTTTAAGGTAACACATTTCTTGCTGTCATATAAATGGTAGATATTCCAGGCTTCTGAACTAAAAACAATTGTGCTCTGTGCAACCAGCTAGAGAGGCGTGGGAGTCAACAGAAGTATTATTCAGGGCTGTTAAGTGTCATGCATCTTGCATGCCCTGTCATCCCTGCCTGCAGCTCAGCCTGAATCTTACCTCTGGCTGACCTGTAAACCGCAGCAGAAGTGGGCCCTTTTGGTTGCTCGAGGCCACCGTGAAGCATGGAGATGGGCAGTCAGGTGGCCCATAGGACTTTCCAGTGGCTGCTTCCCCAGCGGGAGTTGAGCATGGAAAGGTCAAGCAGCAATGAGAGGAAATTAAGGGGTGGCAGCAGCATCTAGTCTCCCCATTGGCAGGGCCAGAAGGTAATGAGGCTAAATACTGACTCCTCCCAGGCAGCACAACCCCAGCACCCATTCAACTCCTACTACACACCTACCACAGTGCTCCCTTAGCAGTACTCAGGCCACTAGCCAACTTCCCAACTACCCTATACATGCTCCAGCACCCACCAACCCTAGCACCCTAGAATCCATCCACCTAATCCAGCAACCCCAGATGATGTCCCGATAGGCATTAGGTTTTGGGCAGTTCCATGTCCTACATAGCACCACTGGTAGGTGGAAGGTGTATTGACCATACATGAAATTTCATGATCATATGCAAATTATCTACAGTATGCAAATTAGTTCCTTAAAAATGGGCATAAAATGTCACATATGGAGCTGCCAAGATTTGTGTAGCTTCTATAGTTATTATACTTTATAGATTAAATCAGTTCAAACTCTCAGAATTGTTTGTTTTTGGTTTTGGTTTTTACCTTGGAGGACCAAGCCACATCTGGCAATTTAGTAAAACTGGCTTTCAAACATAAGGATAATTACACTAGCCAACAGCAAATTATTTACTTGAGGTTTCGGGAATTTTGCTGTTCAAGTCTTGTTTGAGATTCAGTCTGGGCTGTGAGCACCGGCTTCTGAAACCAAAATAGCTGCATTATATTTACTATGGATATGCCACATGTATGGGTGTTTGGGACCACTGTGCCGATGTCTTCACAGTCCCTACTTACTCCAAATGGAATAATTTTTAAAATATTTTTTGCCCATCTCTTCCTAATTTGTTCCCATTATGTGGATCAGTTGGGTTATTTCGTATGAAATACTTAAATACATAATTTTGTAAAAGTTTTAATTAGAGGAGTTCATATTTCACATTGAGGAATCTGTGCTATCAACATAGCTCAGTATATCTCTGAGGCAGCAGGTGTGCCCTGTGGTCCAGCTTCCACATCAGGCCTACTTCTGCAGTCTTTACCTAAGCTATGTTTCCATTGTGTAAGGAGTGAGGGATCAAGTCTATGACATCAACAATGAGCATGAGTACAAGTTACAGCTGCCAATGGGTAGTAAGAAAAAAGACCTGCATTTCATGCACATATTTTGACCTATGAGATGATCAAAAAATGAGCCTTAAAACTGAAGTCAGTTGCAGACTCTTGTGGGATGATTTGATTTTACATTTAGATAATGTCAAAAGGTTTCATTTTAACTATTGATTTGTTTAATTTTGCTTTCACATTAAATATAATATGTATTATAAAATAATTATATTATAATAATGTTATGTTTAGATGTTATTGGAAAAAATGTTTTCCCCATTGAAACATTTCAGCAATGAAATTATTCTACCATATATGAAAAAATGTGATGTTTACAAAAATAAATATTTGGGAATTTCCTTTCCACAAAATACTTCTAAATTTTGACTTTCTATTCTGGTTTGGAACATAAACAATTTTTGAAATGTCAGCATTTCCCACAGAAAGAAATTCCAGTTTCGATCCAGCTCTAATTCCCTTTTGGCCCCCACCTTCATCCATGGAGAGGCATTGCTGAGCCTGCCAACTGTCTGGGGTTTTGAGAGTTAATTCCCATCCAGGGTTCAGAGGCAACTCAAGGGAGTTGCTATCAGCTGCAAGCTAACTTGGTACTGCTGAGTTCCACACCTTAAAAGAAGGGGTTGTCATCCTCAGAAGACAAACAAGGAAGAGGGTTGTGCTGATCAGCAGTCAGAGCAGTGGCATAAAACATAGGAGCTACCATTTATGGTTTGTGCTTTTTGCTCTAGCAGTTTTGAGTTTACTGCATGGATGGAATGCTCAGCTAGAGACTTTTAGCAAACTAGTGTCTATTGGTGTTCAGCCAGAAACTCTTCCATAAAACCCAGTCCAGAAAGGGTGATGTGTGGTCTAGTTTGAGACAGACAGATAGACAGAGCCCCCCACACCAATGATAACAAGTGAAAACTGCATGTTCCATTCCTAGAGTGGGGATAAACAAGAATGTAAGTGAATCTTGCTCAGTGCTTACTTTGAGCTAATAGAATTGCTCTTGGGTCTCTAAAAGAACTGGACTTTTTTGTATTTTGAGTGTTTCCTAATGTACCGTTACTTAATTGGTGTTTCCTTGTCATATTTGCAAATGTTGTCCTTTTAAATCACTCTTAATTCTTAGTTTTAGGTTGCATTGGGTGGGTTCTGATGGTCCAGAGTAGAACAAGGCTCTGATCCTACAAATACTTAAGCGTTAAGTGCTTAACGTTACTCACCTGAGTAATCCCACAGACTTCAACGAGATTGATCACATGCTTAGAGTTAAGCATGTATTGAAGTCTCTGCAGGATCTGGGCCTACATGGTTTATGCAAAGGGATAAATTATTTTCTTTTGAAAAGAAAAATCCTTGTCTTTTCCTGTGGTGGTGGAGAAAGAATGTGTCGGATATCCTTAAGTTTCAGGTTAGGCTAGTTTAAGGGGGCAAGATATGTAAATACCAATCTTTTCTCTGGCTGATTCAGAGATGGGATTTGAATCCACATCTTTTATCTCCAAGGTGAGTTCCTTAATCGCCAGGCTATAGATTATTCTTGCTATTTGACACAATTGACTTTTAAGCATTTATACAAAGTTGACCAGCTCCAACAGGCATGAGAGTGATCAATTAACTGTAGAATGAGCTATAGCCTGGTTGTTAGAGTGCTGGCTTAGAAGAGGGAAGATCTGAGTTCAAGGCTCTTCCCCAGAGTGGGCTTTAAACCCCCATTTCTCATGGCCCAGGCAAGTATGTTAACCATTGGGCTAAACCTTATAAAAGAGCTGAAAGACAAACTTTGCTGACCTTGAAAAACTTTTCTCCAGCAGAAACTCTCAGGTCAAATTTATGAATAGTTTCTGGTCAACTGGAACTCCATTTTTCAGCAAACAAAATTTCTGCCCAGCTGTAATTGTGAACATTGAGTATCTGTTTAGCTCTTTACACTGAAAAAGTAGTGTAAAGATATTAAATTCCATGTTTTTCTTTTAACTCTCTTATTTCTAATTGTTCAGGTTTGCAAAACCCCCAGTTTTGTTGTTTTCTTTGGATGGCTTCAGAGCAGAGTATTTGCACACCTGGGGTGGACTTCTTCCTGTTATTAGCAAATTACGTGAGTAGATTCTCTGTCTAAGCAATAACATGACACTTTATTAGAAAAATCTAAGTTGTCCATTGTTTTAAGAATACAAGGAGAACTTTTTTAAACACTTCACCAGGAGCTGGCCAAGTATTCTTTGGGCTCTCAGTGAGAGACTGAAAATGGTTGAGCAGCCCTTTCTGTGGTTGAGCAGTGATAATTTTGCAAAATAAAAAAGCAGTTAGATGTGATATTTTGACTACATACCATTTCTAAAGTATGATTCAGCCGGCAGAGTGACTTGTATTTAGATGGGGAGGTGACAAAATAATGGAAAGAGGGGTAGAAAGTATTTCAATATTTTGAGCAGGAAAGCGTGGTGAAGAAAATATGAGAAATTACTAATAAAATGCAAGAGCTGATGAATGGAGTAGGAAAATGATGACATTTGGGGGAGGAGTTTCATTTTGTTAAATGAATGAGTGACTAGAAACGGCCATAGTCTTAGTGCTTTTTTCAACAGGTGTTGTGGTGTTTTACAGAATATAAACTTTTAGTTGTTTTCTTTTTTTTTTTTAAAGCCCAAAGTTTTTATCCCTTATAACTTTAAGGATAATTTAAACATAAGGCATACAACCAAACTCCTGACCACTTGTAAAAATTCCATGGTACTTCTTGCCTGAGTAGCAATGTCAGGCTTGCTGTGCTGTCCAAATTGCAATCTGAAGTGACTACATTCTGTTTACCTAAAAATAACAATGAAAACATTCTCTCCTTTATATATTAAAAATGTATACACTTGGACTGAGATTGAGATGGAAATAGGAGATAGACTTGTTGAAAGTCTCTGGGTAAGGATAAAAGGGGTAAAAACAAGTGATGTCATGGTAGGGGTCTATTACAGACCACCTAACCAGGAAAAAGAGGTGAATGAGGCTTTTTTTAATCAGCTAACAAAATCATCCAAAGTGTGGTGGTGATGGGGGACTTCAGCTACCCAGACATCTGTTGGGAAAACAACACAGCAGGGCACAGATTATCCAAAAAGTTATTGGAATGTATTGAAGACAGTTTTTTATTTCAGAAGGTGGAGACAGCTACCAGGGGAGAGGCTGTTCTAGATTTGATTTTGACAAATAGGGAGGAACTGGTTGAGAATTTGAAAGTGGAAGGCAGCATGGGTGAAAGTGATCATGAAATGATAGAGTTCATGATTCTAAGGAATGGTAGGAGGGAGAACAGCACAATAAAGACAATGGATTTCAAGAAGGAGACTTTAGCAAACTCAGGGAGTTGGTAGGTAAGATCCCGTGGGAACCAAGTCTAAGGGGAAAAACAATAAGACAGTTGGCAGGTTTTCAAAGAGACATTAAGGGCACAAGAGCAAACTATCCCACTGCGTAGGAAAGATAGGAAGTGTGGCAAGAGACCACTCTGTCTTAACTAAGAGATCTTCAATGATCTAAAAATCAAAAAAGAGTCCTACAAAAAGTGGAAACTAGCTCAAGTTACAAGGGATGAATGTAAACAAATAACACAAGTACGCAGGGACAAAATTAGAAAGGCCAAGGCACAAAACGAGATCAAACTAGCTAGAGACATAAAGGGTAACAAGAAAACATTCTACAAATACATTAGAAGCAAGAGGAAGACCAAGGACAGGGTAGGCCCGTTACTCAATAAGTGGGAAAAAATAACAACAGAAATGTGGAAGGTCCTTAATGACTTCTTTGTTTCGGTTTTCACCAAGAAGATTGGTGGTGACTGGACGTCTAACGTAGTGAATGCCGGTGAAAATGAGGTAGGATCAGAAGAAGCTAAAATAGGGAAAGAACAAGTTAAAAATTGGACAAATTAGACGTCTTCAAGTCACCAGGGCCTGATGAAATGCATTCTAGAATACTCAAGGAGCTGACTGAGGAGATATCTGAGCCATAGCGATTATCTTTGAGAAGTCCTGGAAGACAGGAGAGATTCCAGAAGACTGGAAAGGGTAAATATAGTGCCCATCTATAAAAAGGGAAATAAGGACAACCCAGGGAATTACAGACCAATCAGCTTAACTTCTGTACCCAGAAAGATAATGGAGCAAGTAATTAAGCAATCAGTTTGCAAACATCTAGAAGATAATAATGTGATAAGTAACCGTCAGCATGGATTTGTCAAAAATATGTCAAACCAACCTGATAGCTTTCTTTGACAGGGTAACAAGCCTTGTGGATGCATGTGTGTGGGGGGTCGGGGAAAAGTGGTAGGTGTGGTATATCTTGATTTTAGTAAAGCTTTTGATACTGTCCCGCATGACCTTCTCATAAATAAACTAGGGAAATTGAACCTAGATGGAACTACTATAAGGAGGGTGCAAAACTGGTTGGAAAACCATTCCCAGAGCATAGTTATCAGTGGTTCACAGTCATGCTGGAAGGGTATAACGAGTGGGGTCTGTGGCAGAGCTCTGACCTTGCTCCTGTGGGTCCTGAGCTTCTAGGAGGTTTATGCTAGCCTCAGTGGCTCACTGTGACCCTCCACGTAGCCCTTCTCTCTCTAGGGCCAGGGTTACAGTCTACTGAGCCCTTTTCATCATAGGCTGCAAGGAGGTTGGTGAGAGAACTCCCACAGTCTCTGTTCAGCCTCCTGTCCTGACAGGGACCTGACTTCCCCTTCCAGGAGCTGTTCCTGTAGTGGTGGGTTGGGGGGAACCCGGGCCCGCCCTCTACTCCAGGTTCCAGCCCAGGGACCCTAATGGTAGCAGTTGTTGGTAGCCAACCTTTCACTGCCAGAGTTGCTACATTTCCCTGGGCCACTTCCCCACAGGTCTCCTGCTTCTCCCTTCTTCACCCTTACCTTAGGGCTCCTTTAACGATGGTTTGAGGGTGTCTTCAGTAACCAGCCCTTCAGCTGCACTTCCTCTCCTCTGGCTCTTCTCTGCCTGACTGGAGTGAGCCCTTTTTATAGTACCAGCAGGGCCTTAATTAGAGTCAGGTAGTCACATTAGCCTGGAGCAGCCCCTGCTCTGGTCAGTCAGGGAACAGAAAACTGTTAATCCAGTGGCCAGTATATCTGCCTTCTGCTATTCTGCTGTACCCACCTGGCCTGGGTCTATCACAGGTCCCACAGGGATCAGTTTTGGGTCCAGTTCTGTTCAATAGCTTCATCAATGATTTAGATAATGGCTTAGAGAGTACACTTATAACATTTGCAGATGATACCAATCTGGGAGGGGTTGCAAGTGTTTTGGAGGATAGGATTAAAATTAAAAATGATCTGGACAAACTGGAGAAATGGTCTGAAGTAAATAGGATGAAATTCAATAAGGACAAATGCAAAGTACTCCATTTAGGAAGGAACAATCAGTTGCACACACAAAAAATGGGGAATGACTGCCTAGGAAGGAGTACTGTGGAAAGGGATCTGGGGGTCATAGTGGATCACAAGCTAAATATGAGTCAACAGTGTAACACTGTTTCAAAAAAAGCAAACATCATTCTGGGATGTATTAGTAGGAGAGTTGTAAGCAAGACATGAGAAGTAATTCTTCTGCTCTACTCCGTGCTGATTAGGCCTCAGCAGGAGTATTGTGTCCATTTCTGGGCACCACATTTCAGGAAGGATGTGGGCAAATTGGAGAGAGTCTAGAGAAGAGCAACAAAAATGATTAAAGGTTTAGAAAACATGACCTATGAGGGGAGAGTGAAAAAAATTGGGTTTGGTTAGTATGGAGAAGAGAGGACTGAAAGGGGACATAACAGTTTTCAAGTATGTAAAAGGTTGTTACAAGGAGGAACAAATTTTTTTTTCTTTAACTTCTGATGTAGGACAAGAAGCAATGAGCTTAAATTGCAGCAAGGGCAGTTTAGATTGGACATTAAGAAACACTTCCTAACTGTCAGGATGGTTAAGCACTGGAATACATTGCCTAGAGAAGTTGTGGAATCTCCATCATTGGAGATTTTTAAGAGCATGTTAGATACAAACCTGTCAGGAATGATCTAGATAATTAGCCCTGCCACGAGTGCAGGGGACTGGACTAGATAACCTATCAAGGTCCCTTCCAGTTCTATGATATTCATCACAACTAGAGCTGACTGGAGGATGACAATTCCATAGCACAGCAACTTCAAAGTTTTGAAAATTTGTTTTAATTTTGTACTGAACCAAATCAAAATCTTTCAAACACTTTAATGAAATAGTATTATGTCAAAAAGTGCATTTTTGATTAAAAACTGAGCTTTTTTTAAGGTTCAGGGCACTCCTGATGAGAGAGACTAACTTTCACATTCTCTAGTCTGGTGACATGGGCACTGGCCTGAGATATGGGTGATCCAGGTTTGAGCCTGCTCTGCCTGACTCAGAGCAGTGCTTTTCATCCCAGATCACTCTGAATCAGACAGAGCAGGCTTGAAGTTGGGTGTCCCACATCCCAGGCCAGTGCCATGCCACCAAGCTAGTGAGGGCAAGAGTTAGTCTGTCTCTGGTCACTTTGGACCAGAGAGCCTTGTACCTAAAAAACCTTACCAATGAAAACTTTAAAACTGATAATATTTTAGCTTTGATGAAATTTCATTTAGTTGGAAATGTTGTGACCAGCTGAAGTCACATCCTATTATGTAAAATAGTGGGGATATTGTTCAGCGATAGACACCTTTTACCTTATTGGTGCCTGCATTTAATTTGCAGGTTAAATGATTTATGGTATGTACATGCTGGTATGTGGAAATATAGCCCAATTTTGGCTGTCCGTGCATGGGGGCACAAGGAGGATAGGATATGATGCAAGGAGCCTTAGCCTCTCATAGACTCATAGACTTTAAGGTCAGAAGGGACCATTATGATCATCTAGTCTGCCACAGTATGGAAAGGGAGTGCAAGCCCTGCACTAGCCTGAAGCCAACAGTAGCACTATCTAACCCAAAGGGGGATGAATCTGGGGTAAACAGGCCCCACCTCCACACTGACGAGCAGAGCTGGGCCAGCACGAGAGAGGAAATACATGATGGACCTTTTCAAAGTTTGAAGCTCCTGATGTAGTGTGCACAACCATGGGCCCTTGGAGGAATTCTGGCAGGGTGTCTTCAGCTACCGCTGTTATAGCACAATGACTCCTCATCCTCCCTATGATTTAGTCAAAGGACTGAAGCCTGATGAAAGCCATTGATGTCTATGGCAAGAATCCCATTGATTTAAGTGGCCTTTGATTTTGGCCTATAGTTTGTAATGAAACGTTCTGGAATGGTAGGTGCTATATGTAAATTATTGTCATTTAATATTGTAAATCAATGTGTTGCTAACTTATTTTCTTAGCACACTTAATAAATTAATAGCATCACATAGCCTTTGACCTGGCAAATAGTAGCACACAGGAGTAACTATGCAGGTCAGTAGTACTATTGGAACTACTCATGCATATGTATTTGCAGGACTGGGACCCATGAATATAAAATTCCTGTTCATTCCACTTAAGAGTTAGGATTTAAATAGCCAAATTGGGGTCATTAGAAGCCCCCATAGAACAATGTCTCTGTAGCATTCATTATTAGACATGGAAAAAAATATCAGGTTTTTTCCACTTTATTTTTTAACTAAGATTTTATTAAAATATGTATAATTACAAACATAAAACACAGTTTTTGTTCATAAAGATAAGCGGGTGCAATTCTACTCCATATCTTGAACCAATATCAGTCTTACACTGGAACATAAATAACAATTCATCAACACTAGCCATTCTAGGGTTCTGATCCAGAGAACCCTTATGCATGTGCCTAACTTTACAGTGTATTGTGCTGCCGAAGTCAGTGGGACTACTGATGTCATAAAGTGAAGCATGTGGATAAGTGTTTGCAAGATGAGGGCCTAAATTCCCTGCTGGACAACCAGCAACTTATGATATATTAGAGGAAGAAACGGTGAAAAATATCTGTTTCTGGTAGAATATTAAAAAACAATGAATAAATTGCTTCACAATTGATGGGAAATTGTCAGATGCACTTCATTTGCAGAACACATTCATTTATAATACTGGTTAAATGATGGGAGAAAATCACAATAAAAAAACCACCAAAATTCATCAGACAAATTAACTAAGCAAAACAATAACTATAGTTTCTTTCCATAATACATACCCCCTGGTAGAGGACTGCCATCATCCTAACCCTCCACCTTTAAGGTGTGAGGGGTAAGGGGCTGGCATTCAGAGGTCTTCCATAAGTGTGTATTGCTACAATCTGGCCCAGTCTCTCTGGATGATCACCAGTCTGTTGTGTGTGGACACAAATGTTAGGTCCATGTATTACTAAGTCAACTGGGTCTTGGTTGAGTCTAGTCATTGTTCCTAGCTCTGGTCTCTGGGGCATACACCCAGGCTCTAACCTTTTTTTCTGAGCCCTTCCTTAGGACATAGGACTCCACATTCCAGCCACCCCCAGATCCTGGGACTGCTGCCTCAGACCTCCCAGGCCTCCTAGTTGCTTGCACACATTCCCTCAGAGTTCCACCTAGCTATGGGCACTGTGTCTTCTAGTTTAGCCATCACAGGACAACGTGGCAGGAAAGCAAAGAACACAGGCTTAGCAAAGAAATTTCTTAACCACAGTCACTTTACTCTTTAACAGCACTAAAGTGACAGATCTTTGCAAATTCATAAGTCTAAGATGCACTCTCCCCTAGATTGATCTCACCCCTTCTATGAGTCTGAGGTCTTGTCTGCATTTCAGGCTAGCCAGATTTCCTCTTCCTCCAGCAGTCTTCTTGCATGTGGTGATAGATGGCCCTACTCACAGAGAAGCCCTCTTTTATAAAGTCTTGCTTCCTTTTTGGCCATGTGCTCCATTGGTATGCTTATCCCTTAACCCCTCTGGGCTTTTGTGTAGAGAGTCCATTGTTTCTCGGCAATGGGCTGGTAATTGAAAGACCCTCAGTGGCTCTAGATTGTTATCTTGATGGATTCTTAGAGATCAAATTTTTCCTGGGCAGGGTAGCTTACTAGAATACATTGCAAAAAGCTTTCTTTGAGCAAGGTTAGACACAAGCTCATCGTATAACAAAAAATGGATGTCCTAATCCAAATGGAGGTGACAAATTGGAGTTCACAGTTTGACCTAGATATATCCCACTGTCACATGTACATTTTGGTTTGGGAAAAGGGGTTTGCAGATTTCTTTTGACTCTTCAATACATCAATTTTCAAACAAATCCTCTTTTTGTCTTCACCTTTATCTGGCTTTGAAATATGGGAAGTGAGCCAAGTAGAATAGAAGACAAAGTAAAGTCCCTGCCAAAATCCCCATGGATTTTGGTTAACAAATCCTCAAGATTTATATTTTCAGGCTTTAGAAAAATAGCATCTGGGGAGACAGCTAGGACAACAAGTTTGGAAATGCTTGAAGGGGTCACTATGTCCAAGAGCACCAGAAAGACTTGGTAGGGAGAATGCCTTTTATTATACTCTAAAAAGGGAATATTATGAATTTTAGGAGAGGGTTTGGCCTGTTCTTATTTTATCTAAATTTGTTTTTCTCCAGTTGGTGCCTAGTCCAAAGCCTATTGAAAGCAACACAAGACTTTTTCAAGTGGATTCAATGTGTCTTAGATCAGGTTCAGCTGACGTAGCAAAATAACATGTTGGATATAAAGATTTCTTAAACTCTGCCAACATCTATACTATACTGAACATATGAGAGAGAATGATCCAAAGTGCATGCATAGACTACAGAGCAGAAAATCAATCTAATGAATCATTAACTTTACGCTTATCATTATCCTTTGCACGAGGGGTAGGCAACCTATGGCATGGCACGCGAGCTGATTTTCAGTGGCACTCACACTGCCTGGGTCCTGGCCACTGGTCCGGGGGTGCTCTGCATTTTAATTTAATTTTAAATGAAACTTCGTAAACATTTTAAAAACCTTATTTACTTTACATACAACAATAGTTTAGTTATATATTATAGACTTATAGAAAGAGACCTTCTAAAAACACTAAAATGTATTACTGGCACGCAAAACCTTAAATTAGAGTGAATAAATGAAGGTCTCGGCACACCACTTCTGAAAGGATGCCGACCCCTGCTTTACACAAAACTTTTGGTCTTTGTGTGGTTTTTTTTTATACTTTAGTGAGGGTTATTGTCCTAATTTTCAGAAGAAGAGAACACCTATTTAGGTGCTTGAGTATGGATTTAGGCAACTTGCTTAAGGAATCCAAATTTTACCATTTTGGCCAAACATGAATGATTTTTCATTCTAATATATATTGTCAGTGATTTTTTTTTCAAAGAGACCTGCAATTCTTTGGCAAGAACATAAGTTTGAGGTTATGCCTAGAGAACATGATAAACACTCCCTTTTATGGGATGTGTATATAAGCTGAAAGCAAAGTAAATAGCAATTTGTCACATACCCTTAAGAGAACTGGGGCAAGACAGCATTTATAGCCCTCAGTCAAAAGCTACTTTGCTTCTGGGAACTCCCAGACTGAAATCATTACTAGTGTTCACACTGCACAGCACTCTCACCAGCTGCCAGATCGGTGTTCTAATTGGAACAGCATAACTTCTTTGGTCATTCCTGTATACATCTGCACCAGGTATTGTTCAAAAGACCTGATTCTGTGACCATTGACTTCAGTGGTCAAAGATCAGCTCCATAAGGAGTATCTAGAATGCATTTCTACCACTAGCTGTTAAATCAAATGTGACTTGTTCATTTTTGACATAAGTACAGTAACTCCTTGTTTAAAGCCGTCCCAGTTAACGTTGTTTTGTTGTTATGTTGCTGATCAGTTAGGGAACGTGCTTGTTTAAAGTTTTGCAGTGCTCCCTTATAACGTTGTTGGGCAGCTGGCTGCTTTGCCCACTGCTTGCAGGAAGAGCAGCCCGTTGCAGCTAGCTGGTGGGGGCTTGGAACCAGGGTGGACCGGCAGCCCCCCTAAGAGCTCCCCACTCCCCTAAGTTCCCTGTGCAGCCGCTGCCCAGCAGTTCATCTGTGTCCCTCCCTCCACTGCCATGTGCTGCTCCTGCCCTCTGCCTTGGAGCTGCTCCCAGGAGCTTCCCGCTTGCCGTGCAGGGGCGGGGGGAAGAGGAAGGCTTATGTCAGGGTGTCCCATCCCCCCTACTCCTGCCCCCCCCACTTACCCCTTCTCCATATACAGCAGAGTGGGGACAGGACAGGGCTCAGGATGGAGGGAGCTTGCTGGCCGCAGCTGCTGTCTCAACTTCCTGATCTTTTTAAAGGCAATGTACTTAGAGTGGTGTCAGCGTACTTAAAGGGGCAATGTGCATCTCTCTTTCTCTCCCACACACAGGGTGTGTTTCTCTCTCTGTCTCTGTCTGCCATGCTGTCTCCCCTCCTTCCATTTGTGCTGCCTTGTAGAGTATGAGGCTACATTAACAACAGCGTGTTAACCCTTGAGGGCTCAGCCGAATGCTATTCCATCATTTAGCAGTAAGGCATTCTCTGGGAAATATCGCACCCTCTTCCACCCTCTAACTTCACCACCTCCACCAAGCTTCACAATCATCATTGCTGTGTACAATATTAAATTGTTTAAAACTTATAGTGTGTGTGTATAATAGTTTTTGGTCTGGTGAAAAATTTTTTCTCTGGGACCTAACCTCCCCCACCCCATTTACATTAATTCTTATGGGGAAATCGGATTTGCTTAACATCATTTTGCTTAAAGTCGCACTTTTCAGGAACATTACTACAACGTTAAGCGAGGAGTTTACTGTATGAATTCTAGAATGTTGCAGAATGCAAACGACAGGGGTGTGATTTTTAAAACTGAATGTATACATAGTTGAGTCTTGTGAATTTTTTTCACTTTTGTAACTTTACATTTTTTCCCCCTAGAAAAATGTGGAACATACACTCCCAACATGAGACCAGTGTATCCAACAAAAACGTTCCCCAATCACTACACCATTGTCACAGTAAGAACTTCTGTGTTTTTCTGTCTAGAAGATACATTGTTCTGAATTTAATCAATTCCGGGGGAAACAGGATTTGTGGATTATTAAACCCAACAAGAACAATACTTAAGATTTCCCACAGGACTATAAAAATGTAGATTCCACACTTTTCTTCTTTTCTCTTCATGCTAAGATCTGGCATAATGTGTGACAATCACTATATAAAGACTACTTATGCCAGGTTAGGTTAACTTGATCCTGATAATTAGTAAAAACTATCCAATACCAGGTATAAGAATTCCTGTGGCATTATAAATTGGTATGCTTCTTCACTTTGTGCATTGGTATGAATCTGGCATAATCAGCTGAATCACAGTTTTGGCCAGTGGAGTGGAAGCAAGCTAGGTTCTTTTCTCATTCCTTTTCTTTGGGAAGATATGTGCCTTATGCCCCACCCATGGAACAGAAATTGTGACAGTAAGTAGACATAGATGGGGTCTGAAATGGAACCAGCAATCTGAATAGCTCGTGAGTTTTAAAGGTGTGAGGAGATTTAAGGCTGTCTGGGATTCAAATCTGGTTCAGAAGCAGCCCAAGGGTGGAAGGTGTCACAAACAGCTGATCTCTAAGGTTTCTCCCATCTTGAATATATACAGGAGAAAATAAACCAATTTAAAAAAAAAGCTTCCAAAACTGGATTGTGTCTTACTGCCTTCTATGGTATATCAGCAGACTCCCTTGAGCTTCATGGTCAAAGAGTTTAGAACTCAAATTAAGACTGATGGAATCACAACCTCACTACCTTCTGCTCCCGACTCATCAGTGCTGTTGCCTATTTGGGTGGCGTGGCAGTGGATGCTGTTATGTGCACAGTCTCTGGATCTCTACTTATTTTTTTAAAATTTGTTTAATGGCCCCTTCCCCCCCAAGACACACACTCCCAAATTTGAGGAGGTGACCAGGTAGAAAGAGTTTTGCTCTGCCACCATGTAATGGGGTCTCCCCTAACCTGGCATCAGACCATCCTCTGTCTCAGTTCTCCCACTCTTATGAAAGCTGGGGAACTAACTCTCCAGATAGTGTGTAAATAAAGCTCCCCACTATCACTGTTCCATTTCTTTTTCTGAGGCATGTATTTATTCAATCACAAACATAGTTCAACATCAATCAAAACAGGTAAACCAGGCACACAGCAGGTATCCCCAGCCTGGTCTTTCACCTAGCTGGAGTGGTAAGCTCCCTTCCGGCTCCTTTCCCTGTCACAGGGTCTCCTCAGAAGCCTCCCTACTCCTTGAAGCAACCCATGCCCCACCATTGAGCTACTTATTGGTCTGTTATCTTATGGAGGCATCTAGTCACAGGTGGGGATCTGCACAACTGCTTCATGAAGGCCATCCTATTCTGTGGCAAATCAGCTGTGCTACTCTTAAGATGTCAGGCTAAGGTTATGCCATCCATTTAGGCTCCGTTTTGTCTAAATGCCTCTAAAAGAGCATAAGAGAAAACTAGAGCAAGTAGGCTGTAAATTCAGCCAGAAGAGGTCAAGCCAAATTCAGACTTAGTGTAAGTCAATAGACTTGCATCCACCTACACAAAGTCTGAAAAATGCTGCATTACCTTTCAGGAGTGTCAATCCGTATTTGACCTTTGTAGCAGTGAAATTTGACCCTGTTAGAACATTCTGTGACTTATGGCATTTATAGTGACGTGTACATAAGGATTTCTATAAAAAGGATTTTCTTTTTTATACAATGACGCAATCTTAATTGTAGGGGCTGTATCCAGAATCCCATGGTATAATTGATAACAAGATCTACGACCCCCATAGAAATGTTTCCTTCACACTTAAAAATGCAGAGAAGTTTAATCCGCAGTGGTACCAAGGACAGCCTGTAAGTATTAATAACTAATATACTGCTATGAGACACAAGAGATAGTGGTTATGTTGTTTAGTTGTTTCTCAGGAAAATGATGATACTGAGAAACAATGTTACAGAGAAAACGAGGAGTCCTTGTGGCACCTTAGAGACTAACAAATTTATTTGAGCATAAGCTTTCGTGGGCTAGAACCCAGACTGGGAGTGGTTGGGTCATTACAAAATCTAAACTTAATTTCCCCAATACTAATTTCTCCCTATTGTTACTCACACCTTCTTGTCAACTGTCTGTAATGGGCCACTCTCTTACCACTTCAAAAGTTATTTTTCCTCCCTTGGTATCCTGCTGTTAATTAATTTATCTCATTAGACTGACCTCACACTTGGTAAAGCAACCCCCATCCTTTCATGTATTTATACCTGCTCCTGTATTTTTCACTTCATGCATCTGATGAAGTGGGTTCTAGCCCATGAAAGTGTATGCCCAAATAAATTTGTTAGTCTCTAGGGTGCCACAAGAACTTCTCGTCGTTTTTGCTGATACAAACTAACATGGCTACCACGCTGAAAAAAGTGACAGAGAGCATTTCCAAGGCAGCCAAGAAGCTGTCACTCAGCATAACTACATGATTACATTGTTGCAGCTGTAAAATGGATTTGAAATAGCTTACATGTAAACTGAAATAATGAAAAAAATAGGTTTCAGGATTTTTGTTAATGATCTTATTTATATGATTTTTATGGCAATTACCCCCATTTAGAACATTTTCATTATTCATTTTCAGCCTCCTCTCTAGCCCCCCTCCAAAAAGTATAATTCTTAGAATGGTTCCAGTCCAAGGTCCCTGTGGATCCTAATTGGGAAAGGCGTCTTGGTACAGTCCCAACTCCTCAAATACCCAGAGCTTGAAAAGTCATCTAGCATTTTCACATACTCCAGCTGCAGTGACCCAAAGGTTCCCACCCTTCCTCCTCCTCCTCTTTTCTGCCTGGGAAATAATTCATTAGAAAGAACTAAAACTAACAGTTTGTGTGTGGTCTTGCCTTTCTTTTTTCCATTTCTCTGGCTTTTGTGTCTATCACTCTTCTCTTTCCATCCTCTACCTCTTGCCATTTCTTCCTCCCCTCCAGCCTATGCTACTCATCACTAGGTCTCCCATTTATCATCCTCTCCCAACTTAGTTTCAGCTTCCTCTTTTCACCCAACTTTCCATATTATTGCCAACCTAAACTTTCAAAAATCATGTTAGGCCTCAAAAAAATCATGATCTTGGCTTAAAAATCATGAGGTTTTTCAAAAAATTACATTTTTGGTTCTTATTTGCCTTTTGGGTTTTGAACCTTTTAGGTTATTCTCAGGTCACCTTTTCAAGCTTTTCTCCACAACAATATATGCTAGAACTTGTTTGTTTGTTTTTAAATGAAAGTGGAAATTCTCATGAAATAACAGAACTCCAGGAGTTGGGGCTTTATGACAAACACTAAACAATTATACTTGTCCTCATCCCACAGATCTGGCTGACAGCTATGTATCAAGGTCTAAAAGCTGGTACATTCTTCTGGCCTGGATCAGATGTGAGAATTAATGGAACTTTTCCAGACTTGTATAGAAAGTACAATGGGTATGTAAAACATCATGTGTTTTGTGTGTGTGTTCCTTTGGTAGAGCAATAAATTAGAGGAGAGGTAATCAATTATTTTATGTCAAGGTACAAATGTCTTGGTCATGGTCCAGACTCCAGAGAAAATAATACAAAAATAATAACAATAATGATAATAATAAATAAAAAGATTTCAAAGTCTGTTCAAAAGCATCTGGAGGTCCGGAGTTGGCTCATGGTCTGCCCGTTGACTACCCTTGAATTAGGGTATATGTGTGTGAGAGAAATAAAATATGTAGGGTTGGTTCTGCTTCCTTTCCTGGTTTGGATCAGCTTTCACAAAACGATAGATGACAGACAGGATAAATATCTTCCTGCTTATTAATATAGTTCTGCACATTGTGAAAAAGCAGAATCCCACTAGCCAGAGCCTGCATTTTCCATGATGCATGTTGTGTAACTGGCTGAAGAACCTATTATGCTATAACATGGTATGGAAAAGTATGTTTATAGGAGAGGTATGCAAAAGATTTGCCATTTGAATCTGGTGATGCTTTGATGTCTTCTATTTACACTTGGTGCAAGTATTTCACAAATACCTAGATTCTAACGTTGATCACTCAATCTGAGCTCTTCTCTTACCTGAAGTGGGAAAATCTTTACATGATATTGTCTATGTACTTGAAAAACTATATGTAATGAGGTAGTTATGGGAGACATTTCACTGTCAAATTGACCTTATTGCAAGTTTTCAAGGTATTTCACAGTAAGGCAGTAGCCTTCATGGTCAATTGTTAATCCTACCTATGAATAAACATTTCTCTGCAGTGGAGAAATTATGTGCATTTGAGAATCATCATTAATAATATCAGATTCTTCCCTGAGGTCCTCAATCTCCTCCTTCTCAGGTCCTATTTTTCTTGTCATGTAGATTCTGACTGTTAGTTGCTTGTGGGACATTCTACACGTTTCTCCAGCTAGTTGAACAGGATCACTTGGAAATGCATTGTTCAATCTACAACTGTCATCAGCAACAAGTGGTGCTGCCTCAGTAACATATAGGCTGTTTTAGTGGGTGTATACTAATCTATGATTCAGTCTACTTCAGAGTTTTGATTCCAGATTTTACCTATGTATAGTCATTATAAACTTGGCATCTGGGCTCACATTATAAACACCAGGATGGTTTTAAAAAGACAGTATATGGGACAAATCCTTCTCCCCTTATGTGAGCATGCCTGGGGAAATCAATAGGACTGCTTGTATGAGGAAGGCAGGCAAGAGTTAGGGCCTTATCCAAACTCATGGAAGTTGGAGACTCCTGTTGACTTCAGTGGTCTTTAGATCAGACCCTTAGCCTTGTATTTGTAAAATTTGCCATCATTGTAGTACTCCAAATAATTGATCTAGATATATTTAATGAATATCCAACTTTAATGTTGCCAAGTGATTTCAATGATGTTTGTTGAAATGAAGACGTTTCGTAATTCACGTGAACATAATTTTCAGTTCTTTGAAATACAGTTGCTATTGTGTTGTTCTGATACAGTTCAATCCCATTTGAAGAAAGGGTGATAGCTATTCTTCATTGGCTGCAGTTACCTAAAGATGAAAGGTAAGTATTAAATTTCAAATGTAAAGCTCCTGTTTCCAGTGTTAGAATAATGAAATAATAATTATTAACACATACAATGCAATGTAAATGTTGTTTATATTTAATATAATACCCTGTGTGCATTATTTCAATAACTTCACAAAAACATAAGAACAGCCATACTGGGTCAGACCAATGGTCCATAGGTAATAATAATTGGAGATATACCAATCTCCTAGAACTGGAAGGGATCTTGAAAGGTCATTAAGTCCAGCCCCCTGCCTTCACTAGCAGGACCAATTTTTGCCCCAGATCCCTAAGTGGCCTCCTCAAGGATTGAACTCACAACCCTGCGTTTAAGCAAGCCAATGCTCAAACCACTGAGCTATCCCTCCCCCATCTATCTCTGTATCCTGTCTTCTGACAATGGCAATGCCAGATGCTTCTGAGGGAATTAACAGAACAGGGCAATTATCAAGTGATCCATCCCCCTGTCATCCAGTCCCAGAATCTGGAAGTCCAAGGTTTATGGGATTGCATCCCTGACTATCTTGGCTAATAGCCATTGATGGACCTATCTAATTCTAATTATCTAATTCTTTTTTGAATCCAGTTATACTTTTTGTCTTCGCAACATCCCCGACAATGATTTCCATAGGTTTACTGTGCATTGTGTGAATAAATAGTTCCTTTTTGTTTGCTTTAAACCCGCTGCTTATTAATTTCATTGTGTTATGTGAAGGGGTAAATAACACTTCCTTATTCACTTTCTCCACAACAGTCATGATTTTATAGATCTCTGTCATATCCCCCCTTAGTCATCTCTTTTCCAAGCTGAAAAGTCCAAGGCTTTTTAACCTCTCCTCATATGGAAGCTGATCCATACCCCTAGTCATTTTTGTTGCCCTTCTTCGTACTTTTTCCATTTCTAATATATCCTTTTTGAAAGCAGGTGACCAGAACTGCACAAAGTATTCAAGGTGTGGGCATACCATAAATTTATGTAGTGGCATTGTGATATTTTCTGTCTTATTATTTATCCCTTGCCTAATGGTTCCTAACATTTTGTTAACTTTTTGGACTGCCATTGCACATTGCGGATGTTTTCAGAGATCTGTCTATGATGACTCCAAGATCTCTTTCTTGTGTGGTACCAGCTAATTTAGATCCCATCGTTTTTGTATGGATAGTTGGGATTATGTTCTCCCATGTGCATTACTTTGTATTTATCAACATTGAATTTCATCTGCCATTTTGCTGCCCAGTCACCCAGTTTTATGAGATCCCTTTGTAACTCTCGCAGTCTGCTTTGGATTTAACTATCTTGAGTAATTTTGTATTGTTTGCAAATTTTACCACCTTTTCCCAGATCATTTACGATCAACAAATTAGTTGTTTCAAGCCTGTTTCTAAGCAAATTGTCCATTTCTTTCCCTTCTTTTAAAATGTTTCCTCACTAAATGATGCACAGTTGTTTCTATTACTTAATATCCATTGTTGAATTATAATTTTTTCTGGACTATTTTTCAATGTGTATGTAAAATATTACATTTTTGGTGCTGTTTGATATAGACCACACTTTTACACTCTGTATTTAGAAGAACCAGATTTATCCGGCCATAAGTTTGGACCAGTCAGCAGTGGAGTAAGTAGACAGTTTTGTTTTGTTTTGTTTTAAAGCTCTGTATTGAGTTAGTGATGAGGCTTTGTATAGCATGTTAAATTAACACCCATAAACTGGCGCACTCATCTGCAGTGTATTTACTAGAACAAGGACTTTGTGGGAGGGTGAACATGACCTAACATACATAGTAAAATGGCATTTAATAGATGTGCTGTTTTCAATGCTAACAAATTAGGTACTATTTTTTTATTTATAATTTAAAATTGCAAATGCGGATGAGGTTGTAAATGGTGAATCTTTTGTTTCCCTTCCCCCACTCATCATATGCTAGTTCTCCCTTTTGACAAAAAATACTAGAAAGTTTTGGAAAGGGGAAAAAAAGTTTTTCCTGAACATTATCAGTTTAGGGAAAAAGAAAACACTTTTCATTTTTGAAAAAAGTGGGTAGGGAGAGGTGGGGTTGAATGAAACATTTAAACCAGCTCTAATCTTAGTCCACTTCTGTGGATGGCTATTCACATTGTAACTGGCATGGTTGCTGGCTGTCTCAGACTACAGTTAGGTGGATATGAATGATATCTCTCTCCATGTCAGACTTTGGCCATTTTGGCATAGGGCGGGGGTTCTCGACCTTTTTCTTTCTGAGGCCTCACCCCCAACATGCTATAAAAACTCCATAGCTCCACCTGTGCCACAACAACTGTTTTTCTGCATATAAAAGCCAGGGCCGGCACTAGGGGGTACCAAGCAGGGCAATTGCCCATAGCCCCATGCCACAGGGTCCACCACAAAGCTACATTGCTCAGGCTTTTGCTTCCACCCTGGGTGGCAGAGCTCAGGGCCCCGGGCTTCAGCTCCATGTGGTGGGGCTTCGACTTTCTCCCCTGGGCCCTAGCAAGTCCAATGCTGGCCCTGCTTGGCGGTCCTCCTGAAATATGCTCCTGGCCCGCAGGGGGCCCTGGACCCCTGATTGAGAACCACTGGAATAGGGGAAGCAGATATTACCACTGTCTGTGCTGTACCCATTCAGTAAATAAAGAGAAGCCTTCATTTTCCGGGATGGGTCAATATTACATCCTTCAGTAAATGCATTTACAAAAACAAGAAGAGGTGGAAGGGGGAAAAAAAAAAACTATTCAGTGATTTGGGAACATTAGAGAATGGTACAACTTGAACTCAGGAAAAGTTTTGGCATCTATAACTGACTTTTCCAGATTTCATTGGAGCTATTAAGAGCAAGAGGCTTTCAGTTTCTCTTGTTGGGGGGCTTTCACTGAACACTGTTTCTGCGATAATACTGAAAGATCAGTGTAGTTCTTTAGCTGATTAACTGCCAACGAGAGCTCGACAGTGGTGTCTCTGTAGCCCCTCTCCCCATCCCCGCTTCTTAGGTAATATAGAACTCAGTTATAATTATCTTTGGTGAATAAATAAAACATAGGTAACCTATGTCAAACACTTTGAAGAATAAAAACCACTGTAAGGACATCTGAGTAGCTCTGTAAGAACCTGATTCTGCAACCCTTACTCACACTGAGTAGAATTACTTATGCAAGTAGTCCCATCAAATAATGTAACCAGCTGATTATAAATATTAATTGCTCATATTGATTACTTATGCATCTAAATTATTCTCGCAAGTAGTCCCACAGAGTCCACTGTCACTAAGTACTAAACGTGAAAAAGGGTGAAGAATTGAGCTATAGGATGCCATTTCTTTTGGTTTAAAATTAAATTTTCAACCAATGATTAAGACCCCAAGTCACTAGTCCATCCTTATGTTCCAAGTTAAAATGACCCAAATGACATAAGTATATAATGTATGTGAAGATTAAACTGATTGGACTAGCTTTTTATAAGAAATTCTAATTTTAAACAAATAGCTCATACTTAACCTGAAGCGAAAACTTGGGTCTGACCAATCCTTATTCCCATGTATAGTTCAACTGAAACCTACGGGAATACTTATGTGAATAGAGTTTGCAGATAGAGGTCTTTTATTTGCATATGGGCCGTACTGTGTCTTACATTTTACATTAACCAAATACAGATATATGAATTCGTTTCTAAATGCTTAACATCTATTTTACATCACCACATTTCTATTCTGCAGGTCATTCTTGCACTACAGAGAGTGGACAACATAGTTGGGATGCTGATGGATGGTCTCAAGGAAATGAATTTGCACAAATGCCTAAACATTATTCTTCTATCTGATCATGGTAAATTGATGTGTACACAGTGGCAAAATGAGGACAGACACCTGCATGGAATTAAGTGCCAGGCTGCAACTTTTATTAACCTTTAGAACAGGGAAGGGGCACTACCTGCCCATTACCCACACTCTTCTATACCAGATATTTAATTGATTCCAGTGTGGGGGTTACAGGGCTCATTACCAATATAACCCTTAACTCGGGGTAGGCTCTCCTCACCTCTACCCTCCCAGCCGGCCAATGGCTGCAAGAGACTAATGTGAGGAGAAGTTACTTTTGGTGTCCCTCAGCAAGTGTTTCCCTCTCTCACTGCTGGGACTGTCCATTTTCACCACTGGCCTCATCAAGTTCTCTCACCCATTGAAGCAGGTGGGGGCATTTTGTTTTCATAGTAGACATGCTTAAAGTCAGATGTCAGCTTTGGAACAGAAGAATATTCTGGACCTGATTCTTATTTACACCCCAGCCCCTTTATAGCTCTCTGGTGGTGTAAATGGGCCTTAATGTAAATTACATTTTACAGTGCCAGAGCAGTATAAAGGGTCCTCGTTGTACCTGAGAATCAGGCCTTTTATTGTTAATTTGTAGAGTTGGTGGGGGGAATGATATAATTCACTTTCTTTTCACATGCTGCACCCAACTCTCTCTTTCCCCATTCCAGCTTAAGTGACTTCAAAGCAATAGATTCCATTTTAAGAATATAACTAGTTTTTATTTATTATAACATCCTGGTTTTGTTTTTCTTAAGCAGTCACTGTGGTGCGCGTCTACACACTGCACAAATGAAGCCGAAAGCCACAGCCATGGCCTATTATTTCCACTAGCTGCCTCTGACCTGTCTTTTACTGCAGGCCTATGTGTATAAAACTTAGATTTCTGACTACAGCCCAGAAATGAAAAGTTATCCACTCTACCGGTCCAGCCCCCACAGTATCCTTTATTTTTCTCCTTCAGTAGGGAAAATCTATTGCAGTTTTCTTGTGAGAACTGTCATGAGGGAGTGTTACTGGGCTGCTGATAGGGTAGATGTTTATGTACCATAAGAGTTCACATTTCCATTCTGCTGTTCAGATGTCTTGTGCTTGATGATAATTTAACCAGGAAAGCTACATTTCCCCTCTGTACAAAACAGCTACATGTTCTGTTATCAGGTGTATTGCAGATTTGTACCTACCTCTTTTTTAAAAATAACACTTTTCCCTTTTGCAGGCATGGAAACAGCTAGCTGTAGTAAAACAGCATATCTGAGCACATACATGGAGAATGTTCAAGATATCACAATAATTCCTGGCCCTGCAGCTCGCTTAAGACCCCAAAATGTTCCAGATGAGTATTTCTCTTGTATGTAGTTGCTAAACTAATTTGTGTTACTTGATTATCTATTTCTAAACTTTTTAAAATTAAGTGAGGATTAATTTGTATAGAATATACTGATATTCCTCCGATTCAGTACAAGTTTACGGAGAAATTGAACCATAAGGGTTGGGGAAACTGTTATGACCTAGAAGCAAAAATCTTCTGCTCTTAAAGGCATTTAAAGACATAGTTCACTTACATGTTAGCTGGGGCCCTTAATCTCTATATGGTTTAGCCAAACACAAGTTATTGGATTCAATACAGGGGTAACTAGGAGAAATGTAATGGCCTGTGATATACAGGAGGTCCAACTAGATGACTTAATAACTATGAATCTTTCCTAGCCTGGACCCTATCCTTTTCCAAGGAAGGTTGTTGGATTAAATTTATTTTTTTTTCTTTTGGTGGGATTTTTCCTTGGAAGTTTATTAGAAACATGTTTATAAACACTTTACCAAAGTTAAGTTATATCAAGAAAACTCCAAGCTATTAAACTAGCACAACAGTTACTGCTTCTTATGTGCACATTGCAATAAATTCTGGAATGTCAAATTCTAGTTGGCAACATCCTTTTCTGTCAACACCATTTAAACAATAAATATCTGAACATTACAAGTAAATAACCAAATTGATTGGAGAAAAGAGAATGTGAAGGAAACCTCCCCTAAAAAGACAGCTAGTTAAAAAGTATAGCTTGAAGGTTTTCTTACTGATTTTGTTTTTACTATTGGTTGCTTGGTTTTCAAACAGGAAAAATAAGTTGCTTACATTTAGAAATGATTTTTAACCTAGATGACTGCGTTATGTGGTATTGAATCAGTATTCCATATTTGGAAGCCTTTTATTTTGCATCTTTTTTTTTAAACTTTAGGTGACTAATTTTTACATCTGACTCTTCTAGTTGATTACCAGCATGTTACCAGACAACTTACAGTAAGTGTTGTCTTTAGTGTCAGCTCATGCTTGTTAATTCATATTGACATTTATTATTATTTTTACAGCAGCAGTATGCTAGGCTCCTTACATAACATATGAAAAGAGAGGGTCACTGCCCCAAACAGGTTACTACCCAATTCTAGATATGACACAATGACAGGAGGAGAAACAATAGGGAGAAAAGTGGACAAGAGTAATAAGAAATAGCCAGCAGGATTTGTCAAGAACAAATCATGCCAAACCTACCTAATCTCCTTCTTTGACAGGGTTACTGGTCTAGTGGGAATGAGGAAAACAGTAGCCACGATGTGTCTTGATTTCAGTAAGGCTTTTGACACAGTCCCACCTGACATTCTAATAAGCAAACTAGGGAAATGTGGTCTAGATTAAATTACAATAAGGCTTGTGCACAACTGGTTGAAAAACTGTACTTAAAGAAAAGTTACCAGTGGTTTGCTATGAAAGCGGGAGGGCATATCTAGTGGGGTGCCACAGAGGTCAGTCCTAGGTCCAGTACTACTCAATTGTCAATATTTTCACTAATGACTTGGAAAATGAAGTGGAGAGTATTCTTATAAAATTAGTGGATGACACCAAGCTGGGAAGGGTCACAAGCAAATTGGAGGATAAGATTAGACTTCAGAATGACCTTGACAGATTAGAGAACTGAAATCAACAAAATTAATTAAAGACAAGTGCAAAGTATTACACTTAAGAAGGAAAAATCAAATGCACAACTACAAAATAGGGAATAGCTGGATAGGTGGTAGTACTGCTGGAAAGGATTTGGGGGTTATAATAGTCAACAATGTAATACAGTTGAGGAAAAAGGCAAATATGATTCTGAGCTATATTAATGGTAATGGTGTATGTAAGACATGGGAGGTAATGGTCCTGCTCTACTCAGCAATGGCGAGGCCTCAGCTGGAGTACTGTGTCTAATTCTTGGTGCCACACTTTAGGAAAGATGTGGACAAACTGGAGAGATTCCAGAGGAGAGAAACAAAAATGATAAAAAGGTTTAGAAAACCTGACCTGTGAAGAAGGTTAAAAAAACTGGCATGTTTAGTCTTGAGAAAAGAAAACTGAAGGGGAACCTGGTAACAGTCTTCAAATATGTTATGGGCCCTTCTAAAGAGGATGCTGATCCATTGTTCTCCATGGCCACTGAAAGTAGGACAAGAAGTAATGGGCTTAATCTGCAGCAAAGGTGGTTTGGGGTAGATATTAGGAAAAAGTTTGTAAATATAAGGATTGTTAAGGACTGGAATAAGCTTCCAAGGGAGGTTGTGAAACCCTAGAGGCTTTTAAGAACAGGTTGGACAAACATCTGTCAGGGATGATCTAGGTTTACTTGGGTCTGCCTCAGTGGAGGTGGCCGAAGTTGATGACCCCTTGAGTTCCCTTCCAGCTCTACATTTCTATGATTGTGACCTCAGTGACTCACTTTTGCCTGATACATGACTTAAGTTTTGTTTGTCATTCATTAGACTTTCCTATTTTTAATGCCCCTCTCAGCTGACATTGCATCGCACTCACTGTCCAGAACACCCCATACAGAAACCTCCTTATTGGCCTCATCAGGATTTTCTAGTCCCTTCTGTCCCCACCTCTGACTCCAAGCATGGTGGGAAATGGTGTCAGAGGGCTCTGGTAGCTATTATTGTTGTAGTTTTTAGGGTAGGACCCCGTAAGTGGTTCAGTCTGGTATTCCAGGATCTGGCAAACTTCAAGTGGGGATTACATGAAGGAAAAGGGAATGTTGGTGGGGGAGAATATTAAATATCCACAGGTGACCAATATATTAAAACCTTTGCATGTGTATGATTTTCCATAATAGAGTGTTGCAGCATTCTCAGACTGGACAATTAAACACCACTAGACTTTGACATCCTGTCCATGTGATGCCTCTTACATGAGAGACCTCAATGAATAAAGGTCTTAATACCAGCCACTGTTATCAAGTCCAGTGTGGTCAAAACCTCATCAGAAAAAGGAGCAAAAAATTAGATAATTTAAAAAAAAATTAGTTGACAGCATCCCTTAAATATAACTGTTAAAATGTATATTGACCGATTCTCAAATGTAAGTAACTGATATTTATGCACCATCCAATAGGTCTTTGAGTGTGATGGAAAGACTCCCATTGACTTTAACAGGAGTTGGACAAGACCCTTTGTCGTTTAAAGCACTGCTAAGCACTTCGTTTCTGATGTTCATAAGAATTTATGCATGACGGTCATGACTAGGTTTTTCACACATTATTAAATGTATATCTTAATTTAAAAATTTCAGTGCATAGACCCAGATCAGCATTTCAAAGCATTTATGAAAGAGCTCTTACCCAAGCGTTTTCACTATGGCAACAATGACCGAATTGAACGAGTACATTTTTACTTAGACCCCCAGTGGCAACTCGCTCGGTAAGTTACCATTCATCAGTACTTGGTTATACAGTAAAGAGTTTCTTGACTTGTTCTTTTGCTTTGGAGGAGAAAAATTAAAACAAATGAATGGTTCTAGATTGACAGCCATTGGAGACTGAGGTCTCTGTTTATCCACAGAACACGTGTAGCACAACATAAGCTTTTTCCTACAGTGCCCTTGTCCCTGACTTGGTGGGATCACCTTAGTCTATATGAATTTCTCCTTGCTAAATATGCCTAAGGTGTTGTTGGGTTTTGTGATGTGGATACTTGTCAATTAAGACCCCCATTTCTGGAAAGCACTTAAGTACCTGCTTAATTCCCAAAGCATGTGCTTAAAGTTAAGCATGCGTATGAGTGCTTTGCTGAATCAGTGTCTGTCTGTGAACTGCAGTGAATCAACTCACTTCTCCCAAGCTATTGAACAACCCTATACTTCTAGCTACTAGCAACCCAGGTGGAAACTTTGCTGGGGACCTAGAGGTGAAATTTCCTTACCCATCCCCCATTATGACTTGTTCTCTTATTTCACTGTCAGAAATTGCATTGTTTCTTCTGACCTATATATTTACCATTGCCAGAATAGTAGTGTATATTGTGTATTGGTAATAAGGGTTTTATTTAGGAGTGGGTCAGTGGTCCATATATACCACGTTGACATTTGAAGAGAGAACCTATCTGGTGTATGTCTTATGACTTTTAAAATAAATAAGCATATGTAAAGCTAACTAATTTTACTAAATTTCCCAAAACACTAAACAGTAAAATAATTGAACTGAGGTTACAATGGAGATTACAGGAATTAATCAAGGAATTAACAATAGTATACACTGGAATCAATACGTCAACAAGAATATAGATTGAGATAAACTACTGATCAAATTATTGCATGAACACAATCATAATCAAATCATGAAACCAATATAACACTTACCCTGGACACTTACTTCTCTGTTGCTGCTGGCGGCAAAAACTGCCTTCAGAGCTGGGCATCTGGCCAGCAGCAGTTGCCACTTTCTGGCCACCCAGCTCTGAAGGCAGCGCTGCCACCAGCAGCAGTGCAGAAATAAGCCCGGGCGGGGTGCTAGGATGCCCCAGAGCAGCCCCTGGCATGTGTCCTCGCCCACCAGCGACCTGGAGTGACCCTCTACAGCCAGGCTCCTAGGCACTCCCCCCACAGTCACTGCTCCCCAAGAACTCTGCCAGCCCCAGAGGCAGGTCACCCAGCATAGGCTGTGTGCAGTCGAAGGGTGGTGGGGAGCTGAGGAGCAGCCACAGCCCCAGGGCCTGAGCAGCAGCAGCAGCAGCAGGAATAGAGGAGGGAGATCCGTGGCTTCCCGCATCATGGCACCAGCCAGTGCAACAGTCACCCCATGCTGCCCAACTCTGGCTTCCAGCCTGGCCAGGGGTCAGGGCCTCGGGGGAAGAGGCAGGGCTGGTACTTAATTGAGGAGGAGCCGGGGGCAAGACTATGGAGAGAGCGCAGCCACCCCCCATTTTCTGTGTAGCCCACTACCTCAGCCCACTCACTGGGAAGAGGCTGGCGCGTCCCATGACTTGCAGAGATTATATCTGCAGATGACAGCCTCTATTCTTCAAAATTTCAAGGTTTACTCCTGCAGAGCTTACAGACTCTGTAGGCCTTTGGGGTATAGACTTCACTTTAGTTAATGTCCCCTTCTATATGCAGACAAACAAAGGTACTGAATATATTTTTACATAAATACACTTTGTAAAGTAAGTATTATTGGTTACATACCCTGTGACTTCTTTTAAATAGGAAACCATCTGAGATCAAATATTGCAATGGTGGATTCCATGGCTCAGACAATCGCTTCATGAGTATGCAGGTAAGATTCAGAAGATAGTAAGGCTTATGATAGCTTCATTCACCTTATTCACAGGTTGCAAAGGATGATTTTCTTGCATATATTTGTTTAATCCAGGACACACCCTGTGACGGGATATACCAGGCCTTTGTGGCCACCTGCTGCAGGTCAGGCTGTTCTGCCATACCCTCCCCAGGAAGCAGTGAGGTGGGAGAAAAAGAGAAGCAAGGATGGGTTCACCTTGCTTGCTTGCTTAGAGAGGCCTCAATGGAGCAGCCATCTTGGAAGCCACAGCCAATCTGAGCCCAGCAGGCTGAGATAAAAGGATCTGTAGGGGCTTAGCAGTCAGTTCCTGGCTGGGATGAGAGGAGTGAAGAAGGGGGATGGAGTTAGAGAAGAACCTGTGGATGCTGGCCCTGAGATAAGTATGGAGATAAAAGGCCTGGTAGGAAGAGGCCCACAGAAGTAGCAGCTATGGATTAGAGTAAATAGTACAGTATGTGGTTGCAGTTTATAGGGTCCCTGTGTTGGAACCCAGAGTTCCCCTACTAACCATAGGTAAAGTGTTATAAACCCCAAGAAGGGGACAGGTCTTATTTGGGAGCCCGAATAAAGGGCCTAGAGCTAGGACTGATGACCCTAGCAAGGGCAAATATGCTATATAGTTATTGGACTCTTTGAACCCCATCTGGGGTATTATTTGGACTTTGTGTCTTGACTGGAGGGCCAAGTTGCTGAAGACCATCAAGGTCAGCTGGCAGCCTAGAGTGGTCAGGAAGCCATTAAACTTATAAGAAAAGGGGAGGGTAAAAAGACGGAAGATATGAACACTCAGCACAAAATCAAGATGGTGAGAATAAAATTAATCAAGGATAAAGTTTGCAAATGATGCAAAAATTGGGGGAATGGTAAATAATGAAGAGGACAGGTCACTGATAAAGAGCAATCTGGATTACTTGGTGCAAACTTGGCACAAGCAAACAATATACATTTTAATACAGCTAGGTGCAAAGAATGTAGACCATTTTCACATGATAGGGGCTCTAGTCTGGCAAGCAGTGACTCTGAAAAAGATTTGGGGATTGTAGTGGATAATCAGTTGAACATGAACTCCCAATGTGATGTTGTGGCCAAAAGAGCTAATGCAATTCTTGAATGTATAAACAGAGACTCTTGAATAGAAGTAGAGAGGTTATTTTACATCAATATTTGGCACTGGTGCTACTACTGCTGGAGTACTATGTCCCATGCTGGTGCCTACAGTTCAAGAAGGATGCTGATGATAAATGGGAGAGGGTTCAGAGAACAATTAGAGGATTAGAAAACATGTCCTATAGTGAAGAGAAGAGAAGGTTAATGGGTGACTTCATTAGTTTATGGGAAAGAAATATTTAATAACTGAAATATTTATTTGTAACTTGAAGCTAGACAAATTCAGATGGAAAACAAAGTGTAAATATTTAATGGTGAAAGTAATTAACCACTGGAATATTGTGCCAGGGTTTGTGGTGAATTATCCATCACAGACAATTTTTAAATCAAGATTGGCTATTTTCCTAAAAGCTATGCTCTAGGAATTACTTAAGGAAGTTCTATGGCCAGTGTTATACAGGAGGTCAGACTAGATGATCACAATTGTCTCTTCTGCCTTGGAATGTATGAATGTTTCTGTTCATTTCTGTGCACCTTCTATAGAGCTGGAGTTAGTAAATACAATGGAAATTTGACTCTTACTACAGAAACCTGTACACACCTTCAACAATTATGTATTGTTGAGATCAAACTGTCTTAAAAGTCATAGTTAAACACATGTAATTGACTTTACTCCATATTTGTATTATTCACCTAACCTGGCCAACTAGCCTTTCCAATCCTCTCCCTCACAAGAGAAAGGATTGTTTTATGGTTAATTCAAAGGGACCGAAAGCTACACCTGGGTTCTTTTCTCAGCTCTGCCACAGAGCTTGTGTGACCTTGAGAAAGTGACTGAATCTGAGATTGTGATCATTGTTTGCAAAGAGCTTTTAGATCTTGCTGAGGAAGGTGATATAGAAGCGAAGCAGTATTATATCACTTCTGCAATAATGGGTGTGATCTACTGGGTGTGCAATTTTCATGCAGAAAGAGAAAACAATTAGTGCCTCAGACTAATGGCTTGCAAATAAACTGTTCAGATGATGTATGCCAGTCATGTTGGGCCAACTGTTATACTAAGTTCCTTTAAGTGATTTTATTTAAGTAAACATATGGAAGCGGAATTAATTTGCTCAAAAGGAGGGGACTTTCATACATCACAAGGTTTACATTTGCTGAAGATAACTTTTAAAGCCAGCTATGAATCAAACTCAGATTTGCTCAGACGTGTCCACCTCCCCCATCTTCTGCAAATGCTTCTTCTACCTCATAAAATTTCTTCCATGATTAGCCCTATGTTGTCATGTGAAATATATATCTTTTTTTTAAAAAAAAGAAATCTGCACCTAGTTCAGTCCATGGCACACTGTATATGTTTATCATCAAAGATGCGGTGATTAAAATGTAAATGGATAAAAGTGATTTCAGTTTATGTAATAATATGGACACTTTTTTTACTGTAATATTCCTTAAAGACAAAAGTAAATAGGAGTTTTGTTTAAACTGCAGGCTATCTTTATTGGCTTTGGACCTGGATTCAAGTTCAAGACTCAAGTTGACCCATTTGAAAATATTGAAATCTATAATTTAATATGTGGTAAGAATAAGCAATGATTTTTTTTCCTCATAAGCCTGTGAAAACCTCTTGGGCATAAAAATAAAAATCTTAATAAACACGTGTTTAAATCTCTGATGAAGCTTCTCCCTTAGAGCCTCATTCATTTCATAAATTTGAAGCCATGTGTATTCCTCAGAAAGATCAGACCCCTAGAGTAAAAAAGCAGATTAATATGAACTCTCTTTCTGATTAGAACAATTTGACTTTTGACATCAAAGAATTAAAACAATCTGTCCTGCCCCTGCCAAAAACTAGCCTTTTTAGATTACTTAATTGATGTTTCCCACTTTCCTTGCGTGCCTGTGTTTTTTTCATGGTTTTGGCATGTCTGCTCTAAAACCTCTCCTGTAAATGCCTTCTTCTCTTTTTTTTTCTCTCTAGAATTCTATTACCAAAGGCCTTGATCCAGAAAAACACTTAAGCCTGTGAATAGGCTCACTGAAGTCAGTGGGAAAGCTCTGGTGCCTAAATGTTTTAGTGGATCAGGGCCATCGTCAGGAAGCCTTGTCCCCTTTTCTCTTGCACTTCCGTTGTTGCTTCCTTTTGGGACTGTTGCTACTATCATTGATGAAGGATATAGTAGACCAGTCACCAGATAAACTCCACTGCAGCTGTGCAAGCTTTTCCCTTGAGCTATTGCCTCTTATGGGGAGAGGCAAGAGTGCAAGTCTGTACTGGCAACTCAGAGGAGCCAGTTCAGCTGTAGGCCCTAGTGCCTTCAACAGGTACCCACACTAGCATCTCAACTTTCAGAAGATAATAATTGATTAGGAATCCCCCAAAACTTGGGTGCTCAACAGCCACCAACTTCATGCACCAATTATTAGCCACTATTTCAGATTTGGAGGCTACAAGTTCAACTCCCACAAGGTGCAAGTGGGTTTTTTTTCTTTCTACATAGGGGAGCGTTGTCCCTTCCCTCTCCGCTATCAGGAGGCAGGTGAATGAGAAATGGTGTCTCCCTCCTTCACTACAAGTGACCATCACAAGTGGTAGCTGGCTGTGAAAGCAGCTACATTAATCTGCCACCTGACTTAGTTTGACTGCATGGAGTACTAAGACAGAAACAGGCAACGCTGCAGTCATGGCACCCACATGAGTATAATCACAGCCAAACTGTAATACTGCCGTGTATTTTTTAGTCAAATAAATGTGTTAGTCTCTAAGGGGCCACAAGTACTCCTGTTCTTTTTATATATATTGTTTGGTTCCCCCTTAATATTCAGTTTGAATTGTTTGTAGATTTGCTTGGTATAACACCAGCCTACAATAATGGAACTCATGGAAGCCTAAACCACCTTTTAAAGAATCCTGTTTACATTCCAAGACATCCAGAGGAAGAAAGTCATCCTTCTGTATATCCGCTCATGAAAACCACCTCTTCACTGGACATTGGTTGCTCATGTGATTTGGCAGTAAGTAATTCAGATGGATAAAACTGCTGAGCCAAAATAATGTGTTTGTAATTGTGTCTGAAACTGTATACTCCTGAGTGTGATCACTACATTCATAATTTTGCCATCTATAGGCCTGATAGAATGCCCATTGACATTAATGGAAATATTTCTATTGATTTTAATGAGCAATAGGTATAGAGGGCCTGATCTACCTTTTCACATAGGACCGAATGCTGCCATTGGAAGGCAAGGTTTGACAGAGAAATACTGAACTCTTTCTTTCTTGACTTTATCATATGGGAATTTTCCTCCTGTGGAGGATAGTTTAATTTAAACCTTGATTATTCATGCTGTCAATGGGCAGTCCTCCAGTTGACTTAACTGGGAGTGCCTGTGTGGAAGGCTTGTGGAACAGAGGGCTTGAATTTGTTAACAAAGGGTTTTGTATATATTTATTGTTGAGAACTGTTGTCAGGGAATTATGCTCTATACAACAAATAGTAGCATCTGTGTTTATTTTATAGGGCTTGCCCATAAGGGATTTTCAGCAACAGTTAAATCACACTGCATCAGAAGGTAAGCATTTTATTTTATAGGAGAAAATGGTGTCTGTCTTTTTTTTTTTTAAGTAAAAACATTTTTATTTTGTTTAAAAGTTTGACCAATGCCTAGATTTATCCTGAGTCCTACTCAAGTACACGGGCTGAACAAAGAATATCATCTTTTACTGGTATTTACCTGAACTATTCATCTTTACAAATAGATCCCTCTGTCTTGTAAACTGCTGTTCTTTAAAACTCTATTACTATGCAGTATATTTTTACAGAAATGTAGTCTATATTTGGGGCCATTACTACATGGTTGCTCTGTTAAATACAGAACTGATATGGCATATAGGGAAATCTACTTCTTGATTATCTAGATATACTTGATTTCTCCTATGGTAGATTTTGAATTTTACAACATGGGATACATAAGAATTTCATGAGGAAAAATTAGCTAGGAAAACCCCGGAAATGTTAATGCCTTGATGCTGCATATATGATGAAACATAGACGATCTTTACTTTAGACAATCTAGAGTATTAGTCATAAGAATAAAATAGGTTTATTTACATGGTCAACAGTACATCTGCATTACTGTGATTTGTAATAGAATATATTCTGTTATGACCATACTGAAGCTGTTTTTTCCCTTTTAAATGAGCCTTTGCCCAATAGCCAGTGACTAAGTCATCAGAACTAAAACCTAACTAATGGTCATGTGGAATGCATCTGCTGGCATTAATAATAACAAAAATGGATTCAGGTTGATTAGAATGTCAGAAAGATCAATAAGTTTATATGGACCTTGTTCTGTGTTTGTATTCAAAACAGAGGTGACATCACCACCTCCCATGAAAATAAATTCTGTACCCAAGAGTAACTCCCATTAATAGCTATACGGTTATGTCCCCACTGAAGGCAGGAATAGACATTTTTTGTCCATTCATGAATAACTGGATGCTTTTGCAGATATGTGTAGACTGCTGTGATGTAGGCTGTGGGATAAGAGTTTTCATGAGTCTACTCAACAATAACCGCAAATACTTTAAAAACATATCCCAGAACCTCTTAAAATTCTTGCTTTCAGTATTTTGTAGCACTCATGAAGATGATCAACAAAATGAGATCCATTTAGTAACTTTTTAGGCCTGATCCTGGGAATTTTGCTTGAGTTCCTAATTCAGCAAGATATTCAGTGGGTAGTCCCATTGAAGTTAGTGGGACTACTGACTTGCTTAAAGTTAAGCATATCCTTAAGTACCTTGCTGAATCAGGACCTGAGTAAAGACTGCAGGATCAGGCCCATAATTCCAGTGGATTCACTTTTGTAAAATGTAAGTCTAAGGACCTGATCCTGCACCCACTGACATTAATGTCAGTGTCTTCAATGGAAGCAGGACTGTTCTGCACATTTAACAGTTTAGATAACAATACTCCAGTAATTCAGATCTTGATATTTAAAAGTTATAGTGACTACACTTACCAAATACAGTAGAACCTCAGAGTTTCGAACACCAGAATTACACATTGGCAGGTCAACCACACATCTCATTTGGAATCAGAAATACACAAAGCAGAGACAAAAAAAATGTAAGAAAGGCCAATACAGTATAGTACTATGTTAAATGTAAACTACTAAAAAAATTAAGGGAAAGTAAAAAAACAACAACAACAACAAGGTAAGGAAACCTTTTCTGTGCTTGTTTCATTTAAATTAAGATTGTTAAAAACAGCATTTTTCTTCTGCATAGTAAAGTTTCAAGGCTGTATTAAGTCAGTGTTCAGTTATAAACTTTTGAAAGAACAACCATAATGTTTGTTCCGAGTTACAAACATTTCAGAATTACAAATAACCCCCAATCCCGAGGTGTTTGTAACTCTGGGATTCTACTGTACAAGTGAAAGGAGTCACTACAGATTAAAAAAACCCACAGTGACTATTGTGCAGAAAGCAAACAGATAAATCCCTTCTGGATTGTAAAGAAAAGAATAGTTCATAGCCACACAGGGAAAGGAGCCACACACAATTACAGTGGTGCAAAAACATTAAAATGTTCGCTGTCCTGAATTATTCTGCACTATATGGAAAAATCAGGCATGCTTTTTATTAGAGTGACTGTAATTACACTGTACTGTAGTTGCATTGCAATTACGGTGTAAATATATTGTAATGGCATTTTTTTTCCTGCTTTCTCAGGCCAGTTGGTAGAAAAAGGGTGTAAGGAACAGTCTCTGGCTACGACAGTAATTCATTGTGGAACTAAGTGTACATCCCGATGAAGGACTAATCAACATTTCACTAAGTCATTGATTAATTAAAGGACTTCAAAGAGATACATCGAAATCAAAGTCAATTAAATGACTTACTATTTAGTTGCACGGCTTCAGTAAAACTGAAGTCCGTCCCTATCTTTTCAACATATTCCAAACCTATCAACTAGTCATTGTCTCTCCCTAAACACTGAGTGGTGGGTTCCAGAAGAAACACTTGAACTGAAACACCCACCCAGATTTTGGGGAAATTTAGGACCATTTCTAATTTTAAATGGCAAAATGCATTATTTCCTCTTTGAGTTTAATTCTACTATATATTTAAATATCAGATATTGGTTAGTTGCATGATCCTGGAAGTGCTCTGCAGGCTAGTAGTACCTTTCTCTTCCTCTTGTCTTAATCATGATTTTTCTGTGTGGTAGTTGGAAATTGTGGCAAGAACTTGCCATCACAAGAAATATGAAGGTGCACTGCAGAAAATCTCAACAAATATGCAAAGTGTATAGAACTTGTAATAAACCCTGTTTCTGCTCTAGTAAAGAGGATCGAGAAATACAGTTTGCCTTATGGGAGGCCCAGGGTTCTACAGAAGAGAAGCACATATTACCTCCTTTACCATCACCAGTATGTGAATGGATACAGCCAGGATCTCAATATGACTTTGTGGAGTGCTTACACTGTTAGCAAATACGTAAGTATTTGCTGGCTTCTATAATGCTTTGTTCTTCCTCCTGTTACCCTTTTTCATCAGAGGTTTTTTTAATTGTTTTTTGTAAACTGGAATTTCAAGGCTGGAAGCAGCTCTGCTTTTGAATGTTTGTTGCCCCAAGATTCACATAATAGTTGCCCATAGCATATGTCCCATGAAAACACCCACAGGAATGGGAATGGAGGGAGGAAAACATACAGTGGATGGACTGTGGCTCCTCTCCCTTCCCTGAAGTGAGCTGCAGTTCTGTCTCTAGAAACCAGCAGATCCCCAGACACTGTGGCAATCTCCAGTAGCCAAAGCCATTGGTGGAGAGGCCCTGTGAATCCACTCTGGCTTTGGGTCTCTGGATGGGCCAACTCCTTGGCAGAGTGGGTCCATAGCCTCCATGGTAGTGGCTGCATCTGGAACCCCCATGTTAAGAATGCAAAAAGAACAGGAGTTCTTGTGGCACCTTAGAGACTAACAAATTTATTTGAGCATAAGTTTTCATGGGCTACAGCCCACTTCTTCGGATGCATAGAATGGAACATATATTGAGGATATATATATATATATATACACACACACATACAGAGAGCATGAAAAGGTGGGAGTTGTCTAACCAACTCTGAGAGGCCAATTAAGTAAGAAAAAAACTTGTGAAGTGATAATCAAGATAGCCCAGTACAGACAGTTTGATAAGAAGTGTGAGAATACTTACAAGGGGAGATAGATTCAATGTTTGTAATGGCTCAGCCATTCCCAGTCCCTATTCAAACCTAAGTTGATTGTATCTAGTTTGCATATCAATTCCAGCTCAGCAGTTTCTCGTTGGAGTCTGTTTTTGAAGCTTTCCTGTTGCAAAATTGCCACCCGCAGGTCTGTCATTTAATGACCAGACAGGTTAAGAATGGTTTCATGTACCAGGGGCCTTTTCTAAAGGACATCCTATGTAGTTTCTGTGTGACTAGTGTATGATGAGAAACCAGGCAGGTCCTTGACCTGTTCCTTCCCTTTCTCAAAGCAGGAAGCCCATCTATGACTAAAAGGCTAGATGGGACCATTAGATCACCTAGTCTGACCTCCACTATAAAACAGGCCATTAAATTTCACCAAGTTATCTCAGCATTAAGCCCAGTAACCTGTGTTTTTGTCTTGAGATACTGACAGTAACTGATGACAAGAACCAAATCCAATTCTTAAATATTGGATGAGGCTAACAATAACATGTTGCCAAATACACTGATTCCTGATGTCACTTTCTAAATACTCACCGCTAAAATTGCAATAAATATTCACATGAATCCATGGCAAGCATCTTTAAAGTAAAATAGACCGAAACACACACGATGGTATAGAAAATTACTTTATTTCATAGAAATATTTTTCTTAGAATGGTCTTAGATTAAAAACAATTTAGGATCAGCAGAGAATGTTATTCAGTCTGATTTCTTGGGGAAATTGCAGGATTTTCAATAAATATGTGTTATTTAAAATACTACATATCATACAAAAATAGACTTAAGAATAAGCTACAGGCAAACAAGTACTTCACAAAAAATAAAATCCAGGACTGCTAAAACACTTCACCGCCACAACACCTCCTGAAGGCTCTCAGGCACTTCTATCATGCACATCTAGGTTTTCTTTTGATAAGGGAATTCCTTCCCATAGCACGTGGAATGCCTCGGTTCTGTCATCTTATTTATAAGATACTCCTATGAAGCAATTTTTGCCTCATCAAAATAAGGATGCAAAATAACATTTAATCCTTCTGAAACTTAGTCTCCTCACACAATTAAGGACAATTGCAGACAATTTTTTAGGGTTTTGTAAACACAAATATGGAAGTGAACTATGATAGTGACTCAGCTATTTGTACAGCAAATTATTATTCTGTTTCTGTTCAATAGGATAACCGGACTGCCTCTGTGGAAAACTTGTCCAACTGTTTACATGTGGACATTCGTATCCCTTCTAGTTCTAGCAAGACTTGTTCATTTTACAAAAATCACCGTCAACTGAGCTACGGATTCCTTTTCCCTCCAAGTAAATTCACCGTCGTCTTCACACAATTTGTCTGAGTTCTGTCATCCCTATGTTTTGTTCATGCAATAGTGAAGGGGCACCCTTTGTAATAAAAAGATCCAGGGAATTAACTGAAGGCATGAGGTTCCTACTGCTAAGCCATTTGCAGTATAGTCCATTTCAATCTACCATTTATGCTAACATGGAAAGAATAGGAATCTCAAAACTTTACTTTGGCAGTTGGCAGGATGCTCATGATGTTCTTACTTCCACTGTCACCAAAGACAATTCAGGGTGTCTTGAATAAAGCAAAGGAGGAAAATTACTTGCAAAACATTTACAGCTAGACCAATACTGCGTGAAATCCTGGCTCCACTGAAATTGATGGAAATTTTGCCATTGACATTAATGAGGCCAGGATTTTACCAGCTGTGAAAAGTGTAACTGGCTAGGCCTGCCCTCTTAGTTACTGTGTATTGATTCACTAGATGAAAACCTTTGCGTCAGAACATTCTTCATCCCTTTAAACAACAGCATGGAATTATTTTCACCGTCCTTCTGGAGGTTTGCGAGGTAGCCAAGTTTCTAACATGACACCTCACACAGAAATGGGGGAAGAGTTTATGAACTCTGAATCAAGACTTATGAATTGGGAAAATACAAATAGTGCAAGTTTCAAACTTTCTTCCTAAGTGGCTGTTACTATTTAAAAAAAACCCACATTTTGTGTACAGGAATGCTCATGTCAAATACTAGGGTGTAGCATTCAGTGGGAAACTTCCTTTAATCAACTAGAATGGACCACATTTTATATCTGAACTACAGTATTGTCCCACATCAGGTCTTCCGTAAAATAATTAATTGTTTGCGCTTAAATATTTTGGGCCTGATTCTCTAACACTTTGTGTAACTATTTATACCTGTGCAAAGTGAATGTGAAACACTGCTCTTCTGCTCCAGTAGCATTTTGTCCCTAATTTGCACAGATGTAAACAGCTACACAAGGTGCCGGGCAGGTATTATCTGGCATTATTTCTTTTTGATTATTTGAGCATTTAACACTAAGTTTTGGGTGCTAGGGCAGAATCTTCTAGGTTTAGATAGAGCTGAGCCCTTCTACTTTTTTGCATCTATTCTGCAGGCAGAATGAGTTGGTAGTAGTCCCTAAAACTCATGCTGAGATCCAGAGGTGACCAGTGAAATCTAAAAGTGTGCACTGATTTTTACATTTTCAGGAATGTGTCCACTTTATATTTGACAACTGCACTTACTGGAGCTGCTGCCGAGATTGCTTCATTCTCTATCCACGTGGTCCAACACCCATTTAAGAGAATGAATAGACCCCCGCATTGACTTCAGTGAGAGCAGAATCAGGCCCCAAATGCATTTACTCTTTTGAAATAGGTCAGACCCACAGTAACATTGTTAAGTTGATCTATTTAACCTCCATGTAGCTGGTATCTCATGGCTTTCCAAGTGACCCTACAAAGTAATGAATAGTTGTTTATCATTCATTTCTTTTAGATCTAAGAAAAGACACAAGGAAGAGTTCCTATGAAGTTCTACTTAACAGCAACATTGTGCCAATGTATCATGAGTTTAAAGGTAATTATGTACATTTATTTACATGCAAAAGCATCGCTGATTTGGCTTGTTTCCAAGTCATTGCAAAAGATTCCAGGCTCAGCTGCCTCTGTAAATTAAGTCACAGCCAAGAAAATTGGTAACAATTGGGCCAGACTGTGAACTCCTTGCTTACATGGACAAGGAGTTACTCATTTGAGTAGTTCCACTAAAGTCAGTGGAATTGCTCATGTGAATAACTGCTCGCCACAATGAGTTTGGGGTTCCCAGTCTCTGGTCCCATGTAAACAAAGGCCCAGAACTCATTTCTTAATTTAACATTTTACAATGTTTTGTTGCTTATTTTTCCTCCTGTCTGAATTTCACCTGCGTGTATTTTGGGCAGTGTGTCCTTAGTGGACATGGATAAAGTTAAATAATTGACACCAGTTCCTAGTTTAGGAATGCTTTCTAGGCTCAAAGATGGTCTTGTACCTGAATTTCCTATCTGAAATCTGGTCTGCTGTAGTAATAAGGGCAACAATCTCACATCTAGCAGAGAAGGGATGTGCAAACTAGACATGCATGAGTGAGATGGAGCATGTAGGGCACAGGGGGATTGAGTTGGTGTCTAAGAAACTAGATACAGAACTACTCCCCCAGCTAAGCAGTTCTGCATCAGCCTAGTACAGTTATATTTCACATGGGGAACATAAGGTAGCTCACTCTTAACTGGGACATCAGTCTCTCAGAGGCATGGGGAGAACTTTGGAGACTAACAATAAACACCTCTTTTCTTCTATCTTCATTGTAGCTGTTTGTATACTGATAAATACCCAGTGCAATTATTTTCAAAACTTCTCCCCCTGACATAACATTTTCCACTACCATATTGTATTCCAGTGATATGGAACTATTTCTATGATGTTCTGCTGCCAAAATACACTCTGGCAAGAAATGGTGTCAATGTAGTCAGTGGCCCTGTGTTCGATTATGACTCCAATGGGCTGTACGATACTCCAGAAAAAGTGAAGAGGTGGGAAGTTTCTCCTTTCTAATACTGATTTTTTTTCTTTCCTTTTTTTTTATCATTTCATAATAATTATGACAACTACTTGCCAAAAAAATTATCTCACAAGAGGAGCTCCTGGCAGAATACATCAGCTAATGTGTAGCTAGTCACATAGCTCCAAACACATCACTTTAAAGCTAATAGCCCAACAAAAGAGAAGTAAAAAAAAAACACCCCAGAAGTATGGAATCACAAACCCTGTATGTTAGGTACAGCTGCCACAGCTCCCAGGTGGAAGAATGGGTTTTACCTAGAACTCCATGAGACTGCCTCCAGTACTGGAGGAAACAGGAGCAATGGAAGGAGCCCATTGTCCTTGGTAGTCTGATTCCTTCCTGATTCAAAGTAACTGGCTAAATTCTATTGATAGACTTCTCTGTAAAGATTTGCTATTTTCTTATAGTTGGCAAGATTGGTTCAAAATGACAGATGAGCTGGGCGTTCCTTTAACTGAGCCAGAGCTCTGAACTCTGCCAATAATCTACTTTAGATTCTCACCTATTTTTATGACAAATCATGGTTTACTCTTTTTGAAACCATCACTAGACCTACTCTTCAGACCATCAAGCCAGCCAAACTTGGCTTGTGTGACAGCAATCTAGAATGCCCTTCAAAGCTCAGAGTATTCTACTGGCATATTCTAGTGCTAAGCTTCTGAAGGTTTCCCTTGGGCCAAGGAGGTTAATAAAAATTGTTTTGCTAAAGTACACCAGGTGTCATTGTGCCTTTGCGCTGCATTAATTTGATAGTTTTAGAGGAAGTAGATCTAAAACACCACCTCTTTGCATTTCAGATTAACTCATGACCCAGAAGTTCTGGTTCCAACTCACTATTTCATTGTGCTGACGAGTTGTAAAAATATTTCCCAGACCCCACTGCAGTGTGAAGGGGCTCTAGATGCCTTATCTTTCATTGTACCTCACAGGCCAGACAACAGTGAAAGCTGTGCAGTAAGTAGCCTTTGTTTAGCTCCATGTATATATCTGAAGCCAGGCCTGGCTCACACTGCAGACAGAGCAGTGATGAATTAGTTAATGGCTATAAAGTCCTTTGTGGTATTTTATAATGGTGTCTTAGAGTGAGATTAAACAATTTCATTTACAAAGGTAGGTTTATAGAAGCGTGGTATATCCATTTACATGTGAAAGTAGCTATGTTGTGTGCTTTGCTCTTTTGAACTGTAAAGAGTGGCTGGGTTAGAGCTGGTGGGTTTGAAACACAATAGAGTGAGAGAATCTTATTATGACACTTCAACAGCAACATCTATAGTATCAGCACCAAATCACAGTAATTGACACACAGATCCATTACTGTTGACATGATTACCTCCCCTGCCACTGGATTCCACATTTTTATAACTCAGTAGGTTAAAATCAGTTGCGTTTTGAGTTTACAAGATCACGTTGCTAAATTAATATTGCCTTTTATACAAGACAGCCAATTGTTATTTTTAATATTTGATAATGGGCTCTTCAGTCTGGCAGAGAAAGATGTAAAGATCCAATGGCTGGAAGTTGAAGCTAGACAAATACAGACTGGAAATAAGGCATACATTTTTAACTGAGAGTAAATAACCACTGGAATAATGTACCAAGGATTATGGTGGATTCTCCATCATTGACAACTTTTAAATCAAGATTGGATGTTTTTCTAAAAGATCTGCTCTAGGAATTATTTTGGGGAAGTTCTATGGTCTTTGTTATGCAGGAGGTCAGATTAGATGATCACAATGGTCCATTCTGGCCTTGGAATCTATGAAACTGTGAAAACAAGACCAAGTGCTATATTTGTTTAGCTATATTTGTAAATGCTTGATAGCCACTGATCTCTTCAACTTCTTTGTTAGGTTTTGTGAAAATTTGTTGCCTTAACTTCTAAAAACAGTCTTCCACTAGCATATTATATGTGTAATCCTTGAAACAGAATTCTGCAGAATATCCCTAATTTTTCTCTTGTTTCTCTATCCCAGCAGAGTCACAAACATGACTCTTTGTGGGTTGAAGAGCGAATGAGATTTCATACAGCCCGGGTCAGAGATGTAGAACTTCTCACTGGACTCAGCTTCTACCAAGACAGAAAACAGCCAGTGTCTGATATTTTACAGTTAAAAACATATTTACCAACTTTTCCCATGGAGTGAAATTTGTCTAGTTCACAACTAATTTTGTAAATACACTATTTTATCTACTGGAAAAAAGTCTTTTAATGAGCTGGAACACTTACTGAGAGCCGTTGACCATATTGAGAATTGGAAAGAATCTGTGCCACATTTGTATCTCAGGGATATTTGATGGACTAAGTATAACACAGGAAGACCGCTCCTGTTGGTCTTACTCCCACTTGAATGCGGTAGAATTGTGTCTGTTATTAAAGCTGATCTGCCAGAATTTGAACTTTATATACAGAAACACTGAGGAGAAAATTATAATGGCACCTTCTAAATCTTTTTAATTACATTGGAGTGGAAGAAGTTTATAAGGGAGAGATAATTATCAATATTTTGATAAAAAATAGAGACAATTGGCAAGTATGTTAAAGTCCTGGAAAGCCATTACACAGTGGTTCCTTTTCATTATGGCTTCTAAGGGGGGGAGGGGAACATCTAGTGAATTAGACATTGAGCACTGTTCTATTAAAATATCATTCAATATACTTCATAAAGCTATATTGCATGTGTTATGGCATCCACCCCCAAATGGGTCATCAGTTGAGGAAGAGCATACGACTTTCAGCACCATGGCACAGGCCTCTAGCTAAAGCAATATCTTTTTTAACTGGTAGCAGTAGTAGGTTATTATCCTGTAGTAGACCAGGAACTAAAGAGTAATGTGCATGTTACACACGCTTTCCGTAACTATGCAGGGCTGTGGTGCTTCAGAGTACATGTATAATAAGAAACGAATCAAATAGAATCTTAGGACAGTTTTGAAGAATTATCTCACTCCAGATGAACCTAGATTTGATTAATACATTTTGTTTCTTAAAGGTTCAAGGTGGTTTTTAGATTTAGAGGAATAAATTTGTCATTTTGAGGAAAACTGAAATTTTGGGGGAAAATTGCCATTGCCCAGAGGACCATTGCTTTCATTTTCGTTAATAGTGAAAGATGATCTCTCCCCCAACCCCCCCCTCCACCCCCCACTAACCTTCAAGGCTGATTTTTTTCCTGAACCCCTTTTCAGCACAATATGTCCCTAGAGAGGCACCAACTGGCTAGATCCCATCAGCATTTCCAGCTGTGCCCTTATTCCCCAATACACCTAAATTGCTGTTCACTTACCTTGCATGCAGATACAAAGCCAGATGCAATGCCACCAAGGGCAGGCAACTAGCTGTCTTGGAAGCTGTAGTACTGCACAACCAGCTACTGGTGATGCAATATGCCATCACTGCCATAATATTCCCACTTTTTCTCCTTTGGTCTATAAAGACCAGACTCTCTACATAGGATTTCTTTTATAATCAGTGATACATTTCTACTTTTTTAAAACCACAAACTACATTAAAAGAATGTAGAGTCTGTGGCAGAGCGCTAGAGAGAGAGAGATTTATGCTCTTGTTTAGTCTAGAAATGTAAGACCTTGATCCAAACCCCATTGAAGTCAATGGAAGCTTTTCCAGTGACTTCAGTAGAACTGGATCAGGCCCCTAGACTGTTTCTCCTTTCACTGTGTGTATTTTCTTGATCTCTTCTGCCACAAGCATAACATTCTCCTAAAGTAGTTTCACTGTGTGAAGTGCAAGTGTGTTGCAGCAACATCGCATTATGACTGTGATACCATTATTTAGTGTAATGGCTTTGTAACATCAACTTCGACAAATAAAAAGCATAAGCTGTTGCATTTTGTTTCCTTTTTTATGCCAGATACCTTGGTCAGCCAAATACAAACACCAATATATGGATCTCCTTCTTAACAGGGTCAGATTACAGCAGAGTCTAAGAGTCCATTTTAAAAAGGGTTTCTAGCCTTTACGGGGCATATCCACACTAGGATAAAATTTACCTTTTATACTAGTATAGACACTTTTATAATCAAGAATTTCTCCATAAACACATAACCAAAGTATAAACAAAACTGTTTCTCTTCAGCTCCTACCTGTAGTTTGTCAACTTCTATCTTCTCCTCTTTACTAGAACATACCAAATCTCTATTAATAGATCTTCCCCTAAGGGATGTCTCTGAACTGTGGGCTTCTCCACACCTGTCAGCTTTCCTGCAGCTCTCAGGGAGGAGATGAGAGAGGAGGCTGGATTGGGAATCTGAAGAGGGAGAGGAGACTGGAACTGGTTGGGCAAGGAGACTGTGAACCAGAGTGGGAGGGGTGTGAGACTGGGAGATGGTGGGAGAAATGTGGTGGGGGGACCAGAAGTCAGTTGTCTGGGGAGAAACACTGACATCGGACAAGGAGCTGTGGAGTGGGAGAGATTGGGACTAGGTGTAGGAGGGGAAAGGAACTGAGAGTGGGTTGGGGAGATTGGGATTCATTGAGCCTCTGGGGGCAGTCTAGAACTGACTGGGGAAAGAGACAGGGACTAGGCTGAGAAGCCTGAGGAATAGAAACTGGGACTGGGCATGTAGCTAGGCTGGGGAAGAGACAGGACTGGGACAGGTTGAAGTGGCAAGTGGGGGGTCAAGTTTGGGAGGGGGGAATGGACTAAAGAATCTGTCCACTAGAGCAGGGGTTCTCAACCTCTGAGGCGCCCCCAAACATGCAATAATAACTCCACGGCTCACCTGTGCCACAACTGTTTTTCTGCATATAAAAGCCGGGGCCGGCACTAGGGGGTACCAAGCAGGGCAATTGCTTGGGTCCTACACCACAGGGGGCACTGTGAAGCTAAGTTGCTCAGACTTTGGCATCAGCCCTGGGTGGTGGGGCTCGGAGCCCCAGGATGCAGTCCCGCACAGTGGGGCTTTGGCTTTCTGCCCTGGGCCCTAGAGACTAGAATGCTTGGTGACCCTCCTGAAACCTGCTCATGGCCCCACAAGGGGCCCCAGACTCCTGGTTGAGAACCACTGCACTAGAGGACACACTCCTTTAGAGACTGAAATGGAACCAGGGCCGGCTCCAGGGTTTTTGCCGCCCCAAGCAGGAAAAAAAAAAGCCACAGTCACGATCTGCAGCTCTACCGGCCCCGCTTCAGTCTTCAGCGGCAAGTCCTTCGCTCTGAGAGGGAGTGAGGGACCTGCCGCCAAATTGCCGCTGAAGAGCCGGGCGTGCCGCCCCTCTCTGTTGGCCGCCCCAAGCACCTGCTTGCTGGGCTGGTGCCTGGAGCCGGCCCTAAATGGAACCCAGGATTTCTGAATCTCACCATGCCTCTGAAATCAGCAAATATCTGTGAAACCTTCAGGTGAATTGTGTGTCATCCCTCTCCTGTACAGGTCCACACTGAGCAGTGGTGGGCAACCTGCGGGCCGCAAGCAAGCCCATCAGGGCAAGTCGCTGGCAAGCTGCCAGGCCATTTACATTTGCACAGCTGCCTGCAGTTCCCAGTGGCCATGGTTCACTGTTCCTGGCCAATGGGAGCTGTGGGAAATTCATCTAAATAAACACATGGGGTGAGATTTTCAAAGAAAATGCTTCATGGATTTGGACACCCGGCTTCAATAGATTTGTAATAAGAATGGTCAACCCAGCCCCTCTAGGTGGCTTTGAAACTTCCACCTTTAAAACAGAGCAGACATTAGCAAGAGGTTGCTTCCTACCCAAGGCCTGTTTAGCACTCAGACCTCTCAACTTCATACAGGAGCTTTCTTTTAAAAAAGAGTTTCAAGTCCTTATGATTGTGACGAGAACTTCCCAATGTGATCTGGATGTAAATAACACAGCAATATTGTCCAAAGTCTGCAAATAGCCAGAAACGTTAGCCGTAAGTCTTAATTGTACTCTTTTATCTTAGTGGGGCATTAACCCTGAAACTTAAAGATGACTGTTTAAAATGCCATTGACTTTTTCACTAGTGATCATTTTAGCAGAAACTAGCATAACTGGCTTCTTGAGGATTCCTCTGACCTAAGGGGGAATCCCTAGGTACTTCAACAGATTGCTTAAAATAATGCATTACATTTCCCATCATGCTTCAATACCTGGGTCAAAGTTCAAGGATCGCAGAGTCCTTCTCCAGATATATAAAGCTCAGTTTGCTTCTGTTTTTCCTTCCATGTAGGATGCTCTAGGGGTAAAGATAAGGTGAGTAAAATGGTTCCTAGATTTATCTTGTGATGTAAAATATAAATAGTTTAAAATTAACAGAATAAGAAAACTGCCTTCTTGAAACAGAGGGTATTCATGGTTTGCTTACACAGTACTGGTAACAACAAGATTTTTTTGAATCTCCTTTCTGAATCTACATATCTATGTACTCATCCACTATCATCAATCAGTATGTTATTTCAGGGCTTAAACTCTACCTTAAATGCATGCAGACAAATGTGGTCCACTCCACTAAGCGCTTGTAGTGGAGCTTCACTTATCATGTAACTAGAACTCTCTACCCTGAGATTAATTCACCAGTAGCCTCTTGGAATCTTAACCTAGTTCTCCGCGGTCTCATTAAACCTCCTTTCAAGCTCCTGGCTACCTCATCCCTGCTCCACATGTCTATGAAAGTGGCTTTCTTGGTTGCCTCAATGAGAAGGGTTGGTGAAATAAGTGCCCTGATGGCCTACCCTCCCTGCACCATTTCTCCAAAGACAAGGTTACTATGCGACCCCACCCCAAATTCCTCCCCTTAGTGGTGTCTACCTTCCACCTTACCCAGCCAATACACTTACCTGTATTCTATCCCAAGCCTCACATGACTCCACAGGAAGTGGCATTACATACCTTCAATGTCCGATGGGCTCTTGCATTCTATCTTGACAGAACTAAACCATTTCGTAAATCCCCTAGGCTATTTGTTTCTACTACCGAGAGATCAAAGGGTGACACTATCTCTAAGCAAAGACTCTCTAAGTGGATCTCGGACTGCATCAGATCCTGCTACCAGACCCAGAATGTTCAACCACCAGAGAGTGTCAGAACTCATTCTACTAGAGCAATGTCAACATCCGTTGCCTTCCTCTACAACGTACCTATTACAGACATAAGCAAGGCAGCCACATGGACATCTGACCACACGTTTGCCAAACATTATGCTATCACATGGGATACCATGGCAGATGCCATAGTCAGCCATACGGTACTGTCTACCGTCATTACTGCCACAACTCCAAAATCCCACCAACCATAGTGGATACTGCTTCATATTCACCTGGAGTGGAGCACCCACAGGGACAGCACTACAAGAAGAAAAGTTACTCACTTTGCAGTAACTGAGGTTCTTCGAGATGTGTGTCCCTGTGGGTGCTCCACTCCCCGCCCTCCTCCCCTCTACTTTGGAGTACTATTCTGACTTCTCCATGGGAGAGAAGGAACTGAGGGGGGTGTGGGACACGTGCTCTCAGGCAGACCCTAACGACGCTATGAGACAGCAGCTGAGTGCATGCCTCCTGATCAGGCACTACTACTGAAGATCTCCGATCAACAGCGCCAGGACGCGCCGTCACCTGGAATGGAGCATCCACAAGGACACACATCTTGAAGAACCTCAGTTACTGCAAGGTGAGTAACTTTCTCTTTGACTAGAAACAATGCCAAATGCTGAGGGATCAGACCCATGAAGGGCACACTGTCCAAATGTGCATCTTCTCCCTTGCAGAAAGTTGGGGGAAGAACTGTTTGCAGAGATGTTGAAGGTACTATTTAAAGCTTTTAATTGAAAGATCTTTCTTAGTCTTAAGGTTGCCAATTTCAGTTGGACAAATGCCTGGAGATTTCATCACATTACATAATCTTTAATTAAAGATTAATCTTTAATTCCTGGAGACTCCAGGACAATCTTGGAGGCTTAGCTACCCTAAAGTCTGATAAGCTAGACTCTCGTAAAACTTGCAGACTCAGCCAACTGCCTCTCTTTAAATTCTCTTTATTCTGATTGTCTCTTTATTTTCTTTGGTAAATAAACACTACTTTATTTAAGATGAGTTTTATGGATATTCACTGGGGAAAATTGCTGTGAGCTGTTGCCAAAGAAGAAAAGGCATGGGTGGGGGTAGAGGGGTGTGCATTCAAAGATATGGAACATAGGGGAGGGCCTAAGAGGTGCAGCTGCTGCTATTCACGCTGTAGTGAGCTTGGAACACCAGAGAAGTCTAGACCAGTGGTTCTCAAAGCTGGTCCGCCGCTTGTTCAGGGGAAGCCCCTGGTGGGCCAGGCCAGTTTGTTTACCTGCTGCGTCCTCTGGTTCGGCCGATTACGGCTCCCACTGGCTGTGGTTCGCCGCTCCAGGCCAATGGGGGCTGCGGGAAGTGTGTCCAGAACATCCCTTGGCCCTCGCAGCTTCCCGCAGACCCCGTTGGCCTGGAGCGGTGAACCGTGGCCAGTGGGAGCCACGATCGGCCGACCCTGCGGACGCGGCAGGTAAACAAACCGGCTCGGTCTGCCAGGGGCTTTCCCTGAACAAGTGGCAGACCGGCTTTGAGAACCACTGGTCTAGAAAATAGGGGACCGGATGTAGCAACCTCTATTAATGACTGGCAATTGGTTTCTGAAGATTCCTAAAGTGGACAGTTTTTTGAAATCTGCAGGATCTGTATTTTCTGCAGCTCTAAAGGAGAGACAGCAGCGAAATATAAAGTACATATCACAAAACAAAGCATGCTGTTTTATCATAACCAATGCAGCTAGCACTCATAACAAATAGTATGTGATAACTCCATTAGAAAATACTTTCTAAAAACTATACATTTAATTTATGCCATTAGTGTAATTCTCAGATATATTTTAGTCCACAATTTTCCACCAGTGGTTGTAGCTTGAAGAATAAGCAACAAAGATGTCTTTTAAAAAAGAAAGAAAGAAAGAAAGAAACAGCAATTGAGCTATTGTGTTCCAAAACACATTTATAAAGTGTAACTTTTTTTGCTTCTTGATAACCAGTGTGGGGGATCAGAAACACAGTTTGTGACTGGTTGGGATGTTTAACTTCAGTGTTCCCACCAGCTTGGGAGTAGCTGCTCTCCCCTTTTGCAGCCTGCCCTGACCTTGGCATTTCCAGTGAGGGCTGCCCCGGGCATCCCCGGTCACAGGGCAGAAGTCAGTTCTGAGAGTGTCAGATCCTGTTCAAGTATCAGGGAGTAGGCGTGTTAGTCTGTATCCACAAAAACAACAAGGAGTCCAGTGGCACCTTAAAGACTAACAGATTTATTTGGGCATAAACTTTTGTTGGTAAAAAAAACCTTACATCTGCATCTGAAGAAGTGAGGTGTTTTATCCACAAAAGCTTATGCCCAAATAAATGTTAGTCTTTAAGATCCTGTTCAAGTCTGTCCCCACCCAACACTGAGATCCTAGGAGCATCCTCAAGGAGCTGCTGAGTCTCAGATGGCCATGCAGGCTCTGTGTGTCGCAGAGCAAATCACAGCAAAGTTCTCTCAAGTGTAACTGAAGGCAACAGAAACAGCCTTGAACTGTTCATCTACCTTAGTGCATCTACCTTAGTGCAACCGTTGCACTAAACGTGGTTCAGCCCTTTTGCAAATATGCCGTAGTGACCACAAGGTGTCAGTGTAATCTAAGAAGACAAGCTACTGTTCTAGTATTTGTAAAACTGCTGAACTGTAACTTCTTGAATCATAGGAAGATATTGAATGAGAGGTCACTGACAAGAGATATATAGCAAGTGATAGGTACATAGTATGTGTTAGTTTAAGGATTTAAGGAGTTATTGCTTTGATCTTGAATCAAGGTGCTAATATGAAAAATAAGTAAAAACTAGGTTAGAATATAGTGTATTTCTACTACACAGGCTATAGAACAACATTGTACATCAGAAGTGCTCAAATATTCCCCCACCAAGGGCTGCAGTAACCTACCTAAATTCTCACATAAAATAACACAGAGCAGATTGCATTTGCCCTCATCTTTAACAGGGAATGGCAGCCAAGTGAGACTACAGGTTCCTTCATTCTCCTGGGAGGAGCTGGATCCTCTTGTAGAAATGTGCAGTTGTGTTAGCCCCACAAGTCAGACTTTGGCTGCCTCTGGTGTCAGTATATGAACAAAACACAAATTCCAGAGTCTGTATAATGGGTTCGGATGAATATAAGATATATTTAGAAAAACTTTTTAGAGAACAAACAGTGAGTACCATTGAGAATTTGGAACGAATGTCTCTTATCTCTCAGAACCTTCTCCAAATGAAACACTAGACAGAGGTCTCATCAGCAGGCTTTGTTGTGGTTACTCATTTGGACTGGGTTACTGTGGCGTAGCTGCCATGTCTGTCTGCATCCAGTCACTTGCTAATAAATGTGCAATTCATTGCTTCTAAATTGCTTTGGGACTTTTCATAAACTCTCTCTAATTTTGTCTTGAAACAAAAGGTACCTAAAAGCAAAATAAAAGAACTTTAATTTGTGTTCTGCTTATTAAAAACCCATCTACAATAGCTGCACCTAAAATGTTTCTATTAGCTTCTACCAGTTTGATGGAATTTCTTATACACCCAAGGGGAATACTGTTAGAATGTACTACATTTTATCTTATTAAGTAATAATTATTGATATACAAACAAATATTAAGTTATAAAGAACTCTATTCTCTAGCTTTATCTGCCTATATTACTACACATTATTTATACAGGAAACATAAGGTTATTGTCCTAAGAGGTGTACAGTCAAAGAGTTTGTCTGCACAGAAAGTATTGCCACTTGAATTGTACCAGTTTAGGTAAAGCAGTGAGCCTCCCATAGTGTGGGTGTAGTTATACTGGTATAAAAGTGCTTATCCACATAGTTTATTCTTGGCCATGTCTATGCTACAGAGCCTTGGCCAATATAACTATGCCAGCAGAGCCCCCTAGTGGAGAAGCAGTATAAGCAGGCAGAAGGAGTTCTGCCAGCATAGCTACACCACCTCCCTACGGACGTTAGCTCAGCCAGCAGAAACACTGTTCTGTTGGCATAGTTGTGTACAGCAGTATTTTTGCTGGGATAGATATTTTGGATAGGGGGTGTGATTCCCCCCCCACACACTCCTAGATGACACAGATGTGCCAGCAAAACGTCATCATGTAGACCAGGCCCCTGTTCGGGAAGTGAAATAAGCTATATATTGTAAGGTACCTTTATGCCATTATAACTGCATCATGTGTCCGCACTACGATTCATACCAGCATAACTGCTGGATTTTTTTTAAAAATCACACTCCTGGCAGACTGCAATATCAGTGTCTTTGTAGTATAGACTGCTCTAAGAGTCTGCCCCTGTATCCCTTACTCATATGAACAACCTTGTTGTTTCTACCTCTAACTCATTTTCCAATACTTTGTAATATTACTAATGAAATGTCTGCATTTTCTCTTCATGCCTTCTTCATGTCTCCCTTTCCACCCTAAAGTTGTCCCTTTTGTTGTTCTCTTTATCTAATTTGAGTTCCAGTCCTGAAGTCCCATTGAGACGATGCAGTAGTAATAATGCCTGTATCTGATCTATACTAGTGGTTTGACTAGTGCAAGTGCTGGTGCATTTCCACCACTGCTAGATCTCTAGTGGGAGAGTAACTGAAAATCTTCAGTGGAGATGAAGCCATACAGTGAAGACTTTAGGAGTTGCTTGAGAGTCTAGAGGATGTTCTGCTCAAAGACGGTATTGAAATAGTGACTGCAATGAAAGAACTTTTTGCTCATCGGCTGGATCTTGGTATGGGTATGTGGTAGGCTCAGAGGAGGAAAGGAGAGATTTCCATTCAGTGACACCGTGCTGAGAACGTAGTAAAGCAACACTGATAAAAGCATGTAAGCCTTGTCTATGGTGCAGCTTACACCATTGCTACCACCAGATTATGAATTACACTTACAAATTTACTAGTCTAGACAAAACCCAAGATGAAACTGATGGAAAAATCCAGTGCAATTCATTCAGAGGCAGCCACAAAGCCAAGCTAGCTTGCTTCATTAACTCTTCAAGAGATAAGGTGAGTGAGGTAATATCTTTTATTGGAACAAATTCAGCTGGTGAGAGAGACAAGCTTTTGAGCTACACAGAGCATTTCAGGTCCTTTTAAGCTTGAAAGCTTGTCTCTCACCAACTGAAGTTGGTCCAGCAAAAGATATTACTTCACCAACCTTGTCTCTGTAATATCCTTTGACCAGCATAGCTGCAACACTGCCACGATTAACTCTTGGCATATCAGATGTCACAAATAGATAATTTAATCCAATAGGTGCAGATAGCTATTTCACCCTGGCACAAGTCTAGTCTTAGAAGAATGTGTGCAGATGGACAAAGGGCAGATGCTATTTCCCCCCGCCCCTGTAAATGGCTCACATTTCCATTGCGCTGTGTCTTCTCACATATATGGTACCCGGGAGAATATACATTTGGGAGAGAAGTCAAAACAATGGTACTTTGCCACTGAAAATAAGGAACTCTGCTGAAATAGCTTTAGGGGACAATTCAAGCATAGAATTTTTAGTGAGATGAAAATAAAGTAACAAAGGCCTTGGTTGTGCTGCGTATGTGCAGAGCATCATAAAGGGAGGCATGGAACTGCATTGTGCCAGAGGGAGCCTTAGCTGTACCCTATTCTGGGGTACAGCTCCTACCTCCACTCTATGAAGATGCCTGTCAGATGGGTAGACCTATGGGCCTGCCTCTTCCCCTGTCCTATCTTACCCTCATTGGGATGCTGTGGAGACCTAGGAGAGTAGATACAGAGCAGTCCACGTGTTCCCTCAAAAAAGGGGGCTGCATTCTATCTGACTTTTACATGGTGGGTTGGGGGAGGCTGTTCATGATCTTGTTTGCTCTCCTTTCTTTCCTCCTCTCCCCTGCAGGTAAGGCCATGCACAATCTGTTCAGAAGTTCTCAGGGTGTTTAATGCTGGCTTAAAATGCTTATGGCTCTTCAGTAAAAAACTACACCACTCCACTCAGCAGTACCTGGTAACACATTTGGAAGAAAAGCCAAGAGATGACTTGTCATGTAGATTGAACTACCCTCTCACTCCTAACCTCTCTAGCTCAGCAAGGCACCCAGCTTGCTCCATGCATGGCTGTGACTTACTTGTTCTCTGTTGATAATCAAAGGACTTCCATCTTTGTGGTGGTCAGTCTTCACCAACACTAAACTCACTAATAAATCATTGAGCATAGAGTCTAAAAAAGGACTGGCCATTTATATAGATATCAGAAACAGCCGCAGTTATAAGGGATTTAAACAGAAAAACCCAAAACAAACTGTAAGAGTTCTGAATGGCATCTGCACTACTTGTGCTTCAAGGCATGAACCACAGTTATAACTTATTCCATAACTACAACCCTGTGTCTTTGTCTGAAACAGCTGGCACTGGCCACTGTCAGAGACAGGATTTTGAACTAGATGGACCACTGGGCTGGTCTAGAGTGGCAATTCCTATGTTCCTAAATTTAAAGTAAATACAGGGTTTGGTTTGGGGAGAACAAACGATTTTATCCTACTTCATCTTCTGGTACATTATATTGGGCCTAATCCTGAAGTCCTTACTCAGTTAAAAGTGAGTGCCTTGTCTGATTAAGGATTGAGTAAAGACTTCAGGATTTTTCACACTGTAATTTGAGAAATAAAGGGATATTTAGCACTGTAACATATTACAGTATCATTCTTTAATAATATGTCTAACATCTTTCTGGATATCATATATCTCTAGGGTTAAAGCTTGAGTAGAATATTAATATTTCAAAGGCTTATTTTCTGAATTCTATACAACTACCTTTTGCTTATCAGCTGCAACAACTTCTCAGTTGCCTAGTAGGTTATAATTTTAGCCATTCACAATGTGTTTTCCTATTAATTCAGCTAACTTTCCAAATTCTTGTGTTCATCTCAATAACTTTTTACCCTGCTTGTCCACTAGATGCCAGTCTCTGTCTTTTCCTGGTATGGAAGTACAGCATTAGATGATGCGGAGAAGAATGTCTCTGAGACTAACAAATTTATTTGGGCATAAGCTTTCGTGGGCTAAAACCCACTTCATCAGATGCATGGAGTGGAAAATACAGTAGGCATGTATATATACACAGTATATGAAAAGATGAGAGTTGCCTTACCAAGTGGGGAGTCAGTGCTAATGAGATAATTCAATTAAAGTGGAAGTGGGCTATTCTCAACAGTAGAATACTAAGGGAGGAAAAATCACTTTTGTAGTGGTAATGAGGCCAATGTAATCAGGGTGGCCCATTTCAAACAGTTGACAAGAAGGTGTGAGTAACAGTAGCGGAAAATTAGTATGGAGAAATTAGTTTTTGTAGTGACCCATCCACTCCCAGTCTTTATTCAGGCCTAATTTGATGGTGTCCAGTTTGCAAATTAATTCCAGTTTCTCGTTGGAGTCTATTTTTGTTTTTTTGTTGAAGAAATGCCACTTTCAGGTCTGTTATTGAGTGACCAGGGAGATTGAAGTGTTCTCCTACTGGTTTTTGAATGTTATAATTCTTGATGTCTGATTAGTGTCCATTTATTCTTTTGCGTAGAGACTGTCCGGTTTGGCCAATGTATATGGCAGAGGGGCATTGCTGGCACATGATGGCATATATCACATTGGTAGATGTGGAGGTGAACAAGCCTCTGATGGTGTGGCTGATGTGGTTAGGTCCTATGATGGTGTCAAGGGACAGCAATGCCCCTCTGCCATGTACATTGGCCAAACCGGACACTCTTTATGCAAAAGAATTATGGTAGTCTAACCCAGCTGAGGATCTGGCCCCTGTTGTATAAATCAGTTACACACTCTTTTTTTCTGAAAAGGAAAAAGTTTGTGTTAGCTGCTGAAAACTAGTAAAAAATCTTTCTATACCTTTCATAGGATTAACTAAAAAAGACAAGCAAATGTTTGGAGTGCATTTCTCTTTCTGACCCAGCCAGTTTTGCCTGAGTGATAAATGCGGGCACATCAAATCTAAAATCTTCTTTACACCAGTGCTATGAAATGCACAGTGCTATGAACCTTTTGGTTCTTTTAGTGTGATTATAAAATGCTTTGTATCCCTTCACACAAGTGTTCCCAGAGGCATATATACCATACCAGATTGGACTTGCTCTTGGCAAATCTAAATTCCGTTTCAGTGCTAATGGAGATAGCTTGCTGGTGTAACAGCACAAACAGTTAAATATTCCTCTTCTTTCTGTCTTGCAGTGCACCTGAAGCTTTTCAAAATCTTCCAGAATTCACTGCTTCTGGCATATATTCTGGGAGCTATGGGGGAAGTACCCAGAGTGCACTGTGACTGAAATGGTTTAGAACACACCAGTGTTGATGGGGGACAAAACTGAAACAATGCAGAACACAAGTCAGCATGAGGAGTGTGGGCATACTACATCTAAGTTTCATTTGGGAATGGTTCAACTTCCTAGAGTAGTCATGGCTTAAGTGTAATTAGCAGCTCAAGGGCCAGATCCTATAATCTCTCTCCTAAATTCCTACAATCTGCTTCTGCTCACCTAATGGTCAATCCGCAATACAATTACAGCTGTATCGAAATCCAGTTGCCAAGAGTTATCTTCTGACACAGGAACAATACAGTTTCATTCTTCTAGTGCAGATGTGACATTAATCATGTTCCTGAATTCTGTTAAAGCTTTGAATGTGTCAAGAGCTTTAGCACACTTTGGGGAAAGGTTCCCTGAAGAAATTTCTGGTATTTCCTGGTTCCAGTCAGACTGAAAATACTGTAAGAATGTGGTGGGTTTTGGTACTTCCATTTATGGGCATATGTGAATTAGAAGGCGGGGGAAAAAGTGGAACCAAAAAAAGTTAACTGAGATACTTTTCTCAGATTCTCCTTGTTTTGGGGGCAAAGTCTTGCATTGGTATTTCATCCTAACTGGCTGGACAATTTTTTCTTTTTGGTAACTACTTCCATATGGAGGCATATAAAGTATAGTACCTTATGAATGAGTTAAAGCCACATTTTAGCTTTGTTTCTAAAGAAGCTGAGGATTCAGGGATAAGCTACAAAGTCAGGAAGGTGGGATCAAGTTACGTGTTGGGATGGAATATTCCTGTTCTTTTACTTGTTTTGTGACCTTAATTTTTAGCATAACAGCTAGATTGCTTTCTTACAGCACAGTGTTTGGTAAAGACATTATGCTACAAGAAGGAATGCAAATGACCTAACTGCTGTTTGCTATTTCTAGTCGTGTGTCCAAAAGCCAATTTTCTCAATTGACTCCCTTTTTTGTGATTCAAACAACTGGATTCTGTTCAAAAAGCTTATTTGTTCCTATGTGGTTACAGATCATTAAAAGTGGCTCATTCTTGAAGAGGTTCTTTATGGGTGTCTTCTGGATGTTTGTTAGTTGAGGAATCTGACAAAATTCCATCTGGAGAACAATGCCTGCCTCATATAATGGGGATGTAATCCATGTCTGTAGTTCACATCTGTATTGTGTTAGAATGCTGAGCTGCAAACCATGTAAATGCATCGTGGGTGCCCATGGAACAAAATACTGAAATGGGGAAAGTAGCTCACGTTTTTTGAAAAGTCAGTTGACACTCTGATCTGCAGCCATGTCGATTGCTTCTTCGAATGGCTAACTGAGTTCATTAAATCAGTGTCAAATAAGTTGTGGCATTCTAATTACTATAGTATTAATGTAGCAGAACATTCATTGGAATGAATATACTTAAATGCAGTAAACAAAAGTTTTTAAAAAATGCTGTCACATCAAATCCATGTGGTAGAGCTTTCTGAACAAGCAAACTAGATGGAAACTGATTTTTTTAAAAATTATGTTATTTCCTTTTTACTGCCCCATTCCTAGAACATGATTCTTGTTATGGTGTGCTTTTACTGATCTCTAAATCATAAGCATGAGGGCAGAAAGCAGGGAACAATATTAAGGTTGAGGGCCTACATTTTAACCTACTTTTACTCTTAGGATTCCATATAATTTAAACATGCACTTCTTGATTCCAGAAAATGTATGTGTCTTCGGAAGGAAGTGCTACAACAATACGATGCATAATTACATTCCCATGAGGCCCTGCAACAACATATTCAGGATACTGGGTTTCTCTACTAACGTGGCTACAAAATGGCAGTCATGATCTTGGGGCGAGAGAAATGCAAATCTTAGTGTATTACAGTTACACATGACATTGTTGACTTTTTACATAATACTTAAGAGGAAAGCCACAATTTGTCAAGCAACTTATAATAAGCATCACTTTTGCCAGTTATGACCTCTAGTGACAATATTGTGTTCATTAGAAATATAACATAGGGAATTTTCATCCATTTACAGAATTTTATATCAATTTTTACTAAATTTGAACTTTTTTTTTTATTAGGAACACTAACAGTGTCAACCACCAAACCTCTAGGGTCACTACTCCCATCACCTGCCTATTAGACAGTGACTATCTTTTCAACTTTAGAGCATTTACAGTGATAACTGTGGGTGAAGTCAAGGTATGTTTTTGTCTTTCAGGTAGAAATGACAGGTCTGCTATTATTGGGGGAGGTGGGATGGAGCTGAGGTAGTGGTTGCCTAAACAGTCCTTCTACTTAGGTGAATGTAGAGTTTTTCCAGAGTGAAAAGAGAGCTGCTACAGCATATTCATAACCTGCAAGGAAAATACTGGAGAGTCAGAGGATACCCAGAATATTTCAGATGGGCACAGAAAACCACTTCCTCATGCCAGTTGCATTCCTCACATTTTTGAGAGGAAGGGGAAATGCTTCTGGGGCCCTATCCAGTGTCTACTGATCTCACTGGAAAGTCTCATTGACGTCAACAGGCTTTAGGGAACCCCATTTAGTCTGTCCGTAATGCAGACCTGATGTAGTGTTCAATTAACCCACGTTCCAATTGAAATCAGTGGCCATTTGAGGGTGCTCAGCATGGTGCAGACTCAAACTTTTTTTCAAGCTGACACTGTTGTCTAACTGTCCCAGGAAAATGCTGGACTAAACTTGGCTTCCTGAAAGTGATTCTTGGTGGAGAGTACCTGGATATCTGAAACAAGAAAATGCTTCAAATGCTGAAGTTGGTTTTAAAGTTCCTACTTTTAATAGACAAGAGTATAAAAATGTATGTTACTCTGATGAAGGAATTAATACAGGGTTGACGTTCATGGCTAGTATTTGGGGTACAGATGGCTCATCTCTTGACTTACTATTTTGTTTACCTAAGATGGGTTTTAAGATCCCATCCAGTACCTTTTAATAATATCTAGCTCCCTTCATCAATTGATCTCAGAGTGCTTTACCAAGGAGGTCAGTATCACCATTTTACCAATGGAGAAAATGGAGGCACAACAGTGAAGTAACTTGCCCAAGGCCACCCAGCAGACCAGAGGTAGGACCAGGAATAGAATCAAGGTCTCCTGAATCTCAGTGCAGGGCTCAGCCATTAAGCCACATTATAGTCTTCACACAAACAGAAATCCTACTGGCTCTTCAATGGAAGTTTTACCAAAGTAAAGACTTCTCGATTTGACCCCAAAATGAGATACTGTTTCAATTTAATGATGCTTTTAAAAATATTCCCTATAATTTAGCTCAGAAGGAATCTAGGTGCTTAACTATTAAAAGTGTCCAGTAACACTGAACAGCTTACATAGATGTTGCATAGCATAGTGCTGAGATACCATCATGACAAGCATGGCATAAAAACCTAGATAGCACTAAGTGGCTTTAGACTTCAGCTATAATATACATGCTCTAGTTACTGATGAACCAGCTGTGCCTTAACAGTGTTGGGTTCAACCCTCCAGGACCCCTCTTTAAAGTTTGAAAGACTTTAAAGGCCCCCCCATCTTTCATTGACCTACCAGTGATTATGAGCTGGCAAGTTTATTGTGTTGGAATAGATATGAAGTTTAATTCTCAGTGTATTGATTTCTAGGGAACAAAAAACCCCACCAACAAAACATTGATTTTTATATATAACAAAATAAGCCCTTGTATCGATGAATATATAGGAACGGAGGGGGAAAGTGTCGGGCAAATGAAATTCCAAGTCATTTATATAAAAAATATAATACTTTATTTTCAACTAGAAAGGTGCAAACATGTAACTTTTGGTCACACTTCTCAACAAATAACAAACTATTCAAAGAACAGCCACGGTCAAAGAAAGAAACAAATGCTCCCAGGTGGAAAAACTGATCAGCTACAAGAGAGCCATTCATTTTACTTAAAGCCATTTGTTCACTAAAGCTGAGGCAACCATATTTTTACCATATAAATGGATGTTTCCCAAGGATGCAAGCACCTCATCTTTAGCAAACAATCTGTCTTGATTTTGATTCACTGGTCACCCTAACTGAACAATTTCCATTAGAAGATCTATTTCATGCTTTGAATGCATTGTCAGACAAGCTTTACATCCTACCTATTTCTTTCAAAACAAACAAAAGCTAACATTAAAGTATCAAAGCATTAACAAAGGCACAAAACTTTAAATTAATTTAGATAACTGTACATATATATACAGTATTTACAATATTAATAAAAATCTAGCTTGTTACAGGCAAATTAACTGCCACAAGCTGTCCAGTCAAATAGACATGATTCTGATTCTTCTTGAACAAGTCATTTGAATCAGTGTCAAAGCTGAAACATTACAGTCCTGACCAACAGAACACATTTTACTTAGCACCTTGCTGGGTAATGATTTACATTACAGCCATTGCTGTCACTCAACCAGTGTCAGCACACATGCTAAGGGTCTCTTCTTCAATTGCACTACTAGGTGGAACACACGTTACCATACTAAGGAAACCATTGATCTTCCTGCATATGCCCCCCAGTACTCCCTAAACACCACTCCATGAACAGTGTCCTCTGAAGCTGTGCTTTGCTGTGGTCCCATGAGCCATTTTACTTTCTTCTTCAAACCAATGTTTGGGGTCAGAAGACAATTTGTCTTAGTCACATAGAACAGTCTGAACTTTTTGGAAACAGATTTAAATACTTTGTGCTATCGTATCATGTTTACAAAATGAGATGCCAATCAGGTCAAGTTGAGAGCCTAGTGTCTCCTGCTTTATGCCATGTCTCCATACATCTTTCTGTAGTACAGAGACTCAAAGATGTCATTGTCTCCAGGGCAGTTGTAGTGGCATGCACAGGTCTTGATGAACATCATTCTCCTCTTCATGACCTCACCGTCAGGGCATTTGAACTCCACAGGAAGAGTGGCTGTTCTGTGGGGGGTGCAGCAACGTCCATCAGTGCAGACCCCACAGAATTTAGCTCGATAGGTCTTCACACTGGTACAGCCAGAGAGCTCAAACTTGATGGGCTTGGAGATTTTGGGGGTGCGAATACACTTTTTGCCTTTCTGTGGGGCAACAAATGAAAAAAGTTTAGAAGTCTTTTAAAAAAGATTGTACAATTCCCATTCATATTTCTATCCATTAATTTCATCCTGTCATTATATGCAAAAAGGTTAATACTCTGATCCTCATGAAGGTTTTACATGCAAACAAGACAGTTTAAATAGTGTTCAAATTGTATTTACTTATCTAATGGCTAAAATAGGTGCATTTATTTATAACTTAATTCTTAAATATTCACTACTGGGATGAGACCTTATATAATATTTACTTGGTTCTGAAAGTGGATAAGTTAGAGCTATACATCTTCTGTAAAACTGGGTCTATGCTGAAACACCCTTAGAAGTGTATATTAGATGGCATATTTACCTTAATGTTTTCCTCCAAGTCTGCCTCGCAAGGTCTGACCATGCAGAGTCTGCTTTGCTTCTCCAGTCTGCAGAAGGCATTGTCATTGGTGACTCTGGTGGAGATGCCCATTCCACAGGTCTTCGAGCAAGCACTCCATTCTGTGGTCTGGACCAGGCAGTTGGCACGCATCATCATTGCCTGGTCAGGTCCATAAGTGTCTTCTGGTCTGTAAGCTGTGGAGCACAGGTCAACAGGATGAGATTGTGGCAGAGAGAAATAGTGCAGATGCTATCCTCTCAGTGTATTAATGCTGCATAAACGTAGGGTTATATTTATCTGTGGTGTGATTCCAAGGAAGGCACTGGAGTCACATCAGGGCTGAATCTGATCCATTAGGATAATCATCACTGCATTGTGTATTTCAGTCTATTGCATTGGCAGGCCAACAACGTTCACTAAGATCTCAACTCACCAGCTAGAGCAGGTCCAACCGCCGTCTGTTCTCGGAGCTCATCGCACACCCATTCCTCGCAGCACTTCCCAGGGAGCTTAACTCTTCGCGGGGAAGGGCAGTCTGGGCTGGGCAGCCGGACATCCATGCTGCACAGGGGCACGCACCCCACTGCCCCGTCGAGGCAAGTGCACTGGTATTTGCAGCTGCTCTGGAAGGACTCCCCGCTCCTGTACACCATCCCTCCGAACACACAAGGGGCGCCGTCCCGAGCTGCAGACAGTGACAGAGGGACAGCCGGACATGAGCACTCCGGGAAAGGCAGCAGTCCGGCCACTCGCGCTGCCACTGTGGGGAGGGCGCAGCAGGAGCTGGGGGAGCAGGTGGTCTCTATGGCTCCTGCTGGGGGGGAGCAGGGGGGATGACGAGATCACCGCTGTGCAATGGAGCTGTGCCCTGTAGGGAGGACCCACTCTCCTAGGGAAGGCAGCCAGAGGGGGGTTGGGCATGAATTGGACGGGCTCGCTTTTAAAGGCTCTAGCGCCCCCGATCTCGGCCCTCCCCGCTCACTGCCGCCCCTTACCGGTGCACACGCCGATCCTGCGGTTGGCCGGCGAGCCGAAGTCGCAGAAGAGCCCCTTGTGGTGGTCGCAGGGGTCCCGCTCGGTGCACAGCTCGCCCAGCTGCTTGGCGCACACCCTGCAGCAGCCGCAGCCGTCCTGCACCAGGCTCACCCCAGCCGGGCACGTGGGGGGCGGCCCCGCCCCGCACTGGCACTGCCCGCTGCAGTCCTGGCCGGACACCTCCTGCGGAGAGAAGGAGACGGGAGGGGGTCAGGGGAGCCCGCCTCGCTGCGCTTCGGATCCCCGCGTCCCCAGCGACCCCCCCCCTGCAGCTGGGGAAGCGGGCGGGGGGGGCACTTACCCAGCAGAGGAGCGCGACAAGCAGCGCCGCGGCGAAGCGGCTGGGTCCCGTTCGTGCGGCCATGCCCGGCAGCGGCTCTCGGCAATAGACGGTGCAAAGGCTCCTCGGCTTGTGCGTCCTGCGGGCGGAGGGAGTCTGAGGCGGGGGGCCGCGGTGTGGAGCTGGGTCTGTCCGAGCGCCTTGTCTCGCCAAGGTCCCGTCTCTCTGGCAGGAGACTTGTTCTCTGGCTCTGAAGCAGGGAGCCTGGCCGCTTTTATACACTCCGGGCGCCCCGGGCTCGCCAATCGGCTGAATGGAGTCCTACACAAACAGCGACATTCCTCACATTCCTCCCCACCTTCCTGCCTCATCAACTCGCACCGGATTGATCCTGACCCCTTGACACTCAGCATTCCTCCTGTCTGCAAAAGCTGGCACACTTCAGCACACAAAAAAGGCGCTGTATTTCCCTCACCCAATGGCATTTTCCCCCGTCCAGCCTCATACGCCTGATTTTATATGATGTAAAATACTTTTAAAAATTATTTTTAGATGACAAACCTCTGTATCAAACTGCTTTTGCGTTGCCCACCCTACCTCCAAATTACATAAATCGTATTAACAGGCACTTCACTACAAGATACAAACTCCTGGGAATTCTGAACCAGCTGAGACGTCTTAAATATATATGGGGACAGGATACATATGAACCACCACTACCAGCCCTGGTAACAAGAAAGGAGCTGTTTTAAAACCCACAGGAGTTCAAAAGAAACTGCATGTAAAATCTGTTATAAACTCAGCATTCTTCATTACGGAAGGAGAAACTTTTTCATGCTAACTGTTGCTGGTGCTTATAATATTGTCTGAGAAGGTGTAATTTAGAGGGAAAGTAATTCATGGACACTGTTAATCAAGTTTATTGGCTTATAATAGCTGAGACTAATTTGCTATCATTAAAAATTAACCTTTTACTGGGAGGGGAGGTTCCATTATTCTGTCTTTCAAGGAAGCACATTCTTTGATATTAAATTATTCCAGAGAAAAATACTCATCAATAGTAGATAAGAATCTGTTGTTTGATTCAACACAAGCGATTAATGCTGTGACAGGCAGCTAGTTCAAGTGGGGGGGGGGGCAGGGAGAAAGGTTGTGGGGATGGTTGCTAGGAACAACCATGGGAATTCTTATTCTTTTCTTCTTTTTTTTTCTTGGCTAGAAAATACAAGCCACTACTAATTTTAAAAGGTGGATTGCTCTCTACTGACTTATTTAGAGAGTGGGTGACTAGCCTTCCCTAGATACACACTTTTTCAACTTTGGCAACCAGGTTTGGAGCACTGAACACTCTGGGCATTTTGTTACTACCAAAAAAAGTCATAATTATATCTGAGGGCTGGTTATAAATTGAGTCTGTGTGCTACTGAATCATACTGAATATTTGAAATGTGTTCCTTTCCCAATAGATGTTCTCTATGAATAGAGAGAGTGCCTATTTACCCTGAAATACTTGGCACAATGAAGTGAGGCTGAAGCATGGAAGAAGTGTCTCTTATTTCCCACTGCCTGCTTGCAGCTGTCATTTGTGAGTAACACATTCCTAGGGCATCTTTGCGTCCCTCTTGCTGATTATGCCTGGTAAGATCAAAAATCAGTTTGGCTTGCCGCCAAAACCTGTAGCTCCTAAGTATCTTGGTCCTTATTAAATAATCATGGCGCACGTTGTTCTTATTTATTTCAGCAGGAAGGATGGCTTCCCAATCCTGCATCATTTGTCTGTGCAGTGATGTCATGTTGATTGACCCCAGGTTTAACACAATGAATGCCAGCATGTTGACTTTTGACCTGTTTAAGTATGCTTGTGTTTATTGAGACAGACAGAGTTAATGCACTTTGTTAGGCAAATTGAAGTCTAGATGATGGATATTTTTAAAAAGACGTTTGCATACAACCACACCCTCCTCCCACACTTTCACACTTGTGACATAGCAACATGGATTTACAGTTTTACTTAATTCAGAAAGTGATCTCATCTCTTCTACTGAATTTTAACAAACTGAATCAGTCCAATTCCATTATAAATAACATCACTTGCAAATGGTTATTTATGTTATCATCAATTCACACTCTGGGCCTAATTTTCAAATATAGTGGCCTTCATGAGAAACCTTAATCCTACTTTTGGATGCTCAGATTGATACTTGGGCTAAATTCTGTCCTCAGATACATACATCACTGGCTTGTTGCTTTTCTGAGGGCAACATTTGACCTTTAGGCATGTTAATGGCCATTCTATAGACCCTATCCAGCTTTTATGGAAACTAATGGTAATCTTTTATTTAACTTTAATGAGAGTTAGTCTGGGCTGTAGTACTGAGGTGCTGATCTGAATGCCCAAATGCAAGATTTGATTGTCCTGTTTAGACACTTGCATATGAAATTTGGGTCAGTTATATGGTATCTGATCTATGAAGAGTGGTGAAATGATAAACAGAATCTCTCTCGTGTGTGTGTGTGTGTGTGTGTGTGTGTGTGTGTGTGTGTGTGTAACTTCCATTAATGTCACTGGGGAGGCTGGGTATGTGTGGAGGGGAGAATGTACCTCAAAATCTCTCTAATTTAAAAATCCAATATTCTATATTGTACTGCAAAAGTGTATTTACCTTCTTGGCATTCCTCTTTGTCTTCAAATTAAGGTTCTTGGCACTCCTTTTTGCCTTCAAGTTAAGGTTATGCCTTTGCTTCTGCTAAAAATCCCACTTTTTCACAAAGAAAGTATATCTTTGCTATTTAAAAAAATCCAGAGGAATAGTTATGGTAAATAATACATTTCCAAACTTCTGAAGCTTCCCAAAATCCATATTTATCTAAAGACTGTGATGACCCCAGTACTGGGTAAATAATATGCATACCAAACTATGTATAACATGCATACCAAAATGCAAATGTAACCAGGTAAACAGACTGCCTTTTAAAAATGCCTAAATATGGTAGGAGATCATCAGAGAGAGGCTGTAGACATGTTTCATAGTTTTTTGTGTAAGAATTTTTTTCACAGAAATAATTTTTTTATTAAACAAAAACCTAAGAAGTTCATTGACAGAAAAAGTATGTTTTAAAGTAACAAACCACCAGAAAGCCAGGAAATCCAAAGTGATGGGCCAAGTCTGTCCTTAACTCAAATCGCATAATGGGACAAATACAGCAGTCCTCATCCATCTGTTGTTGATTGTCTTCAGTAAGAGTCGGGCTGCAGGACTAATTCTGTGCTCACTGTGTAAACTGGGAGTAACCTCACTGGAATCTAAGGTGTTTCACCAGTGTAAATATGCCCAGAATCCAACCCTGCAGAATTTGGCTTCATGTTGTTTTATTTCTTTATACATGTTCATAAATGACTCATCAAATATGTGTGTGTGTGTGTGTGTGTGTATACATGTACAGGGGAGGAAGTAAAGTGGAAATAGGGGCTTCTTATAACATTACGCTTCTCTAGCCTGTCCTTATTGATGAACAGTATGTCATGGTTTGAAGAACTACATCTTGGAGTTGATTCATAAAAGATTAAAATGCACTAATATTATGTTATATACAGGTGTTTATACAGCAAATGCTTTTTAGCCAGTATATTTTTTCTGGTGAAATTAAGAATTCACTATGTTGGCAGCACAGCCCTATTGACACAGCTATACCCGGTATGTGTGTGCCTGCATCAGCTTCAGTTGGTACAGTTCCTTTGGTTAAGTCTTGTAAAATGTACAGGTGTGGATATGCTACATTCCTTCCCTTATGTTTTTCCTTTTTTTTTCCTTCCCCCCAAAAAGTTCACTTGATCAAGTATCAGACATACTGAAAACCTGGCAGGACTAAAGGAAAGTGGCTAGACTTGGAGTGTTTGTGTACTTAAAGAAGGAATCTTGCACATTTTCAACTTTCAGTCTCAGATATTTTCTTATAAGAGCAATTGGAAGTCTGAGCCAGCCCTCAAAGCGGAAATCAATAGCTCCCAGAGAAACATACCCAAGGAATGTGAATCTGATCCAGGAACCATACGCAATGCACATATAGTACTGTCTTCCTTATAGGAAGTCTGGCCGTATATGGACATGTGTACCCTAAGCTATATTTCATCATGATGGTCTTGTAGTTGGCTATAGACATTTCTAGTTTGCCTCAGGTTTAACAATGTACATTAAATTCCCTCCCCAAAAGCTCTCCAGAATATTTCTTAAATTGTAATAAATATTATCCTAAAATCCTAAGGGATCCAGTTAAACTTACATCAACATGTATTTGTTTAAAATAAAGACTCCAAGCAAGATTTGCTGTGCTACTGCAAAAGTGGAAATGAAGTAAAAATAAAAAGCTATACTCTGTCTTGAATTTGCTGCCCTTCTGTTTGTCTTTCTTAGAATTCATGTGATGACTCATTCTGTAGATCCACAGATATAGAAAGTGCTCAGGTACAATAACTGCTACAGATTCACTAACTTTTTCAGGTGGGGGGTTCATGAGCTAGTGAATTTGAGAAGGCAGAGAACAATGGAGAGAAAACACTTCTTTTTCCTAAGAACTGTCAAGCAGCTTTTCCATGTTTTCCACCTAATTTATTCCATCTGTATAACTATAATACTGTGGGCTAGATCCTTAGCTGGTGTACATTTTCTTAAATGAAACTTCACCAATTTACGCCTGCTAATCCTGCCAATGAGATTTTACTTGTCAATGGCATTAACTCGTCTTAGACGCATACAGGCAAAGAGAGACTGGATGGTGTGGGGGATGGCTTCTGACCTACAAAGCTGTTTATTACTAACTTACTGGTTCAAATCCAATACTAAAGACACAGAGTTAGATTCTGTGTTGATGGAGCTTCTTTTTGAAATCAAAATCACCAGCAGAGAATTTGGCCTCAAATTGTTACCCCGGAGAGGAGACCAGTTGTGGAATTAAGTACTGTTCAGCAGCATGAGTAAGGCTATGCCATAATGTGTAACTCCCTATTCATAGACCTGAGTTCATTCTTTATTCCTCAGTCATAGATATTGTCTCTTAAATATGTGATATTTTATTACTTGAGTGTCACTAGAAGCATTGCTTTAAACTTCTGGCTTAATTTTCTGAAAAGTCACCACTGTTTTTCATGGACATGTGTGGTCTTAAAGTGGTAAAGTGATTACTGGAAATAAAATAATCTTAATCATGAGAGTATTCCAAACATATATAAAACTGTCTATATTAAGTCAAGATTACCTTTAAAATGAACTGAAAGGCATTTTATCTGCCAAGACCCAAGTCCAGAGCATCTGGATTTCCCCTGAAACATCTGATGGCACCATTAACAGTGCAGGGACATACATTCATTGCACTAATGTAGATGTCAGAAATGTCATTAGTATTTGATGGGAAAAACAGAGCCCTAAACATAGGTCATGGCGTGTAAGTGAGGAGGGAATTGACTCTCAATTATCAGGCTCTATTTATTCCCAGGTTTTGCTAGAGGGTATAAGATTTCCAGCAGTTGTAAGCCCAACTAGTGTGGGATTGCTATGACTCAAAACAATCCCTTCTCACCCTGCTTTGACAACGGCTTGAACAGTCCAAAAAAATGAGTGGAGCTGGCTGGAGATGGACATGCTATACCCGGTATGTGTGTGCCTGCATCAGCTTCAGTTGATACAGTTCCTTTGGTTAAGCCTATGGATTCAGTTCATTCCCCTAGGCAACCTTTGATGCCCTCTCCTGGAGGAACCCCTTGGGAGAGTGGTGGTGGAAACACTGTCTTCCCTCTCCTGAAGGGTAATGCCCTTGGTGGCACAGCAGGAGAGTGCCCCCCTTCCTGATCTCCTACATCAGCAAATCAATCCCATTTTGTTTTAAAATGTATTTGCTCACATTTTCTAAAGTTTGCACATAAATTCTATTGGGGCCAAATCAAGGGTATTTTGCTGAGTTAGGAGTGTAGGATGGGCCCCTGGTTGACGTAACATCTTAGGAGTTCTTATTTCATGTACACTATTATTTTTAGTTCATTTTCAAACTTTAATGTCTTTCATTTGCAATATAAAGGATGTCGTGGTACACATGAATTTCTCCTGCCGCTGTACTTGTATGCTTCTTCTTGGTCCTGAATCACCCATTCTGGTATTACTGGAAGTCCTAGGATGTTGTAATAAAAATAGTGAGACTTGGTCACATCCCAAGAGAGGTCTGAAATCCATTGTGATCATTTTACTGCTCTGCATACCAAAGCCATTATGAATTTCTCTCTCTGACCCTTGCTGCAGGAGTGCGATTAGGGCAATCCCATACATATTTGAGCAATATGCTCATCTGACAGAATGTTGAAAATAAAGGCCAAAATGTTTGAATGTGTGTCTTTACCTAGGCACCTCAGTCTCTACTTAGACACTTAGGGGAAAATGGATAAGCTTCCAGAAAATGTTGCCCAATCGATAAACTTTTTGATTGAGCCACAGAATGACGGAAAGTCATTGGGTCACCCACCATGTCTCTGTCATTGAAAAAGAACAAGAAAAAGAAGAAAAAGTGTTGCAAGAACTGATGGTTTGACAGTTTGATGCACAATGACAGTTCTGTTGCATCAATGAGACAGGAACGTCCGTTTTCAGGAGCTCTATCTGTGAGTATCAAATTAACATACAGCACTAACTTCTGTTGTAACTATAGAATTTATGTGCATATGTAAAGGTGGAAAAGTCTTATATGGACAATATGCTTATTTCTAGTGTTTGAACAATTTTGTTGATTAAAAACGATTGTCCCACACCCTCATCACTCTGGATCCTTTTTTTCTTTCTCTGTCTTAATAAAAGTATATGGTGTCCCTTTAGGTCAAGTGATAGAGGCCCGTCCTTTGGAGGTAGGGCACTTGAACTCCATCCATAGAGTCATAGATTCCAAGGCCAGCCCAGAAGGGACCATTATGATGATCTATTTTGGCATTTTGTGTAACTAGACTTGGAAGGATTAGGATATTTGTATTGGTAAATATCAGTAAACATCAATTTCACTATACACACACAAACCCATGGAAATATATGTCCATCACTAATTGTAGAAATTTACAGATAGGCAAAGTAAGAAAAATGCTTCTTGAGAACTTCTTATAATTTGATTTAAGGATATTTACTTTTTATATTTTTTATCATGTGATGTTGACAGTTTATATTAGTAGATCCTTGCAGACTGCTGCAGTTTTAATCCTGGTTATAAAGCTTTTAACTTTTTGAAAACAAAGTCTACTGTCATTAAAAAAAATATTGTTTGCTGTGTTGTTGTAGCCGTAGTGGTCCCAGGATACTAGAGAGATAACATGGGTGAGGTGATATCTTTTATTGGACCAAATGGTGATAGAGACAATCTTTTGAGCATACACAGAACAACAACTCTATGTAAGCTTGAAAGCTGGTCTCTTTTTACCAACAGAAATTGGTCCAATAAAAAATATTACCTCACCTACCTTGTCTCTCTTGTTAAATAATTTGTTGACCTGCCCTGGTGTGTCTGATCCTCCTCCCCCCGCCCCCATAATTTCCTGTAACTGTGAAAATTAAATCGGTAAAAACTGAAGATAATGCTTAAAAATAAACATCTATATTTTCCATCAAAATTATAAAAAAATAAAAATAGAATTCTGCCAAGCCTATTTATAACACAGGCCAAAGAACTCCCCCAGAATAATTCCTGTTGAGACTAGAGCATATTTTTTAGAAAAATATCCAGTCTTGATTTAAACATTGTCAGTGATGGAGAGTCCACCACAACCTTTAGTAAATTGTTCCAATAGTTAATTACCCTCACTGTTACAAAAGTAGGCCTTATATCCAGTCTGAATTTATCTAGCTTCAACTTCCAGACCTATTTGCGCTATGCAGTTCAGAGTGGCCAGAAGAGTAAAAAGCAATAAGTCCTGGAGTCACAGATTGTTTACTCTGTCTCCGTTAGCTATTACTAGCATACACACTGCTCCGGGCCTGAGGCACCCACAGAAAAAAAAATAGTGGGTGCTCAGCACCCACCAGCCACCTGCCAATCAGCTTTTCGGTGGCCCCTGCTGATCAGCTCTTCTGCAGCAGGCAGGAGGTGCTGGGAGGAGGGGGAAGTATGTGTGGGGGGGAGAGATGGAGTGAGGTGGGGCACTTGGGGAGGGGGTGGAGCAGGGCGGAAAGAGGCGGAGTGAGGGTGGTGCACACTCGGGGAGGAGCAGAGCGAGGGGGAGGGAAGAGGCAGAGAAAGGGCAGGGCACGCTTGGGGGATGGAGCAGGGGAAGGAAGAGGCGGCGCGAGGTTGGGGCATGGGGAGAATGGACAGAGTGGGGGTGGGAAGAGGCGGAGTGGGGGTGGGGCCTCAGGGCAGATTGTGAGTGGAGCACCCATCCAGAAAAAGGGAAGTCGGAGCCTGTGATTAGTAGGGTAGGGTTTATGCCTCACAGCTGAATAGTCCTGATTTCGTCTAGCAGAGGGGCAGTAGTGCATCCACACTATTAACAAACTTTGTAATCTTGCAGCCAAGGCTAGATTACTGCAATGTGCTCTACTTGGGGTATGTCTGAGACACTCTCAGAAATAGAGGCTTCAGCTAGTGAAAAATACAGCAGCTTGCCACTTTTGGAAATGACCAGCTCTGCTCAGGTGTTGTGTGTTGGTGTATTGTTTGCTTCTGAGTGCAGTTTAAAGTATTGTTACCTATTAAGAACTGATGTTGTGCTCAGGGCTGTATAAGACACAACACTTCCTGCCCTGAAGATCTTAAAGAAAATGCAGATTGGCTGAGATTGCATTCAGACAGACCTAAAATGTTCTGGTACCAAGTATTCAGATGCTCGACCTTTTTTGTTCCTGACTCTTCCTGGTAACTACAGTATGAATCCCTCTTACTGTTTGATTACTTAAACTGAGCTCTCTGAAACTGGCTTGGTCTCTTCACTGGAGGGACCACAGTTTTGCAGTCTGTTCCCTCTGTGATCCACAGAGACCAAATTTGAGAGCTTCAGGGTATACGTAGGGCCTGGCCAGATTATTTTTCAATTAACAAATGGGATTAAAACTGTAGCAGTCTATGAGGATACTAATTTATTTTGTTGTGAAGTGGGGAGATGCCAAGGAAAATGGCAATGTCTATGATCTGTGTGTGTAATATAATTTAGATAATGCTTTCCCAGCCAGAAGGCCGAGAAGTATATCTTCTTAAAAAGTATATCTTCTTAAAATTTGTTGTTCATTTGGTTTTAAACAAACAACTGCTTATGGTGATCCTTATGATGCCAGCTCTATTAGTACTCAGTATATTAGTGGCATCCAAATTGGTTGTCCATCATCACATAGAACCTTAAAATCATTGACACCATGTGATTTTCAATGCTTTTATAGTGTGCCTCAGCAATAATGTAGATTAATTGTTTTCATGAATCTTTTATAACTAGGAATGTCTTGGTTGGGAAAGCCCTCTGTGGTCTGGGTCCTGGTTTTCTTTGAGATTGCTTCTCTCCTTGTGCTCTTCCCTAACAGCTGAGGTGGTTGAGCTGGCATTTCCCTGATTTATACATTTGGGGTCTGGGTGTCTTCAGTGATGGGTCCTTGTCTCAGGAATTCACTTCCCTCCTTGGTCTGATACAGCCTGAGCAAGTTGATCTTGGAGTAACATGATAAGGCTGGTGTGTTTACTCAGGCTTTACTGAGGTGTCGGTGGAGTTGGATTATTGTACATGCCTTTAAATTGTATTTGCATTTAGAGACATTGATAGGAAAACTATATAAATTAACAAAAGCACATAGTGACTGCAACACACTAGCTTCTTATTAAGATTGTTTAATTTTCAGGAGAATGATTCCAGATGATTTAGCTGCCAGCATGGTTGGATAGTTTTGCAGCTAGTGATCAGTGGTATGCACACTATGTAAATAGATCTCTGCAAGTGACGCAGATGGGGAACCTAGGATGTAGCCTAGGACATCCAAGGTTATGTTGATGCGGCTTCCTTGTTGACCTGCGGATGTATGGGAAATTTAACAACTAAAGGATCAGGTCTCAAAACCATCTTATAACCATAATCTCACCAGTGTCTGTGGGGAATTCATTCGCAGACAGTTTGTCACATACAGACGAGGAAAGTAGAGTGTGGGAGAAATATGCAGGGGGAGGAGGGGAAACATGAGGTACATTTCTAAGAGATCTTGATTTCCTACTGGAACTCAACCAGAAAAAAGAGTTGTCTTTGATACCCATTGGGTTTCCCCTCCAATTGTATTTTACAGTAATGGTGCAGAAGACTACAGTTTACACTAGTATTACTACAGACACCATGGTGATGAGTGCCCTTTAATTAATAAACATGGCATATTTAGAAATAATGTAACAATAACATCAAAGTGTTTTTGACCAGTATTGCTACTTTTTAAAAAAAATTGTATAAGAAATATAAATATAAATGGGCCTGAACTTCACAGGTTGGAATCTAAACTTTCACAATATTTGGAGTTTCTATCTGGCATTTTGGTTTGACCTGTATGGAAAATGGATTTAGTTATGAAGTTCAAGTTTGCTTGGGCTTTTGTCTGAGGTCCATTTCTAGCAAAGAGGTACCCTCTGATGAAAGAACATGTTGAATACAGTACAGAAAAAAATATGTTAATTCAATGGTGCGGTTAAAATTTATGATTATTTTGGATTAAATTGTGGTTGCTCTCGGATGTTCATTTATTGCCTTCTATTGTTTTATTACCGCACACTTACATAATTCTTGAATTCTTCAGATGAAGACAGACACTAATTAATTCTCACAATATTCCTCTGAACTAGGGACACAATGATACAAACTGCTTTTACAAATGTCAGGTGAGTTTCAATATGCTCTGTAAACTAGCTGCGTCTGTGTGAAGATCATTCTTAAGGAAAAGGTATCATGTAGGTGTGGAATTCTTGGAAACAGCTATTTTCTCATTTCTCTGCCCCATAGTTTCTGAGACTCTATACAGACATTTGTCTAATTCTTTCCTTGTAAATAGTGATGGTGCTGTACGTGACTCACTAAGTGTGCCTTGGATTTCTTTTCTTTCTTTCTTTCTTTTTTTTTTTTGCCATCAAACTGCCACAGGGGGGAGTATAAGTTTGGAAAGGGCCATGCTAGTCTGTTCCAATCTGATATTTCACCAACTGTAATGCATTCCACTTTAATATTATGCACCAGAGAATGGGTTATATTAAGGAAATTAGATATAACTCTGACATTAATGCAGGATGATTGGTCTAACATGAGAAATGATGAACAATGCCTGCTACAAGCACCAATACAGAATATTGTGTCCAAATTGCTGAAGATGCCTTTCAAGAATACAAAGAAAATTATGGTAAGGAAGTCCTTGCCCTTAACTTGGACACGGAAAATAAAGTGGGAAAAATGAGTAAAGTCTTCCGATACAATCTGTCTAGACTTGTGGAGGAGGCATATGCAGCATGCTATTCAAATGTTGTTGAGGAAGTAGCAACACATTCATAAAGCACATTGAGAAATTCAAAAACTCTGTCACAGCCACCATCAACCTAATGGTTGACTTTAAAAAAGAATTGAGGGTTTGGATTCCAAAGGACACTTGAAAGACTTTTCAGAAGATAGTGTTTCCAGGGTAAGTATATTGAAATTCTCATGAAGAGCAAGGATATCATTGATCAAATCATAGCAAACATTTTACACAAGAAGGAAATCTATAGAGGCAGCAAATTTACAAAAAAACTGAAGGCATTTTTATAGGGACTTGACACTTTTTCAGAGTCTCACTGGAAGTCTGGCTTGAGCTAATTCAAGTTAAAACTAGAAGCACAAAGACAAAATAAAAACAATTCAGAGCAGCTATGTAACCTTTCCACTAGCCAACCCAACTGATACCAGATACAAAGATCTTAGCGTGAACTCAGAACTGAAAGAGAATGAAATGCATCTAATGGAATATTGTCCTCTGTTCTTCCCTTTTCTCATAGAATTTCAAATTGAAGATCCACATTTCTTCCCTAAATCTTTATTTGTAAAGGAGATTGTGTCACAATCTGTTGCACCCATGTGATAGAAAACAACAGAAATAAAAACTTGAAAGACAAGACAGTTTAATTCAGAATTTTGTCAGTTTTCAAAATTTTTGTGCTCCTGTCCAGCTAGCTCATTATCATGCATGTACTTTTTAAAAACATATTCAATTTAGTTTATCCAAAAGGTCACAATCGGCAATAAATTGGTAACAAAGAGGTAACATCTTTTATTGGACCAAGTTCTGTAGGTGAAAGAGACAAGCTTTCGAGCCCCACAGAGCTCTTCTTCAGGTCTGTGGAGCTCGAAAGCTTGTCTCTTTCACCAACAGAAGTTGTCCTACCTCACCCATCTTGTCTCTCTCATATCCTGGGACCAACATGGCTACAACAACGCTGTATGTAAGGGCAGATATTAAAGAGCGATGGGTCTAATTAGTTAGAAGCCTAGAGACCTGATTATTGTGTTGTCATGTCTTACAAAATTGCAAGTTTTTTTTTTCCATTCTGGACAATGTGTGCCTTTTGAATGTTTGAGGAATAAATATGCTTACAAAGTGAACAAATTCTGTGTTTTGGGTTTCATTTCATAAACTTTATATGAGTATTTCAGGTTTCATCACTTTATTTTTTTCAGAAAAAAAGGTGTTGGTTGTTGGGCGGTTAGTTGGTTGTTTGATGGAGAAAATCACAGTAATCCTAGTTCTGGGTTTTGCTTCTGAGAAAGTATTGTATAGTAGTTAGAGCACAAGAATGGGAATCAGGATTTCTGGTTCTTTCACTGACTTACTGCTTGACCTTGAGCAAATCATTTAGCCTTCTGTATCTCAGTTTTCTCCATCTGTAAAATGGGGATAAATAAGGCCCATGTAACATTCTGGCTAAATGTGTTTATGCCCCCATTGGCGCTTGTTCACATAGAAGATAAGAGTCTACTACTGCTATAATGTAATAGTTACTCTTTTAGCTCAAGTGGTGGAGATATGTGCTTCTGGTTCTGAAGTCACAGGCTCAATTTCTTCAGAGAGTCTATTGTACACCATTTTTATGGAGGCGAGTCATAATTTTGGTAACATATTAAAATGTGTTATTCATTTTATTATGATAAATTCCAGTAATAAAAATATATGCACTGTATTTGGAGTCTGAACTAGTTGATGAATGGATGAGGCGTCTGATTTTATTCCTGTCGATACAAATCCTGTCAAAGCTGTGTTTTTTGTTCAAAATTCATTTGGGAACCCAGCTTTTCTCTAGGAACAACATGTAGTACTAAATTCTCACTATTTAATTATTAAAATATTTTAATATGCACAAATAAAAAGCCAAGTTAACAAAAAGGTCTGTCAGATACAGGCATGGTATTGCCAAGAGCCCAAGTTACAACAAGGTTAGCCCTTTAAATAGCCAAGTTAAACAAGACTCACAGCATACCCAACACTCCCAGAAGTAATGAACTCATGCTTGGGAGCTGTGGGGGGAACCAGGGTGGGAATAGCAAGGAAGAAGAAGAGGCAAATTAATTCTGAAAAGTTAGACTAGTATTACTCCTTGCTATATTTGCACAGTATGGTGCTGAATCGGCACCACTGACGCTAATGGGGTGTTTTCCATTTGACTTACAAGAGAGAAGGGCCAGGCACAATGAAGCATTCAAATAATGATTTCTCCTCCTTGTAAAAAAGATTTTTAATGAGAAAAGGAAAGGTGTACATAGTGGAATCAATTTTGTGTCACGATTATTCAACTTATGATGCTGCCACTTACTTTTTTTTTTTTTAAAGTCTCATTGTCGGCCATAATTTCATAATTTCAAGAAAATTGGTTTAGTATTTCTTGGTTCTGGACTGTAACAAAGGATCCTAAACAGGGATGATAACAAAACTTCTCTAAGAAAGAGAAAAAAAAATTCTGTCGATGTATGAAAATCGCAACTTTAAACAGTCTATTTTTTGCTATTTTAGCTAGTTGGCTATTTTTCAGTTGTGAGTATAAACTTTGCAGTAAAAACATTTGGTAAAGAGTGTTTTTTTTATCACCTTTGCATAGTTACAGAAATAAATTTATATATTTTGCTTAAAGATTCTAAACAAATTCAATTTTGAGCTGAGACTAAGCACAAAGATACTTTAGCCCTAAGGAAATGTTTTTATGGAAGTGAGGAGCAGTTGAAGAAAGTGGTTGTAGGCGTTTATACAATTAGATATACACAAACTAAATCCAGATATAACTAATCAATCAGACTGAACCCAAAAAAACAAGCTACAGGACAATAAATTCCTCTTTGCCTTATTCATAACCCTCAGCCCAGCTTCTTACCAGAAGCATGAGAAAATAGGTGCACCTTAAAATATTGCTCTGCAATAATACAAACACCCTGAATGTCCACTGATTCTACCAGAAGAAGTGGAGGAATTCGTTCCATGGCTGAAAATCTCTCACAGAAAAACACCCTGCTACCAGGGAGTAGTTAACTTGAGCACCTTTTCTTGCCACTATTGCAATGGCACAGCTACAGACTCAGAGGCAGTCTCTGAGCCAGTGGTGTGCTGCCAAAATTTCAATTAATCAGTGATCCATGCAACATTTTTGGACAGAATATTCTTCCTCTCACCTCTGCCAAAACGTTCAGTTTGCTCCATATGATTTCTATCCCACCCCCATTAATTTTACAAACTCTTCTCAGTATTAATTTTTCTTTCCCTGCCACTACAACCAGCTTCTGGGCCAGTATCTCTCCACACACTGTGCTTCCCCCTCCCCAGTACCTTACTGAGGTTCCTCTAAGCTTCTCCTCTTCCTGGCAGCAGTTCCTCATGGTTGTGGCAGATGCATCTGCATTTAAAGAAAGAAAGAAAAGAGTTGCACCTTTCACACCAAGCAGAAAGGTAAAAATAACAGATGTTCCCCAGGGTTTGGTCATCCTGTTTTCTGATGAACCTCCTTTTTTTGTCTCCAGAGCAGCATCCCTTTCTTTTAAGGTATTAACCCTAAAGAGGTGCTCCCCTGGTCTGCCTCTGATCCATGGTTGACAATTAACTCCTGAAATTCTAGGCCATTTTTTGGCCCTGTGCAGCTACTTCCAAAGGATGTCACTGGGGCAGGGTGCAGCAGGGCTCTGGGTTCACCTCCTTGAAGCACTACAGACCTGTTCATCCTGTCACAGGAAGGTACAGTAACTGAGACAACTGTGCTTGCCAAGCAAGAGAAGTCACTGTTCTTTTTTTTTTTTTTTAATTATCTTTGGAGACTTTTTATGGTCTGTCAGTTGGACAAAGTAGTGATATCTTAAAACAGAAGTGAAAATTATGAGGGGATATTTTCAAAGGCACAAAGGGCAATTCCCACTGACAGCCAATGGGAGTTGGGTGCCTACATGCCCTTTGTGTCTCTGAATATCTCCCACTAACAATAATCTTTTAAATAAATTGAATTTAGGGATCATATAAACATGATTTTTCTCACTGACAGAAACAGACCTATAGAAGCCATTATGGTCTGTCAAGTAAATATTTCTTTTACATGTTATACCGCTAGATTAATTATGTGTTCTGAGCCAGTAAAGGCTGTTATGTAAAAACATACTTGGCAAAACATTTGTATTGCTTTCCATTACTGTGGGTGTTTGCAGCCCTAAGCCTATTATTATGAATGATTTACTCTGTGAAGTGTGGCTCGGTTAAGTAGTGTAAAGACCCAGTTCCTGGATATAAGGACCGGGAATCCAGAAATCTGGGCTTTTATTCATAGAATCATAGGACTGGAAGGGACCTCGAGAGGTCATCTAGTCTAGTTCTCGGCACTCATGGCAGGGCTAAGTATTATCTAGATTATCTAGTATTATCTATTACTGACTCTGCCACTAAAGTGTTTGGAGACTTTGAGCAAATGACTGAGTGGCCAATACTGTGAGGTACTACATACCTTCAGCTCCCATTGACTGTTACCTCAACTTCAACCCAGACTCCACGTACAGGATTCCATTGTTCTTCATTATCAACTGGAGGAGAGTGACATTTGAAAGTGTAGTGTTTTTTTTTAATTTTTTGCTGAAGCTTCCTCATCCCTAGATAATATTTTGCATTATATGTAGGACTTTTTCTTCCCAAGGTTTACAGATGAGTTTACTGACGTAAAGAGATTCTAGGACCCAGTCCTACAGGATTTCACAATGAGAGGCTGAGAATGATCTGCGTTTCTCATGGGGGGCTTTACATCTTCTAGGGTTGGCATTAACCTGCCTGGGCCTGATTCACCATCTCCAAAATATCTGTAAAGCTGACCTAAGTGGCCCTGTGGAACTTACCCATCATAGGAAGCACCCCCAGTAGTCTGAGCTGACTCTATGCCATGCCTCCTCAGTATCCCCAAGCAAGGGGACATAGCAGTAGCATTTCCAGGGAAGTGGGAGTGTGGCTAAAGGTTCCAACATGTCATCTCCTCACAGCTACTAGTATGGCCCATAAAGGCTGTTGATAGCCAGGTGCAAGATAGGGCAGCTCACAGGTGAGCCATTCTTGTTCACTCCTTGCCCCGTGTCAGACTCTGCTTGGGAGTAGGGATGAATATGATCCTCTGTGCCTCAGTGATCCCATCTGTGAAATGGGGATATTAATGCTTACGCAGCCTTTGAAATCATTTTGAAATCTTTGGATGGAAAAGTGCTCTGTGTAATGCAAAATGTTATCTTGAGATAAGAGAGCTGCTGTCAAACACATCCACTTCCCATGCTTTTCCTCCTATTGAGAACAAAGGGCAATAGAATCCCACAAGGGAAGGCCTGTGAAGCATGGATGGGATAAAAGTTCAGACCAGCTGCTGTTTCAGAATCACCATGACAGATTCCCACCAAGAAAAGTTGAAGTGGGAGCAATCCATGGCACCTGATCTGCTTAGAACCTTCCTAGTGGTGCATAAATTATTGATTCCTCCCCGCCCCCCCATACACACACCTCTTCCTTTTATGTTTTTAAATGAAGCTTTTGCTATTTGTACTTGTCTTAAATCCCATCTTTGTCAAAAAGATCTTATCTGCAAGCCACAGAAAATACACAGGGTGCTGTCTGACAACAGGACCTGGTTTGGATTTAGTGTTCCTTTTAAAGTGAAACAATAAAAAAAATCATGGGAATATGTTTCAGCTTTCCATTTTTTAATTCTTTTTTTATCCCAGTTTTCACTTTCAAAACCATTTGGATCTGAAAAGACATTTCTTTTTTATCTGTTGTTGGAACGCTGTCTTCTCACCCTATTTGGATGTTAAGAATCTCTGCCATTTTCCATTTCTGGAACAGCCATACAGAGATCAGTGTTTCTTGTTCAAACCTTTGTGATTTAGGGTTTGTTTATTGGTCTCTCACCAATTGGTTGTTTTTTGTTTTGTTTCCGAGATACTTTCCAGACACTAATATGTAGATGTTGTTTGCAGACAAATTCTGTGTGTGTGTGTGTGGGGGGGGTAAGTGGAGGAGTTAGTGACAATGTTAAATCTTCCCAATATATCTAAATAGTTAAGCAATTAAAATAAGGTATTTTACACCATTTATTGAGCAGGGTAGGATTGTGATCCTAGGCCATACTTTCAGGGTGTGTGTGATTTATATATATTAGGCTAGTGCCCAGAAGCTCTGATCAGGATTGGGGCCCAGTTGTGTACGTTGCTGCAAAAAGCGCATAGGGAGATACTGTCCCTGAACTGAAGAGCTCACAGTCACAGGCTTTGATCCTGCAGGTTGCTCTGTACAGATGAAGGGATCTAAGACGCAGATTGGCAGGAGAAGGAGGGCAGGGTGAACAAGAAGATGCCATGGTTACTAGGTATATAGTCATATCCTGAAACAAGAGGTTCCTCATTATCCACCTTCAAATCCCTCTTCAACACTCTCCTTTGCCTTGATTCCTACAAAAAACTTGACAACGATTGGGCTGCTGGTGTGCTGTGACCTCTGCCTATTGTCAATGTTGTCTCATTGTTTCTATGTACTCCCATGTCTGTCTGTATCCAGCTGTTGTTTCTTGTCATATTCTTACAGTGTAAACTGTTTGGGATAGGGATGGTCTTTTTGTTCTCTGTTTGTACAACACCTAGTACAGTGTGGTCTTGGTCTGTGACTAGGGCTCCTAGGGAGTGTGGTACTTCAACAATAAGAATTTTAACATCACAGGTCGGTTACTTTTGAGTTTACGGGAGAAACTGAAGTTGAAATGGAGCAGGAGAAAGGGTGTGTGGGAGACTGTAGGAGGAAGCGAACGGTAAATGGAGGTGGAGGAAAGAATTATTGGAGGGGTGGCTGCAAGGGAGAAAAGGAGAACATGGGTGAAGAAGGTTGGTGTAGTAAATAATTTCCCTAATAAATTTACTAAGGTTTACCATGACTTAATTTCCACACAAGCATTCCTTTATTAGTTCAAAAGCCACTTGGTACTGATTACATCCAAAATATCAGTGTATGCACATACATCCTCATGTTTTCTATCCTAGTAACAATATAGTTATAAGCATTGGCCAACATACTTACAGGAAGTTCAGGCCTGAGATACACCTTCCCTTCATGGTGTATCTCTAGAGGGGTAAGGAAAAGCTCTGACAACGAACCCTTAGAAGACCTTGCTTTTTATATACCATAAAAAACAAATGGTGTTACTGGACTTTAGCCAAAGACACGCACACACACACACACACACACACACACACACACACACACACACACACACACACACACACACACACACACACACACACACACACACACACACACAGAGTCTTAGGGCTAAACACTGCACCAGGTACCCAATTAACCATGTTTTCTTTATTTCTATTACTTCAGCCCAGACCTTCAATAAGATAACACTGGTATTTCCAGGATCACTACAAATTTAACACAAACATCTTTTCTTTCTCATGAACCCATTCTTTTTAGTCACATACTTTTGGCCTATCACATATACTAACATCCAAACGTAATGTAAAATTATAGTTGACCCATGTGGGCCTGTATTTCTACAGTTGGGGAACTAAGGAGTAGTGGTGGTAGTATAGAGGGGAGTGCTGAGGAGAGGACCAACCACAATGGTGGAACATAAGGCCAGATTTTCAAATGAACTCTATACCCAACAGCTCCTGTTGTGACACTTGTGACTTAGTGTGCTGAGCAAGGAGCTGGACACTTATTTTGGTGCCTAAATGTAAGCTTTTGTAAAGTCTGGCCAATAGGGTCCAAGTTCTAAAGGTCAGTGATTGTAATAATGTCACGAAGGCTATGGGAAAGAGAGTATGCATGGCCCCGGTGGAGCTGCTGCTGTCTGTGAGTGGGAGAGCTCCCAGGCCAGGGCTTGTTTGTTTCCGTTCCATGGGGGTTCTGTACATCTAGGTAACTCTGGCTTTTGTACTAGAGCCCATCACCACAGTTATCTGAGTGTCTCCCAGGTTAGTTATATTTGCACAGTGAGATCCCCAGTGGATTTCATGGTCTTCAGTTCTTTTTTCTACAGGTCTGGTGGTTGAAATGTGGGAGGAGACTGTAGAAACAGAGAGAAAGGAGGTGGGAGAGGATGTGTGTATTTGAAGCAGATTTTTAGCTCAGTGTGAACAGTGAAGCAGTGCAACAGTGGCAGATAGAAACCAGTATTGTGATCCTAGGAAGTACCTTGGTGTGGTGCAGTAAAATAAAATATGTGTTTGTAGTTAAGATATACTGGCACTTTAAGCCTATAGGGGGGCAGAAGACCCTGTTCCAGAAATATTGGAATGAACAAAGGTGCAGCAAATGGTGGAATCTGGAAAAGAGAAAGTGATCCGGAGAATTAGTAGTTGGATGGGGAAAACCCAGGACCCTGTCTTTTTAAGGGTCCTTTAGCATAGAGAGGACACGGGTCCCCTCTCTCCCAGCCAATCGGGATGAGCTCTCTGAAGGGGGGCAGTATATATGCTGCCTTCTACTTCAGAACAGGAGAGATGCCAAAAGGAGAAGGAAACCTGAGCCAGAAAGTTGAGCTCCAGATAGTTGAAGAGCAGACTGGGACAGAAGAAAAGCTCCATGTCTGGCAGAAGAGCCAGAACTGAGTCTGAATCTTCGTGTTGTGATGATGGGTTTTATTTGTGGGACTTTGAGCATTATTTTTGAACTGTTTCATGATTTCCAGCTGAATTTTGCAGGCTTGATTGTTATGGATAGTTCAAATGAGCACACAACATTTGGATGTTTATCTGAATTGATTTCAAACCTCTTGAGGTTGCTCATCACTGATGACCACTGTAAAACAACAACAACAAAATGACTAAAACTAATATAAATTCTATTGGTTTTTTTGCAGACTATTATTTTGTAAATGGCCAAATTGGCTTTCAGTTCCAAATTGAAAGTGTGCATTCCATATTTCAGCCCTAACTTAATACGTCTAGCCAAAAGATATTCTTCTGAAAAATGGATTTATAATGAAAATGCTGACAAACTCTGGACTCTGCTAGTGCTAGTGGGAGCCCAATAACTATCATAATGGTTTTCTTTAATACTCTTCCATCAAATGGTCCAAGAAGTAGTTCCTCTTTGGTGCAAACATCAAAAACATGGCAATTTTACTTTTTTAAGCTTAGACAACATCTGTGTTTCCATAATTTCTGTGGGAATGCAGTTATTAAAAACCACCTTCTTGGCTACAGTGCAGGCCATTACAGGCAGTTTCATTAAGTACCATATATCTAGTTTAGGGAACTGGGAGTCCGCATATTTCATTTCTCAAATGTTACTGTAAGTGAGGAGCATACTTCAGAACTGTGTTTTTGCTTTGATAATGCCTTCAAGTTGATTCCCTTTTCAACCTAGAAATCCTAAGTGTTTTCAGATAATTAATTTACTGTCCAATGATAATGTTTTACTGGTATCTATACTGTTTATTGTCCCCAAACAGAGCTGATTTAGAACCGGTTCAGTTGGTCTTGAAAACCATTGTGGCATCTGGAAAAGATTACGTTGACTACTGGCTGCAATTTAGTTCTTTACCTATTGGGACATGCATCCTGAATTTGTACTGAGGTGGCAATGTCCCAAATAAACTTTGCACTTTATTTGGAATATGTGTATGTGGAAAACAAGGATATATTAAAAACATCATTGTTTCTATTGTTAGCACAATTCATAAAACATAAGTTGGAGCTAAGGGTCCAATATAATATCAATGTAAAAGCCTGAGAAGGCTTGACTATGTAAGGTAACTATTCCATATTAAAACATATTTCCATAGTCTATTGGAAAGTAATTTGTGCATAAAGCAATCCCCCTTAGAGGAACACAGAGAAAAGACTTGGATTGACTCATGGAATCTAATACACAGATGGAAGCTAAGGACTTAGTTTTCCAAAAGAGGGAACTAGATTTCCCCTGAGTAAAAAGAGTGTAAATGCTATTTACACCCCTCTTAGTTCAGCTTTATAGTTTGCAAAAAGGACAGACCAATGTACTTAAGATCCTGTCTTCACAAATGAGAGCAGGCAGGCTCTCAGAAGGAGCAGCCTTATTTACATGGAAACTCCTGTTTTACGCAATGGGAGGAGGCTGGTCCAAGGAAGGGGCGGTATTTTTATTTACAGCTAGTTCTTTCCTTACTGTTAGGAGGATGTTTGAAAGGTGTGGTCTCATTTGCCTGATGCCTAGACTGGCACTTGCACAGCTGACTCCAATGCTTGCCTGCAACTGTAATTTTTTTACCCCTGATAACATTAGAAGGAACGGCTGTGAGCAGAATAAAACCGAATGTATGAAAAATGGTATTGTTGATGTTGTCTGGCTCCATTTTTTATAATGTGTACATTCCTGCTGGTATACACTTGAAAAGAGACAGACAAATTCCTTGTATTTGTGTAGGGGGAGGAGGTTTTATATGTATGTGTTTTCTGCCAAGACAAACAGAGTGTTTTGTGTGCTGCTCAGTCTGAGGCAGTTAGAGCTGTTTCTGGGGTAATACAAGATTTTTTTAGTTCCAATTTTTTTAAAGTGAATTTACAGCCTGTGAAAGGTACTGGATTGACAGCTCTGGCTGAAGGCCTCTCTTTATTCACTGTTTCCTGCACCTTGTAGAGTCACACACACCAGTGCAAAGTGGGTGTAAAACATGACCTTTCTAACTCGATAGCAACATTTTTACACTCACTGTTTGAACTAGAGTACGTGATTCCATAAGCTGCAGAGCAATGACAAATTGGGCCCAGAACAGGTACAGTGCAGGTTGCCCAACCCCATCAACCCTCCCTGCAATCTATCATATTCTTGACCTTACAGGCCACCTCTAAGGGTTAGAGAGTAATCCAGTTTCCTGGCCCCTTCCTTCACTGGTCTCTGCCAACTCTGTAAACCAGGTTACAAACCACAGTTCTGATGGTTCAGGGATGTGATTAGGACAGAAGGTACCAGGCCAAGGTCACCCAAACTGTGATCAAATGGTAAAAGCTTTAGTCACTACTGACTGGGGATGAATTTGAAGCAGCAAACTTAAGGTATGTCTACGCTGCAATTAGACACCCGTGCCTGGCCTGTGCCAGCTGACTCGGGCTCACAGGGCTCGGGCTAAGGGGCTGTCTAATTGCAATGTAGACATTCAGGTTTGGGCTGGAGCCCAGGCTCTAGGACCCTTCCACCTTGCAGAGTCTAGAGCCATGACTCCAGCCTGAGCCTGAATGTCTGCGCCACAATTAAGCAGCCCCTTAGCCTAAGGCTTGTGAGCCTGAATCAGCTGGTGTGGGCCAGCCATGGGTGTCCAACTGAAGTGTAGACATACTCTTAGAAAGTCTTATGAAAGGCTCCCTATTCCAATTAGTTCTGGCACCCAGTTCCCCATCACTCCTGACCCTGCCCTAGTCTCTCTTTTATTGGCCACTGTTAATTTGATGCCACCCTGGCATTTCCCAAGCAACGAAAGAGGTGAAGGAGACCTATCCTAGCTCTTGGAAATTGTGCAGTGCTGGCTCTTTGTTTTAAACAGAGGATGGAAATACCTGAGTCTCTAAAGCAGGTTGATGGTTGGTCCAAATGCATGTAAATAAAGATCATGACAATCTCCAGAGAGAACACAGCTAGTTCTGCTCTGGCCACCAGTGGCAGATAAAGGTAAAATCCTTTTTAGCATGAGGATCTGGGCTCTGAATATAAAGGTAGACTCTATATTTGGGACCGTTGAGCACTGAGGTCCATGGAGTTGCCATTAGCAGTGTGGAAGCAGCTGCTCATACCATGGACTTGATTCTTTGTTATACTCTTCCTCTCCTCAGCATAAGGACAAGAGGATTAGGAGAGAATTATAGAATCATAGAAATGTAGATCTGGAAGGAACCTTGAGAAGTTATCAAGTCCAGCCCCCTACACTGAGGACTAGGTAGACCTAGACCGTTCCTGACAGGTGTTCCTCTAATCTGTTCTTAAAAACCTCCAATAATGGGGATTCCACAGCCTCCCATGGAAACCTATTCCTTTGTAGTTAGAAAGATTTTCTTAACATCTAACCTTGTTGCAGATTCAGCCCATTATTTCCTGCCCTACCTTCAACTGACATGGAGAACAATTGATCACTGTCCTCTTTAGAGGACCCCTTAACATATTTGAAGACTGTTAAAATCATAGAATATCAGGGTGGGAAGAAACCTCAAGAGGTCATCTAGTCCAACCCCCTGCTCAAAGGGGGAACCAATGCCCACACAGAGTTTTGCCCCAGATCCCTAAATGGCCCCCTCAAGGATTGAACTCACAACCCTGGATTTAGCAGGGCAATGCTCAAACCCGAGCTATCCCTCTCCCACCCAGGTGCCTGCTCAGTCCTCTTTTCTCAAGACTAAACATTCCTGATATTTTTTAAATATCCTCATAGGTCAGCTTTTCTAAACCATTTATCTTTTTTGTTGCTCACCTCTGGACTCTCTCCAATTTATTCACAACTTTCATAAAGTGTGGCATCCAGAACTGGACACAGTAATCCAGCTGAGGCCTCACCAGTGCAAAATAGAGTGGGACAATTACTTCCCGTGCCTTACGTACAACACTCATGTTAATACACCCCAGAATGAGATAAGCGTTTTTCATAGTTGCATCACATTGTTGACTCGTATTGAATTTGTGATTCATTATTACCCCCAGATCCTTCTCGGCAGTACTACCACCTAGTCAGTTATTTCCCATTCTGTAGCTGTGCATTTGATTTTGATTCCTAAGTGTAATATTTTGCACTTGTCTTTATTGAATTTCATCATGTTGTTTTCAGACCAATTCTCCAAATTTGTCAAGGTAATATTGAACTCTAGTCTTGCCCTCCAAAGTGGTAGCAACCCCTCCCTGCTTGGTGTCATACTTTGATTTTATAAGCATACTCTCTGCTCTGTTATCCAAGTAATTAATGAAAATATTGAATATTGAATAGTACTGGACCCAGGACTGATTCCTGTGGGACCCCACTAGCTACTCCCTTCCATTTTGACAGCAAATAATTGATAACTCATCTCTGAGTTCTGTCTTTCAACCAGTTGTGCACTCACCTTATAGTAATTTCATCTAGACCATATTTCCCTAGTTTGTCTACGAGACTGTCAGGTCAGACTGGGTCAAAAGCCGTACTAAAATCAAGATATGTCACATCGACTTCTTTCTCCTCATCCACCAGGCCAGTAACACTGTAATAGAAGGAAATGAAGTTGGTCTGACATTATTTATTTTTGATAAATCTGTGCTGGCTATTCTTTAAAACCCCTATTATCCTCTAGGTGCTTAAAAAATTGATAATTTAACAATTTGTTCTAGTATCTTTCCAGGTATCAATGTTAGGCTGATTGGTCTATAATTCTCTGGGTCCTAGGTACTATGTTTGCCCTTCTCCAGTACTTTGGGACCTCACCTGTCTTCCATGACATCTTGAAGATAATGGCTAATGGTTCTGAGATTGCTTTCAGCTAGTTCTTCAAGTACCCTAGGATGAATTTCATCTGGGCCTGCCAACTTGAATACATCTAACTTATCTCAACATTCTTTAAACTGTTCTTTCCCGCCCCCTATTTTGGCTTGTGTTCCTTCCCCCTTGTTGTTAATATTAAATGTATTGAATATCTGGTCACCATTAATCTTTTTAGTGAAGAGTGAAGCAAAATAGGCATTAAACACCTCAGTCTTCTTGATGTCATCATTATTAGCTCTCCTTCCCCCTAAATAGAGGATCTGTACTTTCTTTCATCTGTCTCTTGCTCGTAATATATTTAAAGAACCCTTCGTATTGCCTTGTATTGCCCTTGTTAGGTGTAACTTATTTTGTACTTTAGCCTTTCTGATTTTGTTCCTACAAGCTTGTGCTATTCTTTCGTACTCTTCTTTAGCAATGTGTTCATGTTTCCACTTTTTGTAGGATTCCTTTCTGATTTTTCAGATCATTAAAGAGCTCTTGAAGGAGCATATTGGCATCTTACTATTCTTCCTATCTCTCTTTTGCATCAGGATAGTTTGTAGTTGTGCCTTTAATATTGTCTCATTGAGGAACTGCCAGCTTTCCTGATGCCTTAGGGGTTTTTTTTCCACAGGACCTTACTTACCAGTTCTCGGAGTTTGTTAAAATCTGCTTTTTTGAAAATCATTGTTCTTACTCTGCTACTCTTATTCCTGTCTGTCCTTACAATCATGAAATCTATAATTTAAGCCACCTTTGTGCTCACTGTATTTTGGACTCATCTGGGGGCTTCCAGGCCTCCTGGGACAGGAGAAGCAGAGAAAAGCTGGAGCACTGAGTTTTGGCTATGTGTATTTCCTCTTCCAGCCCACTGTCTCATACCTGCTACCTTTGGGACTGGGCGGAGCAAAAAGCCACTTTGGCAGCTCTACGCAGGCCAGTGCATTCCCTTTAAGGCCCTTTGATACCAGCAGAATGGCAAAAAGAGGCAGGGCTCAACTGTGACTCTCTCCTATATGTCTGTTTCCTTCATTACTGAGCCTGATCTACACTATGACGTTATGTCGACATAAGTCGCCTAGTGTCAACCTATTTGTGCCTGTGTCTACACTCAAATTTGTCTTCTGCTGACATAAGTGCCCTGTTATGGTGACACAGTAAAACCACCTCCCAGAAAGCTGTGGAGTCATCATCAACCTACTGAAGTCAACACAGTCCACATGTAGATAACTGCACATGAATCAACCCTAACAGTGCTCTAGCAGCTGTCCCACAATGCTCCATTCCCTGTGACAGTGACTGCTCTGCTCCCCCCTTAAAACCTCTCACATATTTTTGAAATGCCTTTTCCTGATTGCCCACCTTGACAAACACACCTAGCAGCATTCCCTGGTTATGTGCAACTGCCCAGCCAGCCATGCTGGCTCCACATACTAGACGTGCTCCAGCCTCGATAAACAGGAGGTATTGGATCTCCTGAGCCTGTGGGGAGAAAAGGGTTTGCAAGCACAGCTACAGACTAGCTGTAGAAATATGGACATCTACAAAAAGATTGTGGGCAAAGGGCACAAGAGGGATCAGCAACAGTGCCATGGGAAAGAGAAGGAACTGTGGCAGACATACCACAGCACCAAGGAGGCCAGCAATTGAGCTGGTGCTGAGCCGCAGACTACTCTTAGAATGAGCTGCATGCCATAGCTGGCACAGACCCCACCAGCAGCCTGCAGACCACTCTGGATTCCTTGGAGGAGCCTGAGACAGAGACGCATGCTGTGGACAGAGAGGAGGAGGAGGAAGGGAAGGGGGGGAGATGCAGCTGACGGGGTCCAGCCATGTCACAACCAGGACCTGTTCAAGACAGCACTGCACTCTAGACAGTCTCAGCATTGAGCATGGACAAGCCCAATGAAACAGAAGGAACCTCAGGTAATGGTGTGCATGTATTTTCTCTTACAATGTTTAAATTTAAAGACAGTGCCTGGCCCATCCCCAAGGTATCAGGACACAGGTTTTGATGGTACAACAAGCAGAGGTAGGGTTATCTGCTTTTCATACCCCTCTAGGGTTAGGCTGTTTCTTTACATATGGCTATCTCTTGTATCCTCCTGAGATCTTGATGAAACTTTCATGGAGATATTCTCCAATCCTTTCCTGAAGGCTTTCTAGGGATGGCTGCCTTATTTCTTCCTCCACAGTAGGACACTTTCCCATGCCACTCCACAACAAGTTCACAGGCTCCATTTCAGTACACAGGCTAGCAGCATATGGGCCTGTGCATCTTCAGGATGCCAGCAGCTGCTGAAATTTCTGTGTCTTTGTTACCCTCAGATGTGAGATACCGGCTAAAATCACCCATGTGGAAAATGCTATATTCAGTTCCATTGCCCTAAAGCTGTATCCATGGAATAAGGACCCAAATATTATTGTCTCATGCAACCAGCATTCTTCCCCGTCTACCATTCCTGCTGGGCTATAGTCATCATGCCTGGGGCTGGAGAGCCATGCTGTGAAGAAGTGCTTTAAAGCTGGAGTCTCAATAAACATATCTTATTCAAAATTATTATGGGAATAAGAGAAGGGAGTTTTGAAACTTATCTTTTCCTTTCTGTTGTGACTGTAAACCCAATGATACATCTGTCAGTTTTATCTGCCACTGTAGACTTGAGAGGTATCCCCTTCACACCAGCAGAATGCCTGACCCTGATGAGGAGAAAGAAGAGGACGAAGAAGGACGTGTTCAGCAAAATCCTGCAAGCCAATGATGCATCGGACTGTAGACAAAGGGCCTGGAGGGCCAACATCCCAGACAGCCTGGAGAAGGAGAGAGAACAGAGAGGAAAAAGGACTAGGAAAAGGAGAGGGAGATGCACAAGGACATAATGGGCCTTTTCGGGCAGCAAATACAAATGCTGCAAAAAATGCTGCTTGACCTACAGGTCCAAAAATCTTAGCATCCCCACCCTTTGCAGTCCTTAGAGAATTCCATGCCAGCAGCTCCCTACACCCCTTCACAGGCCACATCCATACCCTCACCACTCCATGCCAGGGGACAGTAAGGAAAACCACAGCTTCACACACACAGACCTGTGAGAATCACAACTGGTGTATGTGCAACCACCACAGGCTGTTTGTGCACCAAAATGGACAGAAATGTTTGCTGCCTCTCCAATTTCAAAGTCTCATTCTGTTAATTTATACTGTATGTATAGCTTGCATCACATTGTCTGGGTTTTTTTGCACTGTTTTTGTCACTTCATACATTTTTTTTTTTTTAAATAAAACGACCTTTATTAATTCACAACACATATTGCAGAAGTCCTAATGGTACTCAGCATCCAGTGTAGAACATCACAGAATGTATAGGTTCAAGAAAACACCTGGTCATATTTATGAATGTATAGTAAACACTGCATAATTCCTAGCTTCAGTAAAATACACAGTCCCAGTTATACATGTAGAGCAAGCACTACACAATTCCCACCAGCACCCAAAGCTTCAGGCCCAGAACACTACACTGATGGCCTTCCCAAGTCTCCCTCAACCACATAGCTCCACACTGGGCTCTTGTAATGGCCCTTCAAACTCAGCAAACAGCCACTCCACCTCCACCCTGGTGGCAGCTTTCCCCCCTCTGCCTCACAGATATGATGCAGGAGTCAGGACCCAGCAGGCAGCGATAACCACTGGGACAGTTTTCTCACTGAGATCTAGTCTAGTGACTAAATACCAGTGCCCCTTCTTTCTACCAAAAGCAGATTTAATTGTCATTCTGCACCTGCTGAGCTGGTAGTTGAATCTTTCCTTGGTGCTGTCAAGAGGACCAGTGTATGACTGGCAGAGAAGCAAGGGGTAGGCTGGGTCCCCCAGAATCACTCCTGGCATTTCCATATCACCAGTGGTAATCTGCCTGTCAGGAACAAATGTCCCTGCCTGCAGCTTTCTGAATAGTCCTGTGTACTTAGAAATGTGGGTGTCATGCACCTTCCCTCACCAGCCTACGCTCGTGTGGATGAAGCATCCCTGGTGATCAACCAGTGCTTGTATAACCATAGAAAAGTACCCTTTCTGTTGATGTACCAATGGCAAGGTGGGCTGGTGCCCAAATAGGAATGGGTGTGCAATCTATCACCCCACCACAGTTCAGGATCTCCATTGTTGCAAATCCATCCACTACATCTTGGACATTACCAAGTCATAGGCCTGCATAACAGGAGATGCTTAATGGCCCTACACATTTGCGTGACAATGCCCCCCACTGTGGCTTTTCCAACTCCAAAGTGATTTCCCAGTGACCAGTAGCAATCTGGTGTTGCCATCTTCCAGAGGGCAATCAATACACACTTCTCCACTGCCAGTGCAGCTCTCATTTTGGTGCCCCTATGCAGGAGGGCTGGGCTGAGCTGGGCACACAGATCCAGGAGTGTGGCCTTTTGCATCCAGTCTGCAACTGCTCCATGAATGCCACCACCAAAACCTTGAATTGTTTTTTGCTATATCCTTCTGTCTGTCATCAAAGAAATTATCATGTTCCATCATTGTTGCGGTTCCTCCTGCAGGTCTACAAGTACGGGAATATTTTACATCTTTTATGTGCAAAGTTCATGAGAATAGTGCAGAACTCTGCAGGTTCCATGCGTCTGTCAGAGATGGTACACACCAAAAAGTGCCATGTGGGTTTGTGGTATTTAAAAGCATAAGTGTGAAAATTATGGGCTATGGATGGCATTACGGGATGGAGACAATCGCATGTTGGAAACTTGACACCCTAGCTCACAGAGCTCCCTGAGGGACTCAATTCTACCCCCCAAGCACATAGTGAAAGTTTCCCAAAAGGCATTGCACCAGATGGTGCCATGTGGCACATGGGGATACATACCCGTAGTGCACCACATTTTGCATTGACACGAGCATTCCTGGTGAGTATGTGCAGCGCAGATGCAAGCAGCCAAGTATTCATGTGCACAAATGGTGGCTGTGTGATGGCATGACTTGCATTAATGAAAGTTTATAGTATAGATGTGGCCTGAGTGAATTAGCCAGTACGTAACACTTTCTGCATGAAAGCTGATGGAAGGAGTTGGAACTAATTACTGAGATCAACACATAGACCTGGTGGAATTATGAGCTGTTATGGCTCCTCCTTCCCATGTAAAATTGCAGGAAGGTGCTATAGAGCACAAGCAGGGGAGAATAAGTTGCCAGGGTCTTCCCCACACACTTCCAGAAAGAAGGTTGTGCTGGGGATAAGAAAGCCCCAGTCAGGCCTTGGACTAAAGGAGAGTAGCATTCTAGTCTTCTCCCCGCCACTCTGAGGCAAGGAATATGAGGACCTGGGAGGAAAAGCTGGGAGGAAGGGGGAAGATATTTGGAGGAACACTGAAGTTCTGGTGGATCAAGGCTCCTCTTCTAGCCTTAATTCTAGCAGGATTTTCAAAATCACCATAGGAACCTCTCTGCATCTTTAGGCCTTTAAAAATTTGGCCTTGAGCTCCTATCTCCACATGCACATAGACATGATGAAACTAGAATCCTAACAATAACATAGCACACTCTCTCTCTCCTCTTTAAACCATAAGTTGAGGACTTCAACAGCTCAGAGTTAGGTCAGGGGTTTGTTACAGGAGTGGGTGGGTGAGATTCTGAGGCCTGCATTGTGCAGCAGGTCAGACTAATAGATCATAATGGTCCCTTCTGACTTTAAAGTCTATGAGTCTATGAGTCACTGGAGGAAAGCTAATAAAATATTTCCTTTCTTTCTCCATCCTCCTAACCAGCATGTTGCACTGTGCCTTTGTAACCCTCTTCCTTAGCTGAGGTATACAATAATAATTGCAGGCCATTTCACTACAGTGGGAAAGATGCCTGGGATCATGTCTCTGAAATCTTGTTATCGGCCAACTGCTGCCTGTACTCTGGGATTGCCAGCATCATGAGACACAATCATCAGGTAAGGGTTTTTCTTTTAAGCAAACCACACTTTTAAAGTTACATATTCAGATTGTAAAACAATTTGAGGTCAGATCCTTCAGCTAGTGTGAACTGTGTGACAGTGGAAGTCAATGATGTTATGCCCATGTACCCAAAGGTGCCAAAGTCCCATTTTAAAAAATGACTTAGGGGCCGACTGGTACTTAGGCGCCTCAAACATTTAGGTGCTTTAGAAAAATGTTACCACTGCTCCCTGATCTTAGTTTCCAGTTTTCCTCGGGTCTGCCCCCTACCCTCTTTCCCTGAGCTCTTTTGCTGTGGCTGGACCCGGGTGGGCAGGTGAAGGTGTCCACCCCTAATGGTAGCTCCCTTACTGACTTCAAACAGCAATTCAACATGTTCTTTAACACATCTGACTCCCTCAGCCCAGCTAGCACAGGCATAAATAGCAGTTTAGATGGTGAGCAGGGGTGGCTCTAGGTATTTTGCCACCCCAAGCACGGCAGGCAGGCTGCCTTCCGCGGCTTGCCTGCGGGAGGTCCCCGGTCCCGCGGATTCGGCGGCAGCCTGTGGGAGGTCCGCTGAAGCCGTGGGACCAGCGGACCCTCTGCAGGCATGCCACCGAAGGCAACCTGCCTGCCGACCTAGCGGCGACTGGCAGAGCGCGCCCCATTGCTTGCTGCCCCAAGCACGCGCATGGTGTGCTGGTGCCTGGAGCTGCCCCTGATGGTGAGGCATGGCTTAGGAGCGTAGAGTAGAGTGCCCTGCACACCTGAACCTCTAAAGTATGTGGCCTACACGGATCTCTGCATGGCCAAGGAGTGCCTCCCATGTCCACATTGCTGCTTTTAGCAGTGTAGTGTCATGCTGCCGGAGCCTTTCCCTGCTGCCTCTTCCTTCCAGAGCTACATAAAATCTATATTTCTGTAGTTAATAAATCTGTATTATGTATATATGTAGCTACACAGGGCAGTGACAGGCATGGATGCAGCCTGCCTTTCACTGTGGAGTGTAGCTACACATATCCTGAATGCCACTGCAAGTGTAGACAAGGCTTTTGTCTGGCTAGCTGTAAAATAGTCACCTTCCCCACAGATGAAATATGCTACAGGGGCATGATTTTAAAAAATAGAATCCTGAAGTGAGGCTCCTAAATCCACATATAGTCACCTAAATAGGCGGCCTGACTTTTGCAAAGCACTGAACGCCCAAGTGCTAACTCCTAATGAGGTCAGTGAGAGCCGTTGTGTTTTCAACATTTTTGAAAATGAGGTCCTAGAAGTGCAAAGCAAACTTCTGCACATGCACGGAGTCCGGCTGAATGGTGCTCACTCTGCAGGGCAGCATGCAGGTATAACGGTCCATCCCTGAACCCTGTAGAGTGTAAGATCAGGGCCCAAGTGTGTGATCTGATGGCCTGTTGGATTAATCAGCATATGTTGCAGAGCTAGCTAGCTATAACTATAGATAGCACTGAAACCACATCACAACCAAAAGGAATTTATTTGAAAAAGGTGAAAATAGTAGGATGTTGAAATGGAAACTACATTTAAGTCTTAATTATATTAAAAAGCTTTGGTCTGGGGGGGGGAACTGAAGGAAAGGGAACATTGTTTAAGTTTGATTTTGAAAATTAATTCATAAACATAACTAATTGTTTTCACTGGAGATTTTATTTTTTCTGCAGAATATTTAATATTCAAATATTTAAAGAGGAAAATTAATTTTTGTCATGGGATTCTCAAGCTTTGAATATGACAGCTAAAATGGAGTGTTCTTAAGTGCACAGAAAATCCATAGAACTGAAAAAGTTGACATGCTCCCTAAGGAGTACCCATGACAAGCAGACAATTAACCAAATCCCCAAGGTCATTAGCTTAAAGATCCACATAATGGCTTAATTGCTTTGAGTTGCTTAGAGTGTGGCACTGCAGCCAGATTCTTGCTGTGAAGTGTGTGATTCCCAGAGACATCCATCAGGCTTCCATGAATTGACTTTCCATGCTAATTGACCTAGATGTGCTTGATTTTTAGCTCACTATCTCCACTTCATTCACTCACCAATGTGAAGGAGGGAATGGGGAACAGGGCTGTTTATCTCTCAACCTATATTAAAAAGGAAGCTTTCCCTAAAACATTATTTTGTGGTGCTGTGTGAACTGCTCAACTTGAACTGCAATAGCAATTATTCTGCCTTGGTTTGTTCTTTACCATCAATTGATCTGTATCATACTCATTCTTTCTGTAAGCAGAACATTATATCTTCTCTGGTGCTCCCACCCTCTGCTCAGCCAATCAGGGAATAGGTCAGATGATGTTGTTTCTATCTCACCAATCAGAACTAAGAAACACAGCTGGAAGTTCCAATGTTCCAATGTTTTACTCTACAGAGTGTGTGTGACGTACTTCCCCAAGGTGCAACCTGGAACTGCGGTACCGCTGAGCCCTCTGTCTTACCAACCTGGGCTCCCTCTCATATTGTGATGCTGTGACAAGCTGCAGACCTCTCCAGGTCCTGTGCTTACACAGCCATTTACAGGCAGGGACACACCCAACTGAGTTACATAAATGTTTTTGCCATGAACCAACAATAGAGGGGCTCAAGCCAATTCCCCACAGCTCCCCAGCCTACGACCCCAGAGCTGTACCATCTTACCCTCATCAGAAGCCTGACCAATGTAAGTTTATTACCCAGTCTGCCCCTCCCTCGATGTGAAAAGGACAATGCACCAGTCCTTGTTCCTGAGCAGATTTCCCTTTGCACTTCAAACAACACACCATTTTAGGTAAAAAAAAAATATCTATATAAAACAGATTTATTAACTACAGAAATATAGATGTTATGTGATTATAAGTAATAAGTGTATAAATCAAAATAGATTACCTAAGAAATAAAACAAAATCTCAATCTAAATTCTATAAACTAGACAGGATTTGGATTAAGCAGTGTCTCACCCTGACAGAACAAACAGTTCACCAATCTTCCATATACAGGCTGGGATTCCTCCTTTCCCACCTGGGATCATGTCCCCAGTTCAGACTTTGTTCCTAAGGTGTTTCCAGATGTTGAGCTGTGAGGGGAGTGAGGCCAAGTGATGATGTCACTTCCTCCTTTTATAGCTTCTTTTATGTCAAGGGAACGTCATTGTTCCAAGCAAAGTCCCCAGCACAGTTTATGGAAACGTACCGGCACAAGATGGAGTCCAGTATCACATGATCTAGTCACATGCCCTTGCATGCTTTGATGAGCCATAGCAGCCATTCTCTATACTGGCTGAATTGTTCTTAGGAAAACCCATCAGGTGGGAATAAGCTTCTTCTATGGCCTATAGTGTTTCTTAATGGGCCATCACCTTGAATGGTTCATCCACAATGCGCGTTGGCTAGATTGGATGTAAACTACCTTGTGGGTGTCACCCCAGGAGCAGTCACATTTGAAATACTGGTACATAGGCAATATTCAGAACTTCAGGTACAATGACAGCACATACTATTCAAGAGGATATTAATGTTCAACAGATCAAGACTTTTAGAACGATACCTTACAAGGCATACTTTGTAAAAAACATATCATAATTATGTCATCATGGTAAATATAGGCGTGTTGCTTTAGGGTACAGAGTGTCAGAGCGTGATAGAGAAAAGATTCTAATAAATTTGAACAATTAATAAATCAAAGGGAATCATGATATGGTAACTGAATAATAACAAATAGAAAAAAGGGTTACATTGCTGAATAAATGTTTAGAGGAGTGTGAAAGTCCATTAGAGCGTTAACTACACATTGTGTATGTGTAAAAATACAATATTTTGGGTTTTTTTACTATTCACATCTATAAATTCATTGTCAAATTACATATTTTTCTTTTTCAAATGTAAGGGACTAAATTCTGCTACATTCCTGCAATCCCACTGGAGTCTTTCTTTTATTATTTCTCCCTGGCTGTGTGGAGAATTCCAAAACCTACCATAAAGAGCACTTTATCATTCCAGAAAAAAAAACCAGGCAGAAAAGCCTGTATATATGTACATTAAAGTCACAGTGGAACAAATTCTGCTCTCATTGAAGAAAATGGACTTAGTTTGGATTTACACTGTTGTCACTGAGAATAGAAATATTGCCAGTTAGCTGTATTGTGTAGTGACCAGCTGAATAACATCATGTTCAGTGGAGTACACTGACTTCATTAAAGATTGTATTCCATATATGGTCAGGTTTCATTGTTTTATATAAGGGATCCCTTCCAAATTGCTGATTCATGCTGCTGAAATAGGTCTGGTGATTTCTCTGAACTGGAATGACTGTCGAGATCCATGGAGATCAAATTGTGGAGCCACACATGGACCCAGCAATTTGGCAACAGCAGACTAAAACTTTGGCAATATCACATTCACAACCCAGATGTTGGATGGTTCAACCACAGCATGCAGCATATTAGAGTAGAGTTGAAGACTGGCTAAATGTTATAATTTACTCTTCTGAATTTAGATACTAAAGGCTGGTAATGTCTTTGATGATTTTATCCAATCATTAAGGGCCAGATTATTTGCTATACATACAACCCTGTACTCTACCCAAAGAGGAGATCTGAAAGGAGAAATCCCTCCTTGAACAGCCCACTAGACACATGCGCCACTTTTAGAATACATGCTCCTTTTGCCTTTCCACTTTCCCCATCACATACGTACATAAGGTCCAGTCCCAATTTGGCCCTAAATTAATGTTCTGAAAGGGAATTACATGTACAGATGTGTATAATATTAACAAAAGTGATACCAGGGTCCCTCTTGCTGAGTTCCACCACTGAGCAGTAGGACTTTGTGGAATCCAATAAACTAGAGATGGAAAGATCAGTGGTGCCTGGTCTTAAATTTAATTAGTTAATCCTTATAATAAGGTCCTCTTTATAAAGGTTCATTAATTCTTACTAGATGTTTTTAATAAATAGGTAATCAGTTATTACTGAGGCCCTGCTTAACTTGAGCTATTGTGGAAATTGAAGATTCTGCAATATTAGGCTTCCACCTCAATTTTGACAGAAGGATCCCGCTGTGTGTGGGGCTGAAAGTGGGCACCCGCAGCTGCTCCAGGGCTAAGAGCAGAAGTGCCTATTGTCAGTCCCAGGCAGCAACTGTCAGTCCTGAGTTGCTTTCAGCTCCAGGCAGCTGACAGAGGGAGCCCCCACTCTCAGCCCCAGGCCCATGGTCTGATCCAGGCTGCCCCCACTATCAGCCCTGGGTGGACGACAGTGGAAAAGTGCAGAAAAGCAATGGACTTTATTACCGCAAATAATAAGGTCCATTATTACTTTTCCACAATTTTCCATGGCTTGTCCACAACTCAGCCGCAATTTTTTTTAGAATCATCCTGCAATTCAAGTAAGGCCTTGATTATTATGGATTGTTATAGAGTCCAGTTGATCAACAGGTTGCTTATAACAATGGCTTATACCCATCTAGAACACCTGGTACTGATGCGCTTATAAGCAAATGTAACACAAATCACTCATGTCTGTAACATACTTATTGCCTCTATTAATCCTTTATTAACCATTTATAAATAGAAATATGGCCCTTAATTCTCTTGCTTTTTTCCTTCCTTCTCAAAGGTCAGGTTGTTGGGTGCCAGATCACTTCTGCTGATGTATCAGATTAACTCATCTAGGGCCAATTTTTCCTCTCAGTTACTCAATGTAGCCCAGTGAAGCCAGTGGGACTAGCCTCCTCTCCATGATAAATTTTGGGGAATTGTCCCACCATTGCATTAGTATATCTCCACTGTTCTAGCAATGATGGGAGCAATAGTGTAAACCAGCCCCTGGTACATTTGCCACCATGTTGTCTAAGTCTGCTCAAAGCCGATCTATACAATACGGTGTTACACATAGTGGTACAAGTGTAACAATGAGATGTTTCTCAAAAACTGGCAGGGTAAGCACAGTCTTTGAGAGCAAAATTCTGCCTCTTGTGAATACCGTTGGTGCCAGGGCTGGTGCAAGGATGTTTCGCGCCCTAGGCAAAACTTCCCCCTTGCGCCCCACCCCACCGCACCACCACCCGGAGGTGCCCCCTGCGCAGCAGCTGCCCCCCTCCGCCCTGAGGTGCCCCCCGCCCCGCAGCAGCTCCTCACCCCCACCCTCTGCCCTGAGGCACCCCCCGCCCCAGCTCACCCCTGCTCCGTGCACGAGCATGAGCACCCTGAGCACGCCGTGACTGCTTCACTTCTCCCGCCTCCCAGGCTTGCGGCGCCAATCAACTTAGGCACCGCGAGCCTGGGAGGCAGGAGAAGTGAAGCAGCCATGGCGTGCTTGGGGAGGAGGTGGGGCAGGGGTGAGCTGGTGGGGGAGTTCCCCTGCGTGTCGTCCCCCTCCCTTCCTTGCTGCAGGCAGCCCTCCCCGCACTCCCCTGCCCCAGCTCCCTCCGCCTAAATGCCGGCGGTGACCAGGGTGGCCGAAGATTCGGCCGCAGCGGTCAATGCCGAAGAAAATGGCGCCCCCCAAATCCCAGCACCCTAGGCAAGCGCCTAGGTCACCTAAATGGTTGCACCAGCCCTGGTTGGTGCTTCGGTGATTAGTACCTTAGAAATACTTAGAATAGATAGAGACAACTTCTCTAGATTCTAGATTCTCATCTTCATTACCATGCCTCAGAATAGCCAAGTCCTCAAGTCTGATCAGTTATGCAAACACTGCATCCACAATAGACTGCATCCACTACATATTAAATGACATCCCTTTTGTTCTGTATTCAGAAAATGTTTTGCACAAATAGTATAACTTCATACACATGGTACAGAATAAGAGGTAATAGTCTTGAGAGTTCAATTCATGTATCAACACTTCTTCATGACTATATTACTTAATTAGTCTTCGCAGGTTATTTGCTTATGTCTACAAAAAATACGATGACCATTTTTGTTTGGAGAATGATAGAATGAGCAACACAGTAGTAAACTAATAATTGAATTAATCTAATTTATTTAATCTAAGTTCCAAAATGGAAACCTGGACAGAAAAAAAAAAAAAGCAGAATGCACACATAAAAAACATTTGCTAAGTGCCAAGGAGACAAGCTTTCAAACTGCACAGAGCTCTTCTTTAGTGCCAAGGAGTTCATTTTGAGAATTTGAACTTTGTGGGTTCATCATTTCTGACAGAACTGCTTATTTTTCTGTTCACATTATGTTTAAGGACTATCCCTTTAAACCCATCTGAGGGAAGAGAATTTATGGGATAGTCTTCTTCTCTGCCAATCAATCAGACTGAGCAGTTGTGTGTGAAAAGGAGGAGGGGAAGAGGCAAAGCTGAACAAAAATTACATTAGGAGCTTTTATGTGGCAAGCTCATTGTCAGGTAGCAAGAAAGGAGCCTGGAAGAGGAATGGGGCTTGGCTAAGACAGAAAGAAGGGATTATAGAAGAAGAAGTTGCCTTCTAAAGATCCCAGCCTAGAAACAAAAAAGGTTCTGTAGCACTGGAACTGTTAGAGTGGTCTTGAAGGCAGGAGGAGTGCAGCAAAAGAAGCCTGAAAGTGCCAAGGGAGGATGGAGTCTCTTTGTGTGGCCTACTGTGTGAGTCTCTGGTTGTGATATGGTTGAGTTCTTAGTAGGAACAGACTAGACTAACCTCTGGAAACAGACCGAGATGACTGGTAGAGGGAAAAACCACAGACAAAGAACTTCACAAAGGAATTCAAATCTGGCAAATTGAATTATCCAAGGAATCTATAAATATAACTATCTGTTGTTGTTGTTTTTTTCAAGTCACAGAGGTGCAGAATGAAATATGATTAACACTGTTCAAGATAATTTCCATTTTTCCAATTAAATGAACAATTTACATATTTAAAATGGGTTGAAAAACACATAAGGGAGTTGAATAGAGCTTTCATGACTGTTTCAAAAGCATTGGACATTAGATCTATATGGGCCAGCTCTTCAGCTGGTGTAAAAGGGTGTAGCTCCATTGACTTCAGTGGAACAATGCCAGTTTACACTAGTTGAGGATCTGGATCACAAACTGGTGGAGATTCTATGAGCCTTAGTTCTAATATGGAGTGTTGATATCATGCAAACACATCAAATAAAAGAGTTACTTTTTATGTATCAGTCGTGTATGTTATTTATTATTACTTTATTTCTGTTATAACAGTGCCTCCAGGCCCAACAAAGATTAGGGCTCCATTATACTAGACATTGCTCTGAAGGCAGACCCTGCTCTGAAGAGCTTCTTGGCCACGTGCCACTTAATCTCTCTGTGCCTCAGTCTTCCCATCTCTGAAACAGAGACAGCAAGATGTTCCTACCTGACACGAGTGTTGTGACTCCACTTCATCAGCATGCATAAAGCCCTGCATGCTGAACTGAGGTGCCCTATTTGCATCCTGATAAGATCCCTCTTTTGTGTCACAATAGGAAGAAGGGAGTGGATGGGCATGGGGACAAAGCAGTAAGTGGACATGTAGACATAAGAATTAAAATATTTAATGTTATTTTTATGAAAATTTCACACACCCGCACGTTATAATTTTATTAGCCAGAAACCTCCCAAATTTTAATAGTGTAGTTAGCAATATTGCCAATCCCAAGCATTCAAAAATCCTGACTCAGGTCCCCAAAAAGTCATGAGATTTTTAAACCAAAAATACATTTTAGGTTCTCTTTAGCTTTCTGAGCTGTTAAGGCTCACTCAGCCCATGTTCTTAAGCTTTTCTCCTCAGTCATGAGTGCAAGAAACTTAAATTATTTACAAAAAATGAAAGCTGAGAGTCTCATGTAATCTCATGACTCCAGGCACTGGGCCTTTAACAAAAAATGAATTTAGACTTGGCAACATTGAGTTAGGGTTAAAGCTTACTTCAACAACACTTCATGGGGGCTAGATGACTTGGAGGTTTGATAAAGCACTATCGGATCTTTCATCTCTGGGTTGCTGGTTCAAACGCAGCCTACATCAATAGTGAATGGAAATTGTTACCATCTAATGGTTGTTAGGAAACTGGTGGCACCTATTTACCAAGGGATAGATGTCAACATCTCAAGCCAACTCCCACTCAGGTGACACTAACTCGTACCCTATTGGCCATCTGAGCCGAGAAACCAAGGCTGGAATGGTCATGGAGACTAAAGGATCCTCTCACACTTAGTGTTAGGTCAGTTGGGTTAAGTCAGAGGAAGCTTGCACTGTGGCTGACTGTAATAGCTTTTCTGTAGCTACAGAGAGAGGCCTTTTGTTTACAAGGCCCCGATTATGCCCAGACTTGATGGGGTTGCACAGGGTGCAAGTGAGGGCAGAATTTAGTGCCAAGGTTTTCACAAGTTCAGAACCTGAACATTAAAAAATATATTTTAAAAAACATTTAGATTCTGCTACTAACTGTTAATTATTGTTTATTTATATTACAGTAATGCCCATTCTCCCATTTAGTGCTGTGACCTCGTTGTACTGGATATGGTACAAACACAGTGAGAGGCAACCTCACTCTAGGACTGACAGTCTAAATTAAGAGAATATCTTGGGCTCTCAGACATTATTTTTCAAATGTCTGTTTACATTTCACCTTTAAGTCTCAATTCATTAGTAGCTGCTTTACAGGCATGTGAATTCTGGGGCTTTCTTGCCATGCAGAGGACCTATACTGCATGTTGTACTAAGTTGTTTATAAAGACTGTGAGTTTTAAGGTGTTAGTGCAAATTAATCCAGCAGAAAGGGAAATAGCATCAACACCTCCTTTATATCTAGAGGCTATCAATGAGGGACCTGTTGTGTCATAGAAACCGGATCAGAAGAGGGCATGCCTGAATTGCAATGGCTCATTAGCTCATTTGGACCTCACTGTTTTCTCACAGCACTTCAAATAAAAAGCAGATGTGTTCCTTGCCATGATCCAGAGTCTGCGCAAAAGAGAGTCCTTGCATAAGACTGGTGCTACAGGACACCAAACACTTATACCAGCTTCTGTTTGACACTACAGGGCTGCCGGAAAATCCAGCCATGAGGCACCATAGGTAGCAGTTTAATCTTTGTCAGTGAAATTGACCCGGTGTAGGAGCATACTGTTGCAAGGTCATGAGTGAGCCTACATACTGTAATATATAAAAGGATTTCTGTACAATCTCATTGCCAGCAAAAGGGTTTTTCAGGCAGCTAGAATGATAGACACTGCAAGAGCCTTTCTCCAGCAGAGAGACTTGTAAGTGGGGATGTTCAACAGACCATGGAGAAATTAAAAGGAAGGATTAGACAGCTGGTAGGGTCAACTGCACTTTAATAGTCACAAGTGGATAGGGTAGTTCTGTAATTAAAAATACTCCTTTACTCAGTCTCCTGGGCTCAGCATCAGAACCATGCCTGGCACAGCTCCATGGCATTCTTCAGTTGGGCAAGGCATAAGAAAAGCTTTAAAAATACTCCTACAAATAGTTAAATTTAAAGGAGCTGACCACTGAGGGAAAAAGCCTTAATTAGGAGGACATTTTGAATAAATATACACTATGAACAGCTAATACCTAGGGCTGGTTGGAAAAAAAATTGCAAATGATTTCAAAATTGTTTCCATTGTGTAGTGTTAGAAATGACCTCACTTTCTTTAATGTGTTTTTAGTTGACATTTTAGTCTAGAATGTTATCAAAACCATGGTTTCAATAATGTTTCCAATCATTCTGATAGAAAATGTGAATAATTTAAAAAAATGAGTTTTTTTGTGATTCTTTATTTTTAAATAAAAGGCTATTTTTCGGTGGAACTTTTTAAAAATGTTGACTGTCTCTAGTATAGTTGTGGGCAACCTGCTGCCTGCAGGCTGCACGTGGCCCATCAGGGTAATGTGCTGGCGAGCCGCCAGACAGTTTGTTTACATTTGCACGGCTGCCCACAGCTTCCAGTGGCTGCAGTTCGCCATTCCTGGCCAATGGGAGCTGTGGGAAGCAGCAGCCAGCACGTCCCTGCGGACCACTTCCCACCGCTCCCATTGGCCAGGAACAGTGTACCGTGGCCACTGGAAGCTGCGGGCAGCTGCACAAATGTAAACAAAGTGGCTGGCGGCTTGCCAGAGGATTACCCTGATGGGCCGCATGTGTCCCGTGGGCTGCAGGTTACCCACCACTGTTGTATAGGGATCCAGACAATGGTAGCTGGTCATGAGAGGATAGACAGCAGAGTGACTGATGTTCTTCTAGGAAGTACTTGGCTTGGGAAGGAGGGTAGTTCCCAACTCCATGCTGGAACCTTGTGGCCTTTACTGTTCTCACCTGGCCCACTCCTGTGCATTTTTTCCATACTAGGGCAAGATCTAGCCCTTTAATTTAAGTGCTCTCTTTTTCAATAGAATGAAGGTGCAAGAAGGAAGAGTGCAAGTCCGCCCTCCCCACCGCCCATTCGCTTTGCTCTACACAGACCACAACCTCATGGATTGCAATCAGATTGCTCATTCTGCAGGACTGGACAAAAGAACTAGCTTGGGAAACAAAACTCTGGGCCAGATCCTCAGATTATATGTAAACTGCTGTAGCTCCAACTTCAGTGGAGTTGTGCCCATTTACACCATCTGAGATTCTGGGCTCCATTCACAATGGAGCAGAGAGTTGTCTATCAAACTGTTAGAGATGAGCAATTAATCTAGGTCTTGTGAGTAATTTAATACATATTTTGTGCCTACCATATAATCTAATGCGCAGGGTTGAAATAGCTAGACTCCTTTGAAACCCAAATTTAATGTTTAGTTAGGTGGATTCAGCTCTCCATCCCTCTGAGGTTAATACGTGGAGTTCCAGGCAATTTTATGTGTGAGGCTCTCTCAGACGATTCACTAAAAACCTAAGTCCTGTCTCTATATGGACATTAAACATTTGACCCTATTTTTGTAAGAATAGGGGCCATAGCCAAAACTTCCCTTCTCCCTACTACTGTGCAGAGTGCTGTGCTCTGGTTGGTTGCCACACTCCACCCCAGAGGGGGCTGCATTTCACTGGCACAATATGTGGATAGAGTGGGGTAAAAAAAAGTGTCCTATGTAAAATAATATTATATAATAATTAGTAAGGGGCCATGTTTCTGCCTTGTTTTTTCATGAGTCCACAATGTGGTGGTGGTGGTGGGGGAAATCTAATTGTTTTTTTTTTCCATTTATGCTCTTTCATTTTCTGCTTGTTTTTCACTCAGTCTGGACAATGACTCTGCACAAAAGGTAAACAAACAGCATAGACAGGGAAGAGCAAGTTAGATTTCTCAGACTCTTTAATCTTAAAAATCTAAATGGTTACTAATAACACACTTAAAAACATATGATTTTTATCTTTCCAGTATCCCATTAACATAGTTCCTATGACGATTAGTTATGAGAATGCAAATCCATTCTGTGTAAATGGGACATGAGAAACTGAAATTATGACAGGTATCAAAACAAGGATAGGTATTGTAGTGTGAATAGGGGGTAGAAAGGTAGATCGCAAGCTAGAGAGTCTTTGTGAAGGATGATTGTACTTTATTTGCTATCTTAGGGGTTTTTTGTCTCAGCAGGTTTCCTGTTTATTCTATGAAACATTCTGTTACTTTCAATACGACAGACATGTTTTGCACGTACACTATCTTCACTCATGACATTTGACCAGAGACTCCAGCCCCGTTGATGTGAGTGGAAAAATATGTTACACATAAAGGCATCTTGTGGCTGCTGAATGGATTGTCACAAGAGGGGAAAAGCTTGGGTCAGAGTTGTGGACACTGGAATCTGTCCATAATAAATTAGTGTCCCTGGGAGAAAGACATTTGAATAAAAAGAAGCACTCCAAATTGTTTTTGGACCTAGAAATAAAAAAAAATCCTTTTACTCACACACAAACTCTCTCTCTCTCTAACCTGTGCATACTTCAGCAAGAGAGAGCTTTTTATCTAGTGGCCCAAAATATTATAGGAAAATAAACTGTTTACAACCATGCAAAGCCTGAGGAGCTGCCTTCCACCTGGTACTTCTATGCAGAGCTGGCCAGGATCTCACTGGGGAATCCAGCTTGGGGATCACACTTAGGTGAAGGTTGGTTGGGGGTGAGGGCAACCACAGCAGCCAACAGAGATAGTCAGGTGTGGAGCTGGGTGTGCGCTAAACCCAGGGCTGGCTTCAGCTTTTTGCCGCCCCAAGCGGTGAAGAAAAAAAGAAAAAGAAAAACCCAATTGGGCTGTCCCCGAAGAGGAAGCGAGGGAGTCAAGGACCTGCCGCCGAATTGCCGCCGAAGACTGAAGCAAGGGGAATTGAGCTGCCGCTGAAGTGCCACCGAAGAGGAAGCAAGGGACTGAAGGATTCGCCATCAAATTGCTGCCAGAGACCTGAATGTGCTGCCCCAATACCGGATGGAGTGCCGCCCCTTTCTATTGGCCGCCCCAGGCACCTGCTTCCTTTGCTGATGCCTGGAGCTGGCCCTGGCTAAACCCTTCGCAGAGGTGATAAAGCTACTGCTCTATTATATGCACCCTGAGAGCCTCAGAAGGCGCTGAGGTCAAATTCTGGAGGCTCTAGTTTGGCACCCTTGAGAACACAGGGCGGAATCTTCCCCTTACAAGTTAGTCAGTGGGAGTCTTTACATGGAGTCACACAGAGATAAACAATGAAGCAAAGGTTAAAATGACTGAACAGCTTGTAATTACCAAGCAGGTTTTATGCCATGGTTACTTCTCAGCCTGATGTATTCAATCATTAGTAACTGCAAGGATCCTAAAATGGCATGAGAGGCCTCTTAAATACTAGGCTGCCCTGTGTGCTTGGCACCAAATTCAGACAACTTTGAGAAGCAGTTCAGATCTTCTGGGTATTTTTATTTGCTTACTTTGTATTTCTTTCCATAAGAAAACAGGTCTATTTTTAGGATTTGGCTGAGTTGACCCCAGTGGTTTAATTTTCACTCTTGTTCTTTTTCGTCCCTTGAATTAAAGCAGGGGTCCTGGCTGATTCAACTGTATTAAAGTTTTAGTTCTTTTAATGTTCTGTTCAGAGGGGTTGTGTGTGTGTGTATATGTGTGCATGGGTAAAGCTTCTTTACATTTCATGGAATAAAAAAGATCCTTGCTTTCATTAAATCTCTGGGTTGTGTTTGTAAATTGCTCCATTAAGATTGAATTTAAAGGGACATTGTTAAGGGAATAAAATCTGGGTGAAAATCCCAGGAGAATAGGCTTTCTGGTATTTCCTGGGTCACAAATACCTCAGATACCTTCTGGTTTTGGTCATGGGTGAAAGCAGCAAGTTCAGAGATGTGTGAACATGAAAACAAAACATTCAGTTCTTCTGATTCTCTTATTGTTTTCCTCATGCACAAACTGTTAACCAAACTTTTTCTGAATCTCACAAAATCTGTGTCTCAGGATTGGCTTGCATTTAGACTGAAAAACATTCATGTCAGTTCTTGCTTTGTTGACACTAATTAAAACAACACAGGGTTTTTCTATTAAAGAAAATTGGAGGAATTATAGTTGTGGTATTCATGAATGTACTTTTCAAAGGAGAAGTGTTAGCAGGGGCGGCTCCAGGCACCAGCGCAGCAAGTGTGTGCCTGGGGTGGCAAGCCGTGGGAGGCGCCCTGTTGGTCGCCGTGAGGGCAGCAGTCAGGCTGCCTTTGGTGGCATGCCTGCAGGAGGTCCGCCGGTCCTGCGGCTTTGGTGGCAAATCGGCGGCGGGTACGCTGAAGGCACGGGACCAGCGGACCTCCCAAGGCAAGCCGCCGAATCCGCATTACCGACGGACCTCCCACAGGTGTGCTGCCGAAAGCTGCCTGACTGCCATGCTTGGGGTGGCAAAATACATAGAGCTGCCCCTGAGTGTTAGACCCAATGTCATAGCCAAATTCCAATAAAAGTAATTACATTCTGTCTGCCTACATTCCCCTGACATTTTGATTGGAAATGGTATTCTTCTTCACTTTCTGCTCCAAACTGTTCTGTAGCATTGCTGTCTACTCTTAAATATCTGTTGTCCTCTATCCCATGTGTCTGCCTTCTGCTGATAATTAATGTGGCCCCTTTTAATGGACTTTTATAACACTTTGAGAATGGCACTATATAACCAATGAGTAAAAAATAAATAGTAAAATATTTATCACAATATTTGTTGTTAAAAAATTATTGATTAGTCTGAAACTCACAAAATAAGAACTGTTTAATTCTGTGCCCAGCTACTGCAATAAGTGGCCCATATAAGTAGGTAACAGAGAGAGATAATGTGTTTTCAAATGAAGACTATTTGAAGAGGAGACTGACACAATTCGTACTGTGATTCATTTGTATCAGTATATTTAAAGTTTGATTGCCCTGTTGTAATAAGCATGTGAGGCTTAGATACCATGGTGATGGCTTAATCAGAAATGTGCTAGCAATATATCATTAGATAAAATATTCAGAAGCCTCTAACCTGGCTGTTCTATATTTGTATGTGTTAGTCACATGCATTTGTAAGCCTGAAAGCAACATGTTTTTAAAAACAAGTTTTCAATTCAATGTTTTGTAGATAAATGAATGAAACTAATAATTATAAAGATTTTACCACTTTTTGATGCTTTTTGGTGCTCCTGAAATTTAAAAATGATGTGATTTTTAGGGGAAAATAGTTTAGAAGAACATTTGGTCATAATATAGACTGACATCTTTAGGTACCAACCAGCAAATAGTTAACTTGGAAAAGTGGCTTTTCTCCATAGATGCAGGAATGCATTTTTCAGTATTCTCTTGAAACCATGAGCTATAGAAAGATAAGTTAGTATGCAGAATTATTTTACAAATGTGGCTTTACTTTGTTGCACAAGTTTTCCTTCCATAGTACCATCACCAGCATCCACTATCCACACTTCTGTATTCAATTATAAATTAGAAACAAAACAAAATGCTAAAGAAAAACCATAACAACAAAATCCCTCTGCCTGTTACTTACCAGCTGGGGAGGAAGAGAAAGGTATTGTTATTGGTTGCACTTTTGGTAAGCACTTAGAGGGTTAAATCCTGGTCCTACCAAAGTCCATGGCAAAATTCTCACTGACTTCAATGAGTGCCAGATCTCACACAGATACTGTGGTGGTGGATGGCAGTAGGGGAACCTGGGAACAGAGGGAGATCTCTCTTCTGTTTTAAGTGAATCTGCATAATGAGAGGGCCCAAGAATTGTCTTCTGTGTAGCTTGCCAGTACAGGACTTATGTCCCTATTCTCTTCATTGGCAGTTTCATAGCTGTGGAACCTACAGCTGTGGTATTGCCAAAAGTGCTGAGACTTTGATGGCAGCCTGAGACATCTCTGTGACGTTGCAGTCTATATGATTTTATAAAAATATACTAACGCTGAATATAATGTAACTGGAATAAGCTTCATGCAAAAGGTCTCTTGTAAGGTATCATTACAAAGCTTATTGTCTCGTGAGTGTGATCATCCTATTTGTATAAAGATATCACTCTTGTATCTGAAACTAGAAATATGAAATATAACTCTGAGGGCCTATTGTAATTATGCAAAGTGTGGGCCATTAATGATGGTTTGGAATCTTAATGGCTCCCATCAACCAGGACAATTGACTGGATGGCTCTGTTTGCAAGCAAGCCTTCCTATGAATCAGGCTGGGAGGAATGAAGGCTTGGGGTCTTACAGTGACATGTGATCATGTCACCTGAACTGGAATCCATCTTAAACCTGGTGCTTTTCCAATGTGGGAGGGTGGAAACCCAGAGGAACAAAGGATTCCCGCCTTATGCAAAAGATATATAAATGGGTTGAAGAGAACAAAAAAGAGGAGCCATCATGAAGAATCCCCTAGCCTCCACCTGAGCTGGAACAAGAGCTGTACCAGGAGAAAGAATTGTGCCCAGGCCTGGAAGGTGTCCAGTCTGAGGAAAAAACTTACTAGAACATAAGAACGGCTGTACCGGGTTAGACCAAAGGTCCATCCAGCCCAGTATCTGTCTACCAACAGTGGCCAATGCCAGGTGCCCCAGAGGGAGTGAACCTAACAGGCAATGATCAAGTGATCTCTCTCCTGCCATCCATAAGCTTTATACAGGGTAAAACGGATTTATTTGGGTTTAGACTCCATTGGGAGTTGGGCATCTGAGTATTAAAGACAAGCACACTTCTGTTAGCTGCTTTCAGGTAAACCTGCAGCTTTGGGGTAAGTAATTCAGACCCAGGGTCTTTGTTGGAGCAGACAGGAGTGTCTGGCTCAGCAAGACAGGGTGCTGGAGTCCTGAGCTGGCTGGGAAAGCAGGGGTAGAAGTAGTCTCAGCACATCAGGTGGCAGCTCCCAAGAGGGTTTCTGTGATCCAACCTGTCACAATCTCCCTAGAGCCTGTGGTTTGAGAGGCATGTATGTAACCCTTCTGCCAGGTGGAGCCGGTAGCAACCAGGGCTGGGTTCAATATATAGGGATTCATTTTCAACAATACAACACAGCTCGAGCTCCCACCCAGTAATCTGGGAAAATTACACACCACTCCTGGGTGCTTCTGAGAGGCAATACTTCCCCCACTCGCAAGCACAGAGTCTGAGTGTAGAAAAGAAACTTTTAATGAAAGGAGAGAAGTCACCTGACACTAATTAGGGAAATGTCACAAGAAGAATTCACAATCATAAAACTGTGAGCAGGACACCCACCCCAGAGTGCGTGAGGCAGTGCCTTCCATCTCATGTTCTTGAGTTCTACAACCAACATTTCCTTTTCTGTGCCCGTCTCCACTCCCTCACCATACCCCACTCACAGTGCTTGTCCTGGGTCAGTGAGGACCCAGGGTTCAGAGGAGCATCTGTGTGAGTCCACCTTCCACCCAGGGAAGAAGACACCTGACTTGCTCCACCATCTGAGCACTTGCTCTGGCTGGCTTCCCCGCCACCTGCCATTCCTCTCTGGTGGCCGCCCAGTCAGTTGCTCGTTGCACTGCTCACCACCTCACCAGCCGCTGTTCCACTTGCTGGTCACCTTCTGCTATCTGCCTCTCTGCTGTGACCTCTGCAGGTCAGTCTCTTGAGGTTCCACCTGGGTCTTAGTGATTTTTCAACTCTGAGACTGGGCAGAGACACTGTCCCACCACAAGTGATTGTCAGCTCTTTTAAGCACTTAAAATAACAAAAGACTCCTAATGGAGCCCATTTAGCTCTATCTTTGAACAGTGGGGAGGAACTGGTTAAACCAGATGGGGGACCCTTATGGAGAGTCCACACCTCCTGGCTGGGCCACCTGTCCCCACCCCTCTCTGTTTTCACAGGGGGCTGGCATTCAAGCCCCTGGCTTACGGAGGTCCATTCAGCTGAGGGTGATGCCCTCATTTGGCACAGCACAGTTCTGCTCCCCCTTTACTCAGACAATAAAGACAACAACATTGATAATAGCATTTCACTACCCTGCATTCAATTTTAAAATTTTTATTAAAGCTAATGTTAAAAAAATGATAAAATACAGAGGTTAAAGAAAGAGTGTCTGTACATCTGGGTATAGTGCTTAGATTATCCACAAATACAAAGTTTATTTTAAAAGTGATAAGATACTTATAGTGAATAATCAGTAATAACCCAAACTCTATATTTCACTGATAGAGAATCAAGGCCCTATGATCTGGATAATATTTTATAAAGGGTTAATGTTGGGTTATCATAATGTTCAATGAGTCAGTAGGACGTAGAAACAAGCCTTCTGGAAGGAATCTGAACTGGACATGTAGCAGAAAAGACTAATCATCCAAAACAAAAGGACTGTAATTGTTTACCAAGCCAGACAAATTTCCTTTTGTGGAGAGTGTGAGGAGTTTTTGTTTTAGCTAAACATGAAGCTTTCCAGGAGATTGTTAAATAAATAAATCTGGCTCTTGGATTGAAGTCATGGAGAAGCTGCTGATTATGTAGAGAATTTACAACCTAGACGCAAGGGATTCAGCTAAACACACCCGAATCTGACCTGACACAGATGCTGGAAAACTACAATGATAAAGCATTTGACCTTATTTTGTGTGTTTCCTGCAATGAAAATTGCTTTGGCAACACTGAAACAGTGGGATTATTCTTTCAGTAGGGGAACAATGGCATAAATGGCCAGTAGCAGAACCATCAAAAAGCCCAGTAGTAGAATGATAACCTTGATCTTTTCCCATTAGCCACCAGATATGATTAATATCTGACACTTTTGGAACACCGGTGTCATAATGTGCATGTGTTTGGGAGGATATAAACTCATCAAGGAGAGCCAGTGTTTCACAGATTTATGTTTTGCTACTCTATGTGACTGTTATTACATGTCAGTAAAGAAACAGTGACACCCATTGGACCGTGTGCTAGACTATGAAGCAGTCAAGGAGGTGAAAGGGAGCCTCTGGGGAAGATAGAGCAAGACTCCCTGGTTCTGTATGTCCATTTAAAAGGGAAATGGAATTTCAGTGGTTTTGATTTACAAAACCTCCAAAGAAAACCCACCTGCTGCCAATTCAACTGCCAGACTGTGGATGCTTACAGATCCTCCAGTCCTTCTGTTTGTTTTCACTTCTTTTCCTTCTGCTTCCTGGAGGAGATGCCAGAGCTCCTTGGCCTTCTCAGTGTGAGCACTTAGCACTTCATAATCCATTTTGTTGATCAGTTTCTTAAACATAGGACTACAGCAAAAAACAAAAAAGATGTTTCTTAACTATTGCTCCCTTTAAGAATTCTTGTGGATTATTATTATTTTTTTGGTTAAATGTGTTTTTTCTGCAGTCCCTTCTCGCTGTTTTGTTGTATATGTCTTTCTGTCCAACCTACTTTAGAATGAAATCCAGGCTCTCAAAACATTTTTTTGTGGTTGGGTAATGCAGGAAAACAAGAAGTCATGTCAGACATGGATTCTGAGGCTCTGAGCTCAAGGGTCTCTTTTGTAATGTGCACGATAACTTTTACATAATCCATATTTTGAGCCCAAGAAGCTGCTAAACTTGATCTATCACAAATACTCAGTTGCACAGTATTTCACAAAAGCTGTCTCCACTAATGGATTTCACACCTGCGTTGCTTCATGACATTAGACTCCCAAATCTCCCAAATCCCCTTTTCAGGTTTTCCAAACTGAGATCTTTGTGGGTTACAGAGATGTCTCATAAATACATCTTTCTCCAGCATGGCAAACAAAACCTGGAAAGCAATATGATTCATTTTTTTTGTGGTTTTAATTTAGAAGGAAAGGAATATCATACTTTTTCCTGATTGCTTTTTATGCTGCTGATAATGGATTTACTGGAGAGTAGAATTCACTGTGTTTGGGACCAAACAGTGAAGTACTGTTTTAACCCTTAAAATGTTGATGTTTTCTGAATGGCCAGAAATATGAGTGTTCATTGGAAGATGAGTATGTAGATACACACTGTACTCTCTTGAGGGAATTGAATCCTGACTCAGAAGCAAGAATATGTCCAACACACTCTTATTTGAAGAGCCCTGGTAGCCCTCTTTACACATTTTAGCAGTTTGTGCTTGACTGATATTTTAAGCCTGGTGCTGCGGTTCTGATATGACAGTGTTATGGATGCCTTAAAGGCACACATTGCAATATCAGAAGGGTTATGGTATTTAGCATTCTAAGGAGGCAAGTCTTTTGCTGTTCAAATACTTGTATGTTAGAAGCTTCATGTAGTATGGAGAAGATTATCTCATAAAGTGGGACAGAAATCACCTGGTTATATCCAAGCTTTGCTTTTGCTAGACTGAATGTATGTTAGAACAGCAAGTATCCAACTTTGCCCTCACTGGCATGGATGGACCTCCCACTGAATCATCCATGTACACGAGGGTGGAACTGGGTCCTAATAATCTGCCTCATTTGGGTGGCGCTCAGTGTGTGAACAAATATGGGGCCTGATCTTGTTCCCACTGAAGTCAGGAGCATGGCCACTAAATTCATTAGGAAGGGACCTCTAATATCTAAAGCCCCCTTCCATCCTCACATGCCTTTGAGAAATTGCATATTCTACCCAAATGCCACTAAACTTAGATGTACCTTTTCATTCCATCACTGCTGCTTGCCAAGATGTCTCTATATAAAAAATAGGAGTGAACACAGGAATTGTCAGACTGGATCAGAACTGTGGTCCATCTTGTCTGGTATCCTGTTTCAAACAGTGGCTAATGTTTCATAGGAAAGTGGAAGAAAACCCAAAGTGATATATTTTAACCTCACAATGAAGGGAATATTAACACAACAATCAATGGCTATGCTGGTGAATCAAACAGGGCGGAAAAGTTTGGGTAACACTTTCAAACGAACACTTCCAAAGTCCCACAGAAAGTCAGTGAGCCTTAGGTGCCTACATCACAAAGGCACTTTTGAAAATTTTACCGTCTGTAAAATGCATGTAACAAAGGTTGCACCCAGAGTTTCCCAATGATGCACCAGGAAAATACATTTCTTTGAAGAAATAATTTAGGAATAGTACAATAGGAATCAAGAACCATATTTTGCTAGGATAACCACAGAAGTAAACTTTGCTAGGCCCAGTGATATATATATAACAGCGTAAATACATGAGTAATACAGTAGTAAAATAAACAACAAAATAAAAGTATGATGTGAAGTGAATTTGTTAACGTTCTGCAAATTGTTAAGATCCAATATGCAGTGGTGTTGTAGCTGTGTCAGTCTCGAGAGCTTGTCTCTCTCACCAACAGAAGTTGGTCCAATAAAAGATATTACCTCACCTACCTTGTCTCTCTGAGATTCAGTACTTTCAAGTGGACTGAGGGATCACAAATACAATTGTTGTGTTTAGCATGAAAAAAATTGTTCCCTCAATGTACCAAGAGAAAAGGACAGGCCCTTTTGATGTCCAAAGGTATAAAAATAATTTGACAGTGAGTTGACCTCGTGCCACTGAAGTGGCACAAACTGCTGGATTAGTGCTTGGCATTCAGAGGGCTCTGGGAAAGTCTCCAGTTGTGTTATAGTTTAAAGCACTATGGTGCCAATCCTGGGAATTAATGGGGAGAAGTCATGTCTATATAAAGACGTTGGGGATGGGAGGGGGAGACACTAAGGAAAAAAGGGTAAGATCCAAAGAACACTGGTCAATCCTCCCAAAGTAAAAGCTTGTTTTGTTATTTGCTCTGTCTAGGCCAGTTTTTCTATTTTTAGGTGAAGTCAAACACAAATTTAATTACCTTATAAGCTAAAAATTCAAAACCACTTATCTGGGACTGTGGGGAGGGGGAAAGTATATTTAAAAGAGACATTCGTGAATGTTTTTTCTACCAGTGTAACATTTCCCCTTTTGAGAGGGAAAACACGTCCGATCTATTAGATCCTGGAGCCAGCAAAAGGTTCCCAATCAGGTTTGGGAGGCTTTTTCACTCTGCAAGTCCTCTTTGCTTAACCTCTGGTCTCCCCACAAACATCCAGGAGACTCAGTGCATGGCCCAGCCAGCCAATTTTTCCTCTCCTGATTGATTGCCTTCTCAGCTCTTGCTTGGTGTGTGGCTGCTGCTTCTTATACCTGCCGAAGTGCTCTGTGTGTTTTGTTTGGCAGGAAGAGGTTTACATGCTCTGAGCCCCAAGTTGTTCATGAGGCCTGTCAAGGGCTTTGAAATCTGGAAACAGGAGTTGGATTGGTGAGCTTCTCTTTTTTGGGCCAACTCCATGTTATTTTCCAAGGGGTTAGACTGCTGCGCAGAGCACTGACTTGCTAGACAAAATGTAACAGTCACTGATTTAAGGCTGTCTGAACTTTTAATGTGTAGAGGAAAGCGATTGGCTGAGTCTGAGATGTTTGAAAACAACATTTTAATCTAATAAATAAAAGGAGATGCGGGGAAGAAGAAGGGAGAAAAGTCCACACATGAAGTTGGAGGATATTTTTTTCTCTACTGGCTTTCAGAGGAGATCCTTGCTGAGCTCCAAAAATATAAAAGCTATGGTGGGTCTCTGGGATTTCCCATTTTCCTCACCATTAGCCAATGCTTCAACTCTTTGAATGAGTCTGGGACACACAGTGCATCAATCCAGTATTTGTATCACACAAATAACTTGACTGGTCTTGACACGTCCCTGGGATTTAAAAAGGTGTGGCTCTGGGAATACTGTATTGTGTGGTGTTTAAAGCGTTAATCAACTGGCCTCTCGCATATGAATGTTTAAGAGGATATAGATAGATAGGCTGATCTCTCTCTCTATATATAGAGAGAGATGAGTGTGTGTGCTCAGATACTGACTTGTAGCTGAGCTGGGCTTCTCCAATCCTGAGGCCACTCATGCATTGGCCTGGTTCCTTCAGGCTGCTCTAATGTAATTCATCTGCCAACAGCCCCCCAGGGGCCATTCTGGCAGCCATGCTCCTTGTGATTGGAGCTAGGAGGATGGATGGCACAGGGGCTATAGTGGTGACTCTGTGCCACCCACAGATTTCCCCTAGGGAGGAAGAATCTTTCACTGGCCTGTCCAGAAGGCTTCAGGGCAACTTTACACCAATAGAGTAGCATAAAACCTGCCATGTTTGTATGAGAGGATCAGGACCACACTTCATGGATCTGTGCTTTGCTTCACTCCAGGCTTTACGATCCATACAAAACATCAGTGGCCTTTTCCTCTTCCTCGCAACAAGATGTAATCGCACGTGCCATAGACAGGTCTTATATTCCTAAGAGTTCTTTCTCTTTCTAAAATATGCTACATGACAGATTTTAATATAAATCAGAGTTTTATCATGAATAATAAAACCAAACAGTAATTGACAAAATAAATGAGCCTCGTATATTTTGTAAAAGCAGCAAAGAATCCTGTGGCACCTTATAGACTAACAGACGTTTTGCAGCATGAGCTTTCGTGGGTGAATACCCACTTCATCGGATGCATGTAGTGGAAATTTCCCTTTTATCCTATGTACTGTATCCACATATTCATTAATTAGCAACATTCTATAATTTACAATGGATCTCCCAGGCATTAGTAGGTTTTAGCAAGATACTACTGTATACACAGTTATAGGCTGCGGGGGAGGTTTTCAAGGCCACAAAAGAAGAGAGGTGGCCAAATCCCAATGATATTCAATGAGAGTGGAGTGTGTAGCTACCCTTTTTGCTTTAAAATCTCCACCTGTATTTCTGTCTGTATAGGAATGCAACACAATGTGGATTGACCAGTGTCTTGCAATTACAATTACTGGGCTGCAGTACTCATGGAATTACACAAATGGTTAAAGCAAACACCAGTTGTAATAGAAAAGCCACAATGGAAATGTGTAAAAATTCAGTTTACAAAAGGGGAAAAAAATAATTAAAATTAGAACTTATTCCACCACTCACAACAGCCTCATTTACAGGAAAGGCACAACAAATCCCTTGTTTTTCTGGCACAAGGCCTGTGTACTGGTAAATATTTTGAGAATTTTGCCTGTAGTGTTTGCCTAGCAAGACCATAAAGAATGCCTCTGAACTGGGTGAGCTAGTGACGCTCCACATACTGCTCTTGTTTCTGTTGCGCCTAAGGCCAGTATGAGAGACCACTGGAGTCATGCTCTTCCTGTGAAATTGGCCAGTACATTTATTCCGAGTACAGACTCAGTGGTCTTCCATTTTGCAATGACAGAAACAAGAAGATCCTGTCAAGCTCTCTGTCAGCCCTCTTCCCCTACCACTTGGTATGGCTGTAGAGGATATAAATGGAACAGGAAATTTGACCACGTCCAGGATCAAAGTCATTAAAGACATGTCTTGGTTTAAAAATCTAATTTTACATAACCTGTTCTGTTGCATAATATGCTTTTGTTTGTCGTCTTGATTTTCATCAACGCAGTGTACATTCCCCTGGACCTTTTCATGAAAGAATGTTTATACCTGTGGGCAACTGCTGATGGCAGTGAAAGGCTTGCATTCATGGGAACAGCGTTTAGCAATTCATGGTTGCCAAGGTAAGCAGCAAAGGCATGCCCTCTGCCACTCCACTGCCTCTAAAAGAAACAGTCTCTAAGGTAACAGGCTAGCACCCCTTGAGGCCAAAAATCTCTAGCTTTTTAGTCTGAAAAACACATTAAATAATACCAAGAAAAGCATTTTTTTTTTGGTCCAGGCATTTTTTCCCAAGAAAAAAACGGGTCTCAAAGTGTTCTATTTTTGGTTCCACGCTGGAATTTAATTCAGATTTTGCCCAGTGCATTGTGAGCTAAACTCCCCTTTCACAGTTTAGTTTCAGGGGCACATGGGACTAATGAGCCAAGGCATGACTGCAGTTGGAGGCTGGAGTCTCCCAGGCCTGCGATTGTTGTTCAAGTGAATAGGCAGTTTCTCTGATTAGGCTGGAATTTGCAGCATTATCTGGACAGTTGTTTGCAGCAAGCAGTTTTTCAAGGATCACAATCAATGTGGGAAACTGAGCCACCTGAGAAAAATCTCTGCAGATGCTGATTACTGTCTCTTGTGAAGGACAGGCGAATGTACTTCTTTTTTTTTACTTCATCTAACTCTGAAGCTGTGTGCCATGCTGCCGTACCTAAATGCAGCGAATCATCCCAGCCACAAACACAGGATTTCACTGGACAAACAAACAGCACATCTTTCTGTTACATTTTTCAAGGTGGCAAAGAATAGAAAGGCTTAAAACTTACTAATAGCTATGGGCCAGATTGCCTCTGTGATAATCCAAGTGTCGTGGGGACCTTCTGCATGGAGAGCTCCCCTTATCAGTGTGAAAGGGGGTCAATTGCATCTGCAGAACTTTCCATAGCATTAAAGCCTTTCATGCTGTTCAGAGAGCAGTGCAGTAAATTGGGTCTGGGGACAAATTAAATGTAGGATTTACCTTGTTATTGCATTTCTCCTAAATGACCAAATCAATTATGTATTTTAATAGCTCATGTACAGTAGCAGAATAACAAAAGAAAAGCTCATTGGAATGTGTCTTTTAGCACAGTGTAACCCTTCTGCCAGGTGGAGTTGGCAGAAACAAGGGCTGGGTTCAATATCTAGGGATTCCTCTGAACAATACAGAACAGAACTGGCTCAAGCACCTACCCAGTAATCTGGGAAAACTTGACTTCACCCCTGGGCACCTTTCTCAGAGGAAATATTTCCCCTCTCAGAAGCAGGAAGTCTGTGTACAACAAAAGAGAACTTTTATTAAAAGGGGATCCAACATTAATTTTGGAAAACACCACAACCACAATTTCAAAGCATGTGACTGCAGGCAAACACCCACCACACAGTGTGTTGGGCAGTGTCCTTTGCTTTAGTTTCCCACCCTGAAGTGTGAAAGTCCCATGAACAAACGTTCCTTTAACATGCCACTCCCCTTTCCCTCTGCTGCACACAACTCACAGTTAGCTGACCTTGGTTAGCAAAGACCCCGTGTTCAGAGATTCATTGTCTCTGTTGCCGCTGCCACCACTGCAACTGGCTCACAAGTGTTGCTAATTTTCTCTGCCACCACCTGCCACTCACAGCTACTTCTGCAATGTCACATTCTGAGGTTCCACCAGCTAGCCTAGTTCTTAGTGATTTCAGCAGGGAGTGGGGAATTCCATTGTTAGTGCAGTAGTTGCATTGTCTTTCTTTCACCAGCTCTTGTGTCCTCAGCATTCCTCCTCCAAACTGCCTGAGTGCCATCACAGGAAGGCCAGGTTCCTTGCTCTCAGTTCCAGTGGCTGGCCCAATCCCAGAAGTAGCAGTGGCGGAGAAAGTCCAGCTTTGCCCCTGAATCCCTGAGCTGGAGCATGCTTAGTTGCTCTGTGGGGATAGCACATGTACAGTCTGGCCAATCCTATGATCTGTGAGGGGATGCAGCATGCCAGGCCTGCTCTACATTTAACATTTTTGCCAGAAGATCTATGGTGGTTAGGCGTATGAACCCCCCTCCCCACAACCATCATAGCTATGCTGGCAAAAGTCCTAGTGTATATACAATATGGACAAAAACAATTCTTTTGATGGTATAGTTTATTTTGTTCAAGGAACTAGTATAAGCTCTATGGCAAAATAACTCTTCTGCTGGTATAAGATGGATCTCCTCTAGTATCTGCTATACTTCCTTTCTAGTGTAGACAAGGCCTCGGTGAGGGTGAAATCTTTGAAGAATTTAATAGAGAAGCTCTAAGAAGTTCCCTACTGAGCATGTGTTAACTGAGATTTTTCAAAGGCTTGTAACTTGGCTAAAGTTGGGTGTGTTTTTCCACAGGAACAAGAAAAGGCTCATCTCTGACACAAAGGCCTCCTCCCTGCCAAATTTCAAGTCTCTGCTTCAAAACATGGGCATGCTAGAACTTCTAAAAGAAAAGGCCCCCAGAATTTTTTTATTATGCCTGACACATTTTTCACTCATGTTCTCAGGAACATGAACACCTGGTCTATTTTGGCTGAAACTTTCCAAAACAATTCAACCTGTGGCTGATGTCTGACCTATAAATTTTCAGCCCAAATGGTAAAGTCTGGCAAAGTTATAATCAACTGCAAACAGGGTGTTAGAATGGGAAGGGTTGGGCAACATTAATAACAGGCAGCGCTACCAGCCCTGCCCACAATAATGCAAGTAATAAGAATTATGGGCCAGATTTTCAAAATTACTCAGCATTGGCTTACCTCAACTCCACTGAAGTTAATCGTAATGGGTCCATTCCCACTGACTTCACTGGGGGCAAAGTTAGGACAACACTGAGCTCTTTTGAAAATCCCACTCCATAGGCTTGTCTACACAGGGAGTTATTGTGGAATCACTAGTCCTGATTGATTAATGATTCCTGATTAATTCCATGTGTGGACGTTATTATTCCAATATAAGAGTACTTTATTCCAGATTATTTTAATTGACTGTGGATCATGCACAGAATAAGTGCAGTATAAACTGATACCAGAATAAGAGCATCCACACATGGAGTTAATCAGGATTATTAATCAATCAGGATTATCTATTCCAAAATAATTTCCCATGTAGATAAACCCATAGAATGGTATTTTCAAATGTGCTTAGCCTTGGCCTAGTGAAGCAATCTGGCGACTGTGCAGTCTGAGATACTTTCTAATAGTTTTATAATTTGAAGATATAGGGTTTATCCACACATGAAAATTAATCGAGAATAAAGTAGCAGGTGAATTTAAAGTGGATTAACTATTCCTGATTAACTCCATATCTAGAGTTTTTGGCCTGCCTTTGGTGCATTTGACATTCAGTTTAGTGACAGATAACCTAAAGGGGTTTGGCTTTAGGGTTCAGACAGGCATCAGCAAGTTCAAACTCTTATCCAAACCTTACCTGAATGAGCCAAACCTCCTAATGCTGCAAAGTTAGGCTGGAAAACACATGAAAATGAGACTTGCTTGCCAGATTTCCAGTATTTCTTCTTCTGGTCCCATCTGGAACTACCACAAGAAGAGCTTTTCTAATGATATTTTGATAGATCTGTTTCCAGTTCTATCTGATACACAGAAATACAAAGGTAAGCAGAATTTTTTTTTTAAAACCTCTCCTAACATTTTAGAAATTAAGGCCAGGTTTGGCTTGCTTTTAATAATGGGTGAAGGGATTTTATTTCACTTGAAATAAAGTTTGTCCATCTTTAATGAAGTATTTGCCATGAAATACGCCAGGAATCTGAAGACATTAAAACACAAACCTCCTACGTGAATAAACTGTCATGCTTAATGAGGTAGCAGCTATAGGAAAACAACTGTGGAATCCAGAAGTGAATCAAGACGTGATTTACCATCCACAGTTGCTAGATAACTATAGAATCACATGAAAAAGGGATAAGGTGCTTGTTTTAGATTTAGTTATTTATTGATATAATAAGGTATGGTTCTCTTCTGAAAAGTGGTTCTGTAAAATTGCACCACAGAGTTCCATGTCTATTGTCTCTCACTGACTTAAAGATCAAATTTGCTCACATGAAAGTAAAAATATATTTTTTCTAACTGCAAACACAGCAAAAATCTATCTGAAATCTGAAAAACAATCTGTGTAATCTTTTCCTTGTGCATGACCAGTAAGCTTGGCCAAAAAGTATGTGCTGTTGGTATATAACTTGCACATTGGGAAAGATTTTCAGAAGCACAAAGGGCAGTTAGTCCCCTAAACCTACTTGGATTTCATAGTCATTATTTTGTTTTCACCAGAAGTTAGGTGAATCACTGCCCATTGTGCCTTTGAAAATCTCCCTCTTTATCTCCAATGATATCCCAATCCCCTTGGGTCAGGTTTAGTGAAGATGATGCATGAGCCAAAAAGAACACAGCTTGCCTTTCACATCCAAGGAGGAGTTTACTGGGCTGACAGCTAGAAAAACAAACATATTTTTATTTTACTTGTAAACTGAACAAATTTTATATGAAAGAATTGAAAGACAATTAAAACATGAGTCAGAGTCACTTTTGAGAGTCCAACCAGATTTTAAATTGTGACGACAACAAACCTGAGTCTGTTCCTATGAAGGTCACTGGTCCTTTGGAAGGATCAGGCCTAGTCTGTGCAAATACAATGTAAATTGTAAAGTTAGCTTAAGTTGTAAATAAAATATTAAAAAACCTGAGTCCCCTGGGATCACATGTGAGAAAGGAATAGGAATAAACAAATTCATCTGCTTCCCATTTATACATAGGTTAAGTTTTCCAGGTTGATAAACAATGAAGTCATTGATATACACATATCTACAGATATATATATAAACATGTACAGCTTTGCGAAAAATAATATGTTTAGTAAGCCTCATTTCCCAAAATAGTATTTACTGGAAGGATTCAAAGGTTTAGCAGAAAGTGCTGTGGTTACTTGGTTTTACAGTTTACATTATTATTTCCCCCCCACCCCCGATTTTACAAAGACACTCAGCAAACTAAGAGGGGAACATACCCCGAACCTCACATGGAATGAGGCTGGTGCAAGACATGTCTTTGTTAAAGGTTGCTCCTAGAGTTCTTCCATCTAAATACAGCACTGCTGGGGTTTTGCAATGCTAATGAGCAAGCCAGCATGAGTATCTGCAAAGCATGAAAAAACTCTCACTGAAAATAGCAAGGGCTTCCATGGAAACACAGAGGTAGTGCAACTGTTGATCCTTGATTGGAATTTGAAATTAGCTCTGTTTGCAATGTGAGATGCTCTGAAAGTGCAGATTGCTCTAATTAGCTTCCTTTGGCAATATAAAGATATTGGGGAAAATGCCCGTAAAATAAAATAGTTAAAGGATTTTTTTTTAAAGAAAGACATTGGAAATAATACAAATAGAAATTAACAATACAAGTAAAACCCTATCATCAAGTCAAGTTTTACTTTAAAAAAGTAAATGATCGTATTTCAGGTTCAAAACAGTTGTAGAACAAACTATAGTAAGATTTTTAAAAAAGAGAATAAAATGATAACATTAAAATCAGAATAAGAGAATGATAATAATAATAATTTTGAATCAGGGCTGGTCAGACAGTGCCTGCTAAGATTCTGGTTGAGCTAGAATCTGGATTCCCCATTTTTTAATATTATAACACCTGTACTCCTTAGTCTTTGACACCCTGAGCTGCCAAAAAATTGCTGATCCTTTAGGCCAGGGGTTCCCAAACTGTGGTTTGGGACCCCCAAATGTGGTTGTACCATCAGCAGAGGGGTCGCAGGTCCAGGGGTGGATCTAGGGATTGTGCCGCCCCAAGCACGGCAGGCAGGCTGCCTCTGGCGGTTTGCCTGCGGAGGGTCCGCTGGTCCCATGGCTTTGCGCGGCTTGCCGCCCCAAGCACGCGTTTGGCATGCTGGGGCCTGGAGCCGCCCCTGTGCAGGTCTAACAGGCCAGATTTAGCCCTGAACATGTCTGGACCTGCTCCACAAACTCTGCACCAGGACACAGCTGTTTTGTTTTACAAAATGGCAGCCTCCACACAGCATGACCTCACATATATGGTGAATATGTGTGGGGAAACTGAGGCAAACAAGCTTAAAGCTATACCACTCCCAATACAAGGAAGGGAAGGATTGAGGTGCTAGTGACAGATAAGGAAAACACACTTGTGGAGCCTCTGTAAAACACGTGTGCTTTTGTTCGTCCAGTTGGTGTGAGCACTGAGGATTATGATGCACGTTTCTTGGCTTTTGTGAAATACACATGGGAGGGCACAGTTCTCAAAGATATTCTGTTCTGTCTCCCTCTTCCCGGGCATGAGACGGCATAAGGAATGTTCCATGTGCTACACCTATGGCAGGCCACAAAGCAGGTCTGTGTGCCTTGGGTTGTTCCATCTACTGGGTGGACTCTCTGCATGATTCACAGAGAAAAACTGGCACCTAAAACTCTGAGTCCAGAGGTAGGTTAAATTTTACTGCAGACCTCTTCTGTTCTGAACTACATCAAGATTCAGCCTCTTTGCACATCTGTTTGCAAAACTGTGTTAAGAAATGGGATCCAATCATGACATGACATTGTCCATACCGATGTTTGTTGGCTTTCAAGAGGAAAAATACTGGGACAATTTATTGAACCGAGAGACAAGCATTCTTATGCAACGGACTGCAAAAAGAGTGAGTTAATTGATTTTCTATGTGACCAAGGAATACATGCCACCTTGTCTATGTCACAGACATATTTGGGAAACTGAATGAATTGAATGCAGGATTCTACAAGGAAATAACACCCAGATCATTCAGACGAGTGAAGTACAGGATTAATGAAGTGAATTGTTTCCTGGAAGAACAATCTATTGAAGACAAACTATGACTCCTTCCCACAGCAGCCTTGCAAATTCCTGGCTGACTATGAAATTATTCAGCGTCCCACCCAGATGATGGCTGAGAATCTCAGCCAGCTGAAGGAACAGTTTGCATCCTGTTTCCCTGACTTGGACATGACGAAGTAAGATTGGGTGCAAAATCCCTTTCAGTGCAAGCCTGATGCCATGGATTTGCCAGCAGCAGAAATCGAACAGCTCATTGAAATGTCCTGTTATGGATTCTTGTGAGGAATACATGCTCAACTTTTGCTCCTGGGATTCTGGTTCACTGTCAAGAATGAATAGCTTGCACTGTCAACACGCGCCTTGAAACTTATGATGCCATTCGTGAGCATGTATTTGTGTGAAGTTGGATTCAGCACACTTGTGTCCATCAAGTCTCAGTATTGATCTGCTGTTGATGTCACATCGGAGAGTAGATTGCAACTTCTACCATGTCTCTGGACTTTGAGAAGCATAATGCTTCAAGGGCTTGTGCTGAAGTGGTGCATCTTACATATCACCCCTTCCTAAGGCTGTGCCTAAAGGTTCAGTCTAGCTCATAGACCTTTGTTAAAGATAAGCCATAAAATACATCATACTCCAAGTACACGCTCACCCCAGCAAGCTCACATTTGTATACATGTGTGTTGTACACACACTCATCCACAACAAGAATCCATCTATAAAAACTAGCATGGCTACAACAACACTGCATACGACAATGGATCTATAAAAAGGTGCATACATAACTACACATAGTAACAAGTTAGATCTCCATAGAGCAGGAAGGATGGAAAATATGAGCAGTATTGTTGTGGCAAAGGGGGTAGAAAAAGGAAATCAATAACTTTACTGGAATAAAAAGTATTTGACCTGGGATCTGAAGAGGCTTAATTTCAACAACCACATTTAACTCAGGTTCCTTAAATGTTACTTAGTCATTCATTGCCCCACAGAAATCCACAATCTCTGAGGCAGTGGTTCTTTTGGTATGTGGTATGTAGGAGTTAATAATCACTTTGGTCAAAAAATTCCAGGTGAGGCATTTCTAGCTCAACATGGGTTCTGACTGGGTGGAAATGGTTGTCAGTAACACAGGCCCTTCGAGAGGCAGGACAAGCACAATAAGGCCTTCAAATGAGTTTGGGGCAAGATTCAGACACACAGCCAGGGGTGCTGGAACAATTTGTATAGTGGGGGTGTGGAGAGCCATAGAACCAAACTGTAAACCCTGAATATGATGGAAACCACTTCAAGCTAGGGGATGTGGCAGCACCCTCCATACCCCTAGTTCCAGCACCTATGCACACAGCTCTTCCCTACACTGTGGGTTTAATTAGAGTTGGTTGAAAATTGTCCATGTCTCATTTTTGATTTTTCAAAAAAAAAAAAAAAAAAGTGACCACTCTACAAACTGGCAGAAAAAGAGCAAACAATCTTTGCAAAAAATGTCAGAAAAGTTTTGCAAAAATTTCAAAAATCTTCAACCAGTTCCATGTTGAATCTGATACATACACTTTCCATTGACTTCAATGAACACTGGCCCACTCTCTATAACTTTAACTGATTTTGAAAGCACTGCAACCTAATAATGGCTTTGTTCATGGACAAGCTTGGTGAATTGTGGAAGCTAGCCTCGTGTTAGTGTAGGTTTTGTGAAGTAGCATATCCCAGAGTACACTGTCCCATATGCTGCTGTCACCATTCCCAGCTCTCTGAGCAATGGGACATTGCAGAATACGTTTCCAGGGTATTTTGGTGCTGCTCTGTGTTCAAACCTGGGCAATCTGTCCCCTGCTAAGGTAGAATAGGACAACTGCCTAGACTTCACTAGAATTTATTGATTCAAATATGATTTGGCAGAATGCTGGGTGTGGATGACAGAGGGTCATGTGAAAAAAAACTGTTAGGTGGGCACAGCTCTTACAAAATGGACAGAGGGAGGGCCACTTCCATCATAACTTATAGACCAGTGGTTAGGGTACTCACCTGCAAGGGGGTGACCTCTGGTTCAAGTCCCCTGATCCCTCCAAGGGGGAGAAGGAATTTGAAGTGGGCTCTGATACATCTTACGTGCAGGCTATGGGATAGTCTGATGTGGGGCTTCCTCAGTCTCTCCTGTTGAAGCTGTTCTGCTGTGGATAGATAATTTAAACAAGTCATTGGAGCAGTGGACTTGTTCCCAGGTCTTCCAGCTCCCAATCATCAGGCTACAGAATCATTCCCATGCTTGTTGGCGCTCTCTGGCCAATGATTCCTTTATTACTTATTCACAGTGGCCAGTTTCCACAGAAGAGACTGGGGGAGTCCCACATCAGAATGCCCCATAGCTATCATTGACCTATACTATCCTGATCTATATGCATTGTACAAAGTTCTGTCCTCTTTTATTCTGGTACAATGTCATTGACTGCAGTGAAGACACACTGTGATAAAGAAGAATGGAATTTGTCCCAGATAATTTTGTTTGCCACCTAATTGGTTGGTACCTGGAAGGAGTGGGTAAGAAATACTTATATTAGTGGTAGTTTATACTATTTTATGATCTAGAGATTAGTTAAGAATTGGTTGGTGATGGAGCCAACCTTTCATAGGAGCTGAGCTAAAAGCATATGCTTCTATGCTAATGCCAAACACAGAAATAAAAATCGCAATGACAAGTTTCCTAAAGGTTTTGAGCTTTCCAGGCCGGGAAGCTCACAAACTGCATGCCAGGCTTTTCAAGCCCTATTTATAAATCTTTATCAGTGAGGTTTCCAAAATCAGCAATGCCAAACTCCTTTGGCCTGACACTGTTCTAACAATTGACACCAGATTTTAGTATTCTGGGTCTTCTATCAGCATGTTACATACTTTGAACAAGCTTTAAGACTTTGCCTTTTTAGTGGGTGACACTAAGGTCAGGATTCCTAAAGGTGTTCAGTGTTGGCCTCACTCTGTTTTCATTGCAGACAGTGGGAGTTTTGTCGTGGGAGCAGAATTAGGCAAACACTGAGCACTTTTGGAAATCCTGTCCTTCCAATCCAATCCTGCAAGCAATCTATGCACATAAATCCCACAGACTTCAATGGGAATTCTGCAGTTGGCCCTGATCATGCACCATTAAAGTCAATGGGAGCTTTGCCATTAACTTCAATGAGCATAGGACCAAGCCCTTGAAGCATTTGGAAGCATCAGGCCCCAAATTAAAATGAACAATATAGCACAGCCACACAGGGCAGGAGGCCTAGATTGCAGTATCATTTCTGGTTTCTCACGCTTCCTAGGGTAACATTGGTAGGGGAGTTATCCAGAACCTATTCATCATCCTGTTTGCTTAATACACACAAAGGATGGGATGAACCAGATGGGATAAAGTACGAATCAATCCAAAACTTTTTCATCCCAAATTTAAATGGACCCTTTTTGAGGTTTGAAAAAGTTGAGTTAGTTTGTGTGTGTGTGTGTGTGTGTGTGTGTGTGTGTGTGTGTGTTCATGCTTCTGCATTCTGGCAAGGGTCAGAAGCAAAAGAAATGGAGCCAGGTAGTTTCTGAAGTGGGCATGCAAAACTGACTCACAATGATGTGGTTGTGCCATTTTACAACCATAATACATTTGTTTTGAAACAATAAATACAATGAGGCCTAGCTAAGGAACATCCACTGTGCAGAATTGCTAAACTAATGCAAGCAAGGCTGACAAACAGCAGAAGTTAAATATTGCAGATCTCAAGAAAATATCTGTCCCTGAATTTCCAGTTGAATGTTGCAGATCTAGGAGGATTGGACAGATTGGATAAGACCTGAATAAACACCTGACCTTTGGTTGATTATCTGAACCATACTGAAGCCCTCAAATATTAGAAGTTTGCTCATCATGACCACCACCATTCCTGGCCAATTTGGAAGCAGCATTGAGGGTATGTCTACACTATGGGATTATTCCGATTTTACATAAACCGGTTTTGTAAAAGAGATTGTATAAAGTCGAGTGCACGCGGCCACACTAAGCACATTAATTTGGCAGTGTGCGTCCATGTACCGAGGCTAGTGTCGATTTCTGGAGCGTTGCACTGTGGGTAGCTATCCCATAGCTATCCCATAGTTCCTGCAGTCTCCCCCGCCCATTGGAATTCTGGGTTGAGATCCCAATGCAAAAACAGTGTCGTGGGTGATTCTGGGTAAATGTCATCACTCAATCCTTCCTCCGGGAAAGCAACGGCAGACAATCATTTCGCGCCCTTTTTCCCTGGATTGCCCTGGCAGACGCCATAGCATGGCAATCATGGAGCCCGTTTTGCCTTTTGTCACTGTCACCTCATGTGTACTGGATGCTGCTGACAGACGCGGTACTGCACTGCTACACAGCAGCATTCATTTGCCTTTGCAAGATAGCAGAGACGGTTACCAGTCATATTGCACTGTCTGCCATGCCATTGTAAATTGGCGATGAGATGACGGTTATCAGTCGTTCTGTACCGTCTGCTGCTATCATGGGTGCCCCTGGCTGGCCTCGCTGAGGTCGGCCGGGGGCGCATAGGCAAAAATGGGAATGACTCCCTGGGTCATTCCCTTCCTATGTTTTGTCTAAAAATAGAGTCAGTCCAGACTAGAATATGGGGCAAGTGTACTAGAGAACCAGAGAGCACAGCCGCTCCATGTCAGAGCCCCAGAGATCCCACAGAAATGATGAGCTGCATGCCATTCTAGGGGGTGCATCTGCAACAACCCCGCCCGTTGTTTCCCTCCTCCCCCAACTCTCCTGGGCTACCATGGCAGTGTCCCCCCATTTGTGTGATGAAGTAATAAAGAATGCAGGAATAAGAAACACAGACTTTTTAGTGAGATAAAATGAGCGGGAGGAAGCCTCCAGCTGCTATGATAGTCCAGGCAGGACATTAAAGGGTAGGGAGGGAGAGGAGACCAGCCTTCCACTGCTATGATAGTCCAGGCAGTACAGAATCTTTTCTTTAGACATGATGGGGCGGGGGGGCTGATAGAGCTCAGACCCCAGTTGCTATGATGAGGACGGTTACCAGCCGTTCTGTACCATCTGCTGGGAATGACCAGGAGTCATTCCTATTTTTACCCAGGTGCCCCCGGCCAACCTCACCGAGGCCAGCCAGGAGCACTCACGGGCTGATGACGAGGACGGATACCAGTCCTTCTGCACTGTACCGTCTGCCACCAGGGAGGGGAGAGGAGAGGATGCTGCTGTTTAGCACTCCAGCACCCCGTCTACCAGCAGCATGCCATTGGGTGACATTGAAAAAAGGCGAGAAATGATTTTTTCCCTTTTCTTTCGGGGGGGGGGAAGGGTGTAAATTGATGACATACACCCTGAAACACCCGGGAAAATGTTTTTGACCCTTCAGGCATTTGGAGCCCAGCCAAGAATGCAAATGCTTTTCGGAGACTGCGGGGACTGTGAGATAGCTGGAGTCCTCAGTCCCCCCTCCTTCCCTCCCTCCCTCCATGAGCGTCCATTTGATTCTTTGGCTTTCCGTTACGCTTCTCACGCAGCACTGTGCTGAGTCCCTGCTGTGGCCTCTGTCTATCATAGCCTGGAGATTTTTTCAAATGCTTTGTCATTTTGTCTTCTGTAACGGAGCTCTGATAGAACAGATTTGTCTCCCCATACAGCGATCAGATCCAGTATCTCCCGTACGGTCCATGCTGGAGCTCTTTTTGGATTTGGGACTGCATCACCACCTGTGCTGATCAGAGCTCCACTCTCGGCAAACAGGAAATGAAATTCAAAAGTTCGCGGGGCTTTTCCTGTCTACCTGGCCAGTGCATTCGAGTTCAGATGGATTTCCAGAGCAGTCACAATGGTGCACTGTGGGATAGCTCCTGGAGGCCAATACCGTCGATTTGCGGCCACACTAACCCTAATCCGACATGGCAATACCGATTTCAGTGCTTCTCCTCTCGTCGGGGAGGAGTACAGAAACCGGTTTAAAGAGCCTTTTATATCGATATAAAGGGCCTCATTGTGTGGACGGGTGCAGGGTTAAATCGGTATAACGCTGCTAAATTCGGTTTAAACGCGTAGTGTAGACCAGGCCTGAGAAACAGAAGAAAGTTCTGTCCAATCTTCCATGGTTGGAAAGATGGTGACTTGGGGTTGAAGTAGAGTGAAATAAAGAATGCTATGCATTTATATTGGGGTGTAGTGGACAGATGCAAAAGCAGGGAAAATGGGAGTGTCCTCGAGGGTCTGAAAGAAGGGGACCATGGAAGAAAAGAGTTAATATCCCATTCCAATAATATGAGCTCAGTGTATATGTTTGAAAAGCCCACTAATGGGATAAGAAGCTCATTCTACTACTGTCAGTACTTTGTTGCCATGTTCCTCAGCCAGACCCCAAATAGTGACCTGCTCTACCATCATTCCTGCGTTCAGTTACCAGTGCAATACTTTTATTGCCATGGTTAACTTTCAGCCTTTGAAATAGTGCCTGATGCGACTAGCTTTAATTTAGAGTTAGTAAGAAAAAGTCATAATTTAACTTTGTTTTGCAAGTATCCTGACAGATTGAAGAGGCCTATTTATTTTAGTGTCCGGAAGTGGGGTGAGTCCCTTGCAGAATTCTTGGCATCTAATTAAGAAGAGTTCAACGTTTCATCTTTTCTCCGTGTGTGGATTGGTATGTGTAGAAACCTCCGCCCTGCCTCCTCATGTCTGAATTCCACAGAAGCAGAAGAGGCAAAGCTGCCTTCTAAACCAGCGATATGCTTTAAATAAGAGAGACCGCAGTGGCTGCTGAAAAGAAGGTTTTAATATCCTGGCACAAAACCAACACATTTTCTGTTCATGAATCCTTTTTTCTTTTTAATGGGCAGATGAAAATCCCTGAACTCTGGAGCTTCCATGGTTGGTGTGTTCCAATAATATATGTACTGTCCCCTCACAAAGCCATTTTGCCACTGTATGGAGTATGCCAAAAACACCACAGGAAGCAATGATTTGCAGGCCCAAGGTAAAGTGGAAAGAATGCTGTGAATGTGGCAGTTATTAGCCCAGTATTTTAGCTTGCAGACAGCTGTGAGAATTTTGTATCAGTGCCAGTTAATGTATGCTAGCACACAGCTGGGAATATTGGCAGAAAGATAGGCAAGAGGATGGTCGGCCTTTTCAGTCACATGTTGGACTTTTTACCTGTTCAGGTGAAGCTTACCGTGCCACATAGAAATGAATGGCAGGTCAGTTTGAATGCCTCATCCACATGCAGATGTCACAAAGTCTAAAGGACCCTCTGCATTTATGGGCCTGTGGAGGTGTTGAGCATCTTCTGAGAGGTGCTGAATGCCATCAACTACTCCCATGGGAGGTAAGGGTGCTCTGAACCTTGAATAACTGGGTCCCATGTATGCCGTTTGTAAGAGTTCTGTCTTTAAAGAGGATAGTCCTAAATTTAAAGCCCTCTATATATACCCTTTCCTCCATAGATATGCTGGCCACCTTTAACAACTTGTCTTAGATAGCTAAGTAACTTGACATCTGTTTGCAGTGTTCAAAGTATTCTCACTAGTAGGTATAGGAAAACTAAGGCACTATTGCAAATACTGAGATAACCATACCTATTTATCTTAGGCAAAACTTTACACTTCTGCCCGCTTACATAAGCACTTGGAGATATTCAGAAGAAAAGCACTACATACATGCTAAGGAGCATGTTTAGGGATAGTGCAAGTTGCACCCAGGTGTTTGATAGCAACAAGAAACAGCAGCCCTCTTGGTTCGGTTTTGGTGTATTCCCCCATCTAAGTAAGCTGAATTTTTTTACTATTGTATAATGTGGAATGTATTGATATTGGGGAAAAATATCTTTTCAACCACTTCAAAGTAGTCTTGAAAATTCAAGCTCTAAGCTGGATAGAATACAAAAAGCTTCAGTTTCTTATGCTCTCATGGACACGTGTGCACCCTGAACCATCCTTCCATCTCCAAAACAATCAAAATCTGCATTTTATCACTGTCAGTCCCCTAGTTCTGAAGAATGAATCATGCAAAGGAACTAAAGGGTTGATATCACAGGAATTCAGTCAGGTTTTATAGGTGGAAATCTCACCCAGCTGTAGAGTTATATTTTTTGAGTGTGACAATCTTCATTTTGGAAGCTTTTCCCAATCCTGGAAGCCATTTATCAGATAGATATGTACGTTTAAACAGCTTGTACATGAGGTCTGGCAAAACATCCTTTTCAATATTATTGGTAAAGCACATTAATCCATCAAAATGATCAGAAAGGCGGTGGCATACAAAACTATGAAAAGCAAAACTAGATGGTCATTTAAATATATAGGAGATTGTGATGGGGCAGAGCGGCTCCACACTGGTACCGCAGGGGAAGCCATGCCCTTCAGGCTCTGCTGGGCATGCTCCAACTGGAGAACAGGTATAAGCCTGCAGAGCTGCTCAGTCTGGGCTGACCGCTGGAGGGGAAGGAGGCATGCTGCCAGCTCCCAAGGAGGGATAGCCTGCGCACCAGGATCCAGAGGCCAGTCAAGCCAGGATGCACCCTGAGGCCCAGACAGAGTACATCACAGGAGGGAAACAGACTGGAGGACCCCCCAAAGTGGAGAACCTAGCGTTTATGATAGGAAGTGACTCAGGGGAACTTTAGAGGCAAATGGCGTTAGAGCTGCACAGATGCTCGGCGTGTTGTGGGTGGATTCCTGCTGAGCTGGTGGCAATGGGAACTGGCCATTAGCAGGGGCCTGGGTAGGGATCTGGTGGAGAGGGCAGGCCCGGGTCCCCCAAACACACACCAGGGGGATTGTATGGACACTGGCCATTAGGCTGCACTGCTCCAATGCAGGGAGCAATTTATATGGATGCTGGCCATTGGGCCACACTGCCCTGACACTTGGGGCGAGTTACCTGGACTCTGGCCGCTAGGCCGCGCTACCCTGCTTGAGAGGGGTATTGTATGGACTCTGGCCATTAGGCCACACTGCTCCAATGCAGGGAGCAATTTATATGGACCCTGGCCATTGGGCCACACTGCCCTGACACTTGGGGTGAGTTACCTGGGCCGCACTACTCTGCTTACAAGGGGGATTGTATGGACTCTGGCCATTAGGCTGCACTGCTTCAACACGGGAGGTGATTTATACGGACCTTGGACATTGGGCCATCCTCTAGCCACTAGGCCCATTACCCCAACTAAAGGGTGATTGTGTGGAAGGAGGCCATTAGGGCGCAACCAGCTGGCCACAGAAAGACGGGTCGGGTGCATGAACTTGAGAGTGTCAAGGTTCCGACATCCCATCCCACCCTGTCACAAAGGGGTGGTGCGGTGCCAGGCCTGCCACAGAGAGCTCCACAAACAGATCAGTAAGTGCCTGGGAATACAAATGAATCTTTCCCATCTTTGGGCTCTTGCTCAAGTGTTTTTGTTTGCTGGTTGGTTTGTTTAACGTTCGTGTTTCTGTCACTACAAATATTTCCTTGCTCAGCACGACAGCTTGGTATCTAGATCAGTGAAAATAAACAGAGTTCAAATGTACATGTGCTCACTCATCTAATCGTTGTCCCCTGCCACTGCTTTTTTCATGCCCTCTGCCTCACCCTTCTTGAACCTATGTGATTGAACATCCTGAAAGAAAAATCTCTTTTCACCAGTCCCTTGATATTGATACCAAGGCAGTCTCACCTCCACCCAGATTCTTCCCTTGCCTCAGTAACCATGAAAACACAACATCCATCTTCCCCTCTCTTTCTCTGTGTCTTTGGACTCTTAGCCAGGTAGGAGCATGAGCTATAAATTGAGGTGAAAATCTACAGCTGGGTAAATAAAATGAGAGGAAAGGAAAACAAAAAGGGAAATGTGTTTCCTATCCCAGAGTTTAAAAAACAAACTTGGCACGAGAGGGGAAAAAAACAAAACAGGAAACAAGGTTCTACGTATAAATTAAACTTTTTTACGCTGAACCTTTTTAGATAGCCCAGAAGTAATAAAAATGTGTGTTTCTTGGACTGGTTAAGCAAGCATTCCAACACTATATGGCTTCCTGTTCAACACGTTCAAAGCTAGAGACTGTTTTTTGGGGTTGGTTAGAAATATGTGTGAAGTATGCACTTTTATTTCTGGCCAATTCAAATGTTTTTAATTCTCCCTCTCCCCGCCCCCAAGAGGGAGTGAAATGTAACCAAACTGTTTTCTCCTTCAGCAAGGAAGTTCACTGATTAGCCCTGAGTTAATCTGTAAACATTCATGTTTCCTATGAAAGACACTTAGAAAGAAACTGGTCAATGTCATTCTGTACTGGCATTTGAAGATGTTAGGATGCAATGAGCAGGAAGATGAGATGCGTGCAAGAGCTCAAGAATTTAGCCAACATGAAGAGAGGGGAACAGCAGATATTTGAAGGTGTGAATTGGACTATAACATCCTCCCCTTTCCCCCCCCCAGTGGTCATAAACCTATAATCCACAGGTTGTTCATCCATTTTTTCTTCCACCTCATTGGCCTCAAATATTATTTTTGTACTCCATGTTCTTCATGGAACTTTTTTTTTTTATTTTTTTTTGCAATGTCTGATTACCTTGGTCAAAGTGAAAATAACATTCATGGGAGAAAAGTACGTAGCATGATGTCCTGCAGATGTACCAAGGGAAGGAGGTTTCAAGATCCTCACCACAGGGTACTTCTTGCAAAGCTTTTCACAAAAAAACATTTTTTGTAATGACCACTGGGCAAGAGAGTTACATCTGCGGAAATTTGGCCTGTTCAGTCTAATTAGAGGAGCCTCTTCAATTACTGCTTCTAGTAACCTTTTTTTTTTTTTTTACCACCGACTCCAAACAAACCAAGGACAGAAATGATACACATAAGGTGTCAGCCAACCTTTTTCTCTCCATATTTTTTTTCATTCCAATGTTTCTGGGTAAAACCTGGAATTTAAATGCTGTCTTGTTTCAATATTTGAAGAATACTATATACTTCATTCAATACAAGAATGTAAATTGCTGAGACATTGGTCTTGTTGTCTGTTGATGTTATGCCACCTTAACTGAACTAGGCTGCATATTTTACATTGGTACCTTTTGCCTAATTTTACAAACACTAGTAACAATTATTTAAGAAGTAATAAAAAAAGTAATAAATAGGGCCAAACCCTCAGATAATTTAAATGAGAGTAGCTCCGTTGACTTTAAGTAAGTCAATGCAGCTATGCTGATATACAACATAGGAGGTTTAGGCTCATGACTTCTAGACATTTATTTGAAAATGTGCTGCCAAAGGCAGAGATGACTATAGAGATCATGTGTGCTCTTTGCACAAATACACATAGTGCCATTACCAGCTCTTTCACCACATCTGATTGGCTCCCCCACCTCTCTATGTCATCACACCCCAGTTCCTTCTGTCTGTGTATCACTGCTGACGGCACATGTTAACACATCAACATTTGGCCCTAGCTAGCATACAGTAACAACAGTCATTTATTATATTATTATTATTATTAATAATATTTATTGATGTAGTAGGACCTCAAGCACCATTGTGTGGTAACTGTTGGAAAATGCTGACTCTGGCAACTGCTATAGTTACAGATGGCTATGGAGACACACCTCACTTTATCTACTTCCATGTTTCCCCATCTATCAAGCATCACGTGCTCTGCAACCATGCCTTTGGAAGAAGAGGCCCAGGAGACTAACTGATAACTGTTGATGTTACTGCAGACAAGATATGGGGTGAGGGAGCAGGGAAATGAAAACTTACAGATCATAGGAACAAATAGCAATAGAAAATAATGTTGTAAGAAGGATACTAGAAATAATTTAATATTTACAAAATGCATTAAATGTGAAAAGTTATAAATATGATGTATTATTGTTATGCAACATTAACTCTGCTCCTGTCTGCTGCAGTTAACTTCACTTTGTCTCTTTGATGTTCCTGCCTGCTCTATACGCCCCAATTGCCTTCGCCTTCATGTCTGTCATCACAACCAGAGGACAGGATGCAAAGTGCACAGGTTCACTGGTCAGTATGCCAAAAGCACAGGCTACCAAGCCAGAGCAAGTAGGAATTCAGTCTCTAATGCTGTTGCCGCTGCTCCACCAGGTTCTTCTCTCCGGTCCTTGATACCAACTACAGCAATTTCCTTGAGGTAAATCTTGATCCATCTCTATACTTACCCTTACCACAACCCATTCAAACCTCCCTTCCTCACCTACTATCTATCCTTTGGATGAAAACAGCTCTCTGTCTCACCCCCTTGGCCTGGACCCAATGACTTCCTTTCTTTATTCTTCACCATTATTCTTTTTAGCTCCCATTTCAACCCTCTCAGATCCAATATTCTTAACCACCTTAACCCCTCCCACATCCAACCTTTCCCCAACAAACACCCCTGTTTGGTTGCTATTCTTGATGGGAGAGGACTCATCAACTGGTGTGGTATTTAGAGCCAAGCCCTGACCAGATGTATTTTTCAAACCTCATTTTCCAGGTTTTCCATGGTTCAGAATCATCTCCGATTACATTGCCCCACAGCCCTCACAGTGCAGGGAGGCTCCAAAGGTCAAAAACTCTTGAATAACAGCTGGCCCAGCAGAGAGTGTCAAACCTTCTGAGAATCAACTATAGATTTGAAAAGATATTTGCAAATATAGTGGTGCTCGGTAATAAGAAGTATTAAATTGAGGTTTGTTGGGGCTTTCATTTGGTTTGGTGTGAAGGCTGAACTTCAGGACAGCTCGTATTTTTTTCAAATCCCTTCCTAAATCCCTTTGGTAGGATTCTTCTCTTACGTTATGATTCAGGTGCTATGTCCAAACTATCATACCTGGCAAGGTAAATATTATGTGGTACTAAGATATCCACTTTACATTGCAATAGATGTCCCTAAGTATTAAAAACTGTTTCTAGATTGGTCCATTCCTCACTCACTATGCCATGGTTAATATTCATGATTATTATTTATTAAAATACATACTTTTTAATATTTACTGACTGTTCTAATATAAAAGTGACATGGGATTAAAGCTATATTCATGATTTACAAGTTAGCTTTTTTTCATTGAACACAAACAGGACAAAACTCAGGAAATAAAGTAGAACAGTCAGCTAATCAATATTTTGCAGATAAGTGTGTGCAAATTGTGTGTGCAAATATTACTTTTATAGCAAGTCTGCTATGCAGAGTGTAGTGCAACAAGTGTAGGTTGGATACGACAGCATCTCTCTGAATTGATGGTAGTCATCAGGGCCTGTAATTTATGTTGTAAAGTAAGAATAGTAACAACCCATTTACTTGCACACATGTAGAGTCTAACAGCAAGCCATGAGAAAAGAACATAATTGTTTAGTGGGTGGATGACAATTATTTTCCCTGGAGCCTTACTTCATTTCCAAGGTATAGTGAACTTTCACAAATAAGTATTAATGTCTCCCATCTGAACCAAAGTGTCAGATTCCAAACCTGCTTATGTATTTCTAGAGAAATGTGGTGTGGGAGATGGAGTTATCAAAATTACCAAATCTGGTGCCTAGAACCCAGACTAGGTGACCTGTGTGACTTGCCATAATATGCCATTGTAAAACTTGCTTTAGAAACAGGTCTTTTCAGTTTTCTAGCGAAAGTGGAAAGTAAGGGTTTGATACTACAGTTTTAACATAAAAATTAAAACTATTACAAAATAATATCTTTAAATAATATTTATAAGAAAATATCAGTTATTTCTCACTTTTTGAAAGAAAGAAAGAAAGAAAGAAAGAAAGAAAGAAAGAAAGAAAAAGAAAGATGAACAGGATACATGCTGAGGGCACGAGGCAATCTGGTACAATGCTGAAAACAGAAAATCCAACTAAATATAGAAAAGAGAGCCCAGGCAAAAGGACGGTTTATAGTAGCTGAAATCCCCATTTCTTTTGCCAGGTAGAGAAATCCTAATCCTGTTACATGATCCTAAAATAGCTCAAACTGCTTCAGTGAATCATTGCCATTACCAATATGGGCAGAAATTTACTATATCAGTTTCCCAGACACTGAACAATATGCTGGCAAAATTGATAAAATATTAACTCAATGAGTCAGGTAGGGCGTTCTTTTTTTTTATCTCCAAGATATACAGCAGCAGTTCCAGACATATTGCCTTTGGCCCAACTGCAGAAGACTTGGATAGCTTGTATGGTAACAGTCTGACTGCTGACAAATGGTATAGTAAGACTTACATGGTAAATATGAGAACTCTGGGTGAGTAATTAGGCATTTATTAACAGCCTCGAGTGCTTCCTCTAGATTATTTAGGTCAAGTTCAGGATCCTAGAAATATATATAGTTTTCTGGAATGATTATCTTCATCAAAGTCCACATATAATTTCCCAGCCTTGCAATGGTTCTGGTTTCACTAACCAGTATCACATGTTTCTTTGAACCAGTGTAATTTTTCAATCAGGAAGACTTTCAGAGTTTACCTTTCTTGGCAGCATCTAGTTTAGGCTACTGTCAGAGACAGTCTTGTGGGCTACTGTAGACAGACCACTGATTTTTTCCAGGATGGCAAATCTTATGTTTGTAGTATTTGCAGAGTGGGAATACTTTTTTCCTCTTTGGCACAATAATCTTTGTTTTATTTTTCTGTATTGCTGATAATGATAACGATAATAGGCCTGATTCTCATCTCACTTACACCAGTAAAAATTAGGAAGAGGCCTCTATGTTCAATGGAGTTACACTGTTTTGAAAGTAGGATAAGGGAGACCTGAAACCGGCTGGTGTTTGTGTATACAGTGAAGTCCTTTAAATGGTTGACCTATGACAAACATCATCAGCAGATGAAATATCTGTCCAGAACCCAACATTTCCCTGTTGAGAAGTATCAGATTTTTTTTCTGATCTCTTTGGCTCTTCTCTGTTTTCAATATTCACTCCACTGAACTGATTTTAAAGGTACAAATAGACAAAATAAATTGCGACAAAGTCAGGCTATATTCATCTGCATCTAGCTAAGAGAGTGCAACTGCTTCTTTTAGACACAGACTTTGCTACTGTAACCCATACCTTTGCCAATACAATGTCTGAGTACAGAAATTTACTTTCCATTGGGCCACCCCTTAAATCATCCCGGAAACTGAAGCTGGTGTAGAACGTGGAAGCCTGCTTATGAAGCAGTGTATCATACTAGAACACATGAGATCAGTGCTCTGTAATCTACCCCAGCTGCCTGTTGGCTACTGTGGTGAGTGGAAGGTGTTCGTTTTAACCCATAAATCCCCATAAGGCCTGGGACTTGCCTGCATGAGAGGTTGCCAGCAGGAAATTTTCTTTTAGGTGTCCTCAACTTTGGAACCTACTCACCATTGCTCTTGAGTATCCTGAATCTGTTGACCTTCTGGGTATGCTCTTGGGCCATCTATTTACCCAGGCTTTTCAGTTTGGTGTTTGTAGTAATGGGGGAGGAACTATTGTTTGAGTTTGCTTTCACTACTGGTTAATTATTTGCTCTTCTGAAGATAATAAGCGGCTACTACTTCCATCTTTTTATGAGACTGCATTTTAAAATTCTAACATAGGCATCTAATGCATAGGAGAGATGATATTTTATGTTTTATCAACTGAAACAAACACAAAATAAAATAAGTAATAGCAGCTTACTTGTATAGGTGAGCTGATAGTGAGTACAGTTTTATAATTTTTTACTGTTAATTAAATGCTAGAGAAAGTTGCTGGATTGACAGCCTGGAAATTGAGGTTTACTTCTCCATCCATCCACATTAAAAAATATAGTGGATGGCAGTGGTTCTAGTTCCACTCCCCAAGAGCTCTGCTCAACAGCAAACTTTCTATATATTGGGTACCCAAAAGTATGGGGCATTTTCCTATGGTCTCAGTTCCAGAGCTCCGAAGATCAGACAGAAGAGAGATTTTTTCCCCTCAGTTTCATTGTTGATGTGAAATCAAGCTGTGTGACATGTGACATGCCTGGGCACAATCCAGACTAGTGTGGGGCTGTGTCACCCCTGCCCTGCAACCTTGGGTGCCTTACAATGCCTTGCTGGGCTGCTTGAAAACAGCCTTCCAGCATGCAAGCCACACCCTGAATGTCTGTGTGTAACTGCAGCCTGCCAGCCACACCCTGGCTCTCACCAGCCTTGCCTAAGTGTAGGGTGAGCCCAACACACTCAGATTTTCCTTCAGAAATGTATGTCCTGTACTGCCCAGTCCTCTCTGGGATAGGTCAAATATATTGTCTGCTATTCCTTTAAGGAAATAATATGCCATTTTGTTAGCTGAAATAGAATTACCCAGACTCTTCAGCTTGAATAGCTAAAACAATAAAAAGAGTTTATTAACTACAAAGAGAGAGATTTTAAGTAAATAGCAGTAATGAGGCATAAAAGTCAGAAATGGTTACAAGAAAAATAAAGAGAATGAGCTGGGCAGGGAAAGAGAAGAGGGTGTTTGTTCCTCCTTTGTATAGTTTTAGTCCCCCTCTTGAAATACATTTCCGGATGAGAACAATGAAACAAAGAGTCCATGTGGAAGGATATTCCCTGCTAGTTGTGTCATTTGTTTGAACTTCCTTTGTCTTCCCTTCCTGCTTGATGACTCTGCTTACTGCTTAAATGAAAATTAAGGTAAGCACACATTCCTTCCTTTGTTTAGGACAGACCTGACTTCTGCCTGGGCAAGGCTGTAGGATTTTCAATGTTTTAATAACTTCATACAGGGGAATCTTATAACTTCATATACAGTGTTGCCATACATATTTTACCAGGACAATACTAATCAGCAAATTATGAGTTTTCAAATAATAGTTTACAAGGCATACTTTGTACAATGATTATTATAACAATGTGCAAGATATAGTCCATCACACAGATAAAACCCAAGTAATAGGGCTTTGACATAGCCATACAATATAGTTAAAACGAATACAGTTCAGTATGTCCGCACAGTAATATATTTTTCTCAATACAGCCATGGCCATGTTGGCCTGCCACTCCTCTTATGCTGCACAACTAGGTTTGCATCAGTGCACTGCAGGAAAATTTTGGCAGCTCTTCTGTATTGCCTTAGTAACTGATGCTGGGACAAAGGACTGAGATTGTTTTCCTCATGGCACAACATAACCTGGGATGGCCTTCTTCACAAAGATCTAGGAAGAAGGAAAACTGGCTAATCCAGTTACACAGACGCAATTAAGACAGTCCTGTCTATTCAGCGAAAGAACTATATTTGTGCCAAGTAATAGCCTGACAACCATGTTGCATCCATGGTCTTTGTCTTGTAACATAGTATATCCAAAAGAATAGGAACAATGTATTAACCTTAATCGTGTTGTTCATGGACAAAAAAACACACGTGAGTCGACCAGGATACAATCTGGTTACATATTTGATATAACATTATAGATGGGCCTTTAGGTGAGCTCATAAAGCAGTTAGAATTATATCTTATTTGGATGCAATTTGTGATACAAAGCACTTTGTGACCTTCTCTCTTCTGGAGGAATCTTGGTGTTTTTAATGATGCTGTGTAAAGAAACCTCTGTATTTTTCTCTTCTAAAGTCCTTTTTCTTTCTATACAGTAGAAAGCAGAGGTGGTAATGGAAAAATCAGAAAAAATAGGTGCTTAAACTGGGGAAAACAAACCCACCCAAATGAAATCTGAAACAAGTCTGGGACGATGAGCTAGACTGAATTGTTGTCAAATGGAAGCTTAAAATATGCAAGGAGCTATTTCCAGCTCAGAGAAGCTCAGCACAGTGAAAGTCAACCTCCCTTTCACTCCAGTAGATCTGCTGCCTACCAATCATGAGAGGCCCACATCAAGTCTCCTCTAGAATACCGTATAGCCAATGAATGGGAGTACTCATTAATTCAACAAATCTGTGCTAGTATGTGGACAGCAGTAGATTAACGACAGCTATGTTGGAAAAACTTCTGGGAATTTCTTTCTTAGCCTGCACAGAGTACTTTGTTATTTCAGGGCCTGTAGAAGTCACTAAGGTAATAATTCCATAGTGAAATGAGATTTGCATGTTCAATAGTTGCTTGTGATTTAAGCAATTGTGGATTGGATCAAATTTGATGGGCAGGCCCACCCTAAGTAGATTAGTTGAGGAAATGGCTGCATTTATGATTGATGAATTGCCATCTTTTTCTGGAATCATCCTAATTTTGATCAGGTGGCCCTGTATATATAATAGCCAACAAGCTAAAAAGACCAAAAAATAACTTCTGAAGTTCTCCTACCCCTCCCCCGAAAATCTTCATGTCATGATGTTTTTTGGTGGCCTGTGATATACAGGTTCAGACTAGACGATCTGCTGGTCCCTTCTGGCCTTAAACTCTATGGTTCTCGTTGTGTTACAGTGTGCCAAAGCAGTGTCATCCCATCATGACAAAAACACCAGCAAGTTATGACAAATGTATTTTCTCCACTGGCAAACTATTCAACAATGGCAATTCATGAACCAGAAATAAGAAATTTGAACCAACCAATAACCAAGAAACTGGAAAATTACTTAATCAGCATAGTGCCAACAAACAGATATTGAGGATTTGCAACCTGAACTAACCCATCCTCCCTGCCCAAAAAATGGGTGATGAACCATGAGACTGCTGCTATGAAGCATTCAGTATCTCTGCCAAAGGACATAGAGGAGTGAAAAGAAATATAAAAAGAAGGTAGGAAAAAAAGAAAAGAAACAGTCTCCTTAATTGTGTCATGAACTATTTCTCCCTATGGGACTATAGAAAGCAACTGGCACATTGTGTATCCTGCAAACAGTTCACTAGGGACACAAACAGCTGGGCATATCGGTAGACAGGTGTGTGAGACCATATTTGACAGGTGGTTATTCGTACTCAGATTTCTTAGATGACTACGATGGTTTCAAAGGAGAGAGAAGGTGGAAAGTAAGAGGGAGGCTAGTTCTTTGCCATAGGCTTGGAGTATATGCCATTACTTTCCTTTCCATCTTATCCCACACATTGATTCTAAGTCGCTATCAGACACTCTGCTTTCCTCAGCTAGACAGGAGACTGATGTGGAACTAGGGAGGCACACGTAATGTATGTCTCTATGTTCTGTGAATAACATCTGCTGCTTTAGTTCTTGTTTTTTTTTGTTGAAAAATACAATGCTCCAAAATTGAAACATTTTTGTGGTTGAAAACCAACATATTTCAGTTAGGATATACCACTCTGAGAGTTATATTTCAGGTGCCTCATTTCCCCATTCTCCTCTATTGGCAGGGCAGACCTCCCCAGCCAGATTTCATCTCACATGATGCAGTGGAGGCATAGGACCCCCAGGATGAACCAGCTCCTGTCACCAAACAGGGAGATCATGGGGCATCTTGGGAGATGCAGTCTGATCAGGGATCATGACATTTAGAGGAGAAGGGGGGCGTGAGGCATTTGAACTACAACTTCATGAGGCACCAATTCATTTCTGAATTGATCTATTTCAGTTTTCAGCCAAAATATTCTGATTTTCAATTTGTCACCAAAAAATCAGTATTTTCTGTGGATTTTCCCCCAACTAGCTCTAACTCTCTGTCCTTTCTCAGTTTGTTTAATAGGAAGGAGAAAGTGTCAAAGAAAAAAAATATTAAAGAAGGATCATGGAGAACTCCCACAGGGAGTGGGCACCTGTCACAACCATGGATGTATGTCTAGGATGGGGCAAGATCCACCACTGAAACCATGAGAGTTCATTGGTTAATGTGTAGGGCCAGAGTGGCACAATATTTCCAAAGGAAGAACAGTGCAAGGAATTAGATCAGATTAGATTAGATCTCAAACTCAAATGACCATGAGGGCCACATGAGGACTAGTACATTGGCCTGAGAGCCGCATTACTGACACCTCCCACCCGCTGCCCTCGGACCCGCCCCTACCGCACCCCTTCCATGAGGCCCTGCCTCTGCCCCACCTCTTCCCACCCCTTCCCTGCCCCCATTCCAACCCCTTCCCTGAAATCCCCACCCCAACTCTGCCCCCTCCCTGCCCCCAGGGGGTGTGTGGGGTGTGGCAGGGGCTCAGAGCAGGGAATTGGGGTATGGGGTGCAGGAGGGGTGAGGGGTGTGGCAGGGGGTCAGGGTTCAGGGTGTGGCAGGGGGCTCAAGGCAGGGGGTTGGGCTGCAAGAGGGGTGCGGGGTGTGGCAGAAGGCTCAGGGCAGGGAGTCGGGTGCAGGAGGGGTGCAGCAGGGGGCTCAGGGCAGTGGGTTGCAGTGCAGGATTCAGGGCAGGGGGTCAGGGTGCAGGATGCGGCGGGGGCTCAGGGCGGGGTGTCAGGTTGCAGGAGGGGTGCAGGGTGCAACAGGGGGGCTCAGGGAAGGGTGTTGGGATGCAGGAGGGGTGTGGCAGGGGTCGGGTGCAGGGTACGGCAGGGGTTGGGGTGCAGGAGGGGTGTGGGGTATGGTGGGGGTTGGGGTGCAGGAAGGATGCGGGGTGCAGCAGGGGGTTGGGGTGCAGGACAGGTTTGGGGGGTGGGACTGGGGAACCGTGGCCAATGGGAGCTGCTGGGGGTGGTGTCTGAAGCAGGAGTAACACATAGACCCCTGTGCTTCTCCTCTCCCAGGTTCCGGCCACTTCCCGGAGCAGCGCGGGGTCAGGGCAGGCAGGCAGGGAGGGAGCCACAAAGCCACCATGGAGCCACCATGATGTGCTGGACATGGCTGTAACACCTGAGACACAAAGCCATTTCAGATGACAATCTGAAATTCATGAAATACATGAAAAAATCCTCACCAAATGACATCACTGGAAACATAAGAATAAATATTTCAGCAGGCAATTAATCTGTTTTAATAGTCAGAGGATGAAACAAAAGCATCATTGATATCATCCATTTCCTTTTCATAATTGAACTACTGGAAAGAGCTATGGAACACAAGCTTGTGACTCTCAATTGTTTCCCAAAACTGTAAGCTTCCAGGTTTCCAACAGCTGTTAATATTAATTGTTACCCTTGGCTGTAAATACCACTGTTAGTATGGGCCCAATCCAACTCCCATTGAAGTCAATGGCAGTCTTTTGAGTGATCTCAACTGGAGCTGCATCAGGCCACATCTGATTAAAACAGATGAATTTAAATAATTTCTTCCATGGCATGCAAAGCTACTTCTAGACCTTCTGGGGGCATGCAGGGAACCCTCAGTGCACATTTACTTCACTGCCATAAATAGTATTCCTGTTACTGGACCCTTGTCGAAAAAAGATACAGCAAAAAACCTGTTTAATAAACATGCGTCTGAAAAAGTGGGTATTCACCCACGAAAGCTTATGCTCCAATATGTCTGTTAGTCTATAACATGCCACAGGACTCTTTGTCTTTGTTTAATAAAAAGAATCAGATATTTTTCTGTTACTTTGGTGAGCGGACTCAAAGTGCTGTGGGCTTTGGTGGACTTTCTAATAGAAATGAGCCTATCCCATAACCACAGATTTAGACATCCTAAACCTGTGGGGAGTTTGAAATCTAGATCCAGATCTGAACTTTGAGGTGTGGGGCCCATCTGTATTGTCTAGCACCTTCATGCTAGGGTAGAGTAAATATTTGTCTTATATGTATCCTCTAAGGTGCTGTGCTCTCTGGGCTAGATTCTTAAAGATGTTTGGGCACCTAAAGATGCAGATAGGGTACCTTATCCCTATTAGTCCTGCTCCAGCAGAGCATGTGAATTATCCCATAGACTTTAGGGGGATGACTCACATACTTAAAATTAAGCATGTGCTAAAGTGATTTGCTGGGTAAGATCATATGGCTTGGCACTGAGGACTCTGAAGTGGAGCTCAGCTAGGGAGAAAAGGGATGGGGTCCATCAGGCTGAAGATTTTGACTGTCAAAGCTGTAAAGAAGAAGAAAAGAGGATTGGAGACCTTCTCTTAAATAATAGGACCCTTCCCCAAAACTGATTCCCGCCCCTGCCTTTTCCCAGTTACTGAGGGTGGGAGGTTTGCCAACCCCTCCACAACTCAAACTAGAGTACTTGTTATTACTAAAATGTAGGCTTGGGTCCCTCTTCTCTTCTGTCAGTGCAAAGGCCTTTCTTCAGTGTCCCCAGCAGACAAAGAGAGGATCCAACCAGACCAGGGAATTGGGGTGGGCTGAGGTGTGCGGGACCAGATTCAGGTAACTTAGGGCCCTAAGCACACCACGACATGGGAAGCCACCATGATTCTACCTCCACTGACTGGGTTGGGGGCCTCCTCCCCTCCCAGAGAGGCAGCAGTGGTGGAATGGGGGACCCTTCTTACCTCTAGAGCTATTTCTACACTGATGAGCATTCTCGGTTACTCGGCAGTGGACATTCTCATGCATGTTCCCTATTCCTGTGCCAAGTGTCCAAATATGATGTGCTGGACATGGCTGTAACACTTTGTACACATATATACCCACATTTGCACTGCTGCTCCTATGTGACATTAGTGTAACCATTTTATGGGTGGTATCCCAGGGTTCTGCATAAACTGGGAGATGCTCCAGGAAACACTTTTCTGTGTATTGTTAGTACTGTCCCCTGCCTTCACACATTTGCTAATTGTAGTTCCTGATCACGTCTCCCTATATTGTTGTTCCCTGCCAAACTGGATGGAAGACATGGAGTAATTGGATGATGATGTGGTTCTGCTCCTGTGCTGTATTGTGGGACAAATGGTTATGCAGTGGAGCAAAAGAGGTTGTTATCCTCTTGTTCTGCAAGGCTTAGTGGATCAGAGGCAGATTCATGAAGCATAAGAAACACCAAGAAGGCTGATGACTCCAAGATGCTGAAGAGATCAGTATAGTACTTGTAGGGGGAAAAGTATTTCTCAGATACAATCTTGTTCTGTATGGTGTGGCTGTGCCAACTGTTATTTTGGAGGACCCCCAAATATCCATTCCTAACTCAGCTCATGAAACTGTATCCCAAATCACATGTCCATGGGAAAAGGAAATTCATTTATAAACTTAGTAGGTCTGGAATGGTTATGGAGTGATCATTTGGTAGACTGAACTCTCATTGGTCCTGCCCATACACTTGTCTAGATGCCAAAGTGAAAAATGCAGTTTGTATAACTGTCACCTACTGCACACTCCATAACACTTGTGAGGGTAAAGGGAAGTGCTTCCATTACAACTGAGCTCAGGACAAGTCTGGTTTACAAACTTTGTACAGGCAGCTGGGTTCCACCCACATGCACACTGGTCCTGGTTCCCAGTGGGCAAGGGAAATCAGAAATGACATATGTCCACACATCTTTGAACAGCAGGAAGGCAGAGGATGACACAGTTGTGCTGAGGGACATCTTGACACTCTCTAGAGCTGCCGGAAATGCACATGAGGGAGCATTGGCACAAGCTTGTGGGGCTACATTCCTTTGTGAGGATTTTGTTTCCCTGCAGCAAAGAAAATTAACCATTCATTTCTGTGACAATGGGGTTATCACCTTAGGGCTGACTTTGTGCTGTGAAGAGTGGCGGCAGAGTTGTAATGCGGTCACCATGCAATGCTTTCATCTTCATGATTCACTGTTTACAGACCTCTGTTATTGGGAGCACTCAATCTCTCAGTGACTTTAGCAACATTTGCTTTGTGTGCACCCATTTTTTTTAACTGCTCAGTGTCAGTGCTACCAACTGCACTTAGCGACAGTTAGGAAGCTAAGGGTTTAGTTGTGGTTTCCTCGACTTGTGTCCCCTCCTTCCTCCTTGTGTCTCGCTCCTTCCTTCATATAATTAATATAGGATGTTTTCAAGTTCAGGAATGGAACCCACAATTCCCAGCACATGAACTGATAGTAGCAGATGCTTGTATTGTTACTTGAACTGTGTGTGGATTTTCTGCATGTGAACTATTAAGGTTTAATACCTTAGGGGTCCATTGTATTACAAAGGCAATTGTTTATGTGTTATTGTGTGCAAGAGATTGTAAGTATTTCCATGGGAAGGGTGAATACAGCTCCTCCAGGAACTAAGAACAATGAAGGGTGATTAATCAAAGTCACTCAGGTTGTAACACCTCCACAGAAGCACTGCCCACTCCCTCAGAGGGGTTTGCTTAAACTAATTCAGACTGGATTCTCCAGGGACCAACAGACAAAGAAGGGATTTTTGAATAAATAGCCTACTGGTAAATCAGGGCTTTCTTTCTGATCCAGCAAATGCACAGGACCCGTGGTCCACAGAGGGCCCCAATCCTTAGGGAAGGGTTTGAAGGACTTTGCCCTACACTGGTCCCATAAGACTGTGTTCTTGTTCTGACAAAGGATGTTATAAACTGGAAAGCACAGGAAAACCCCTGGGTGAGGTTTGAAGGACTGGTCCCCTTCCACAACCCATGTTGGAGTTGGGGTGATCTCTGGGAAGCCTAATAGCATGTGTGTAAGGTCTTCTATTGTTTTTTAAATGTTTTTTCTCTTGCTTTTACCTTAAGGATTAAATGTGCTTTCATAGATAGAGCAGTGTGGTAACTTAACTGTGGTAATTACACTGTTAACAGTCTCTGAAGAGAAGGTGAAAGAAGCCTGGAAATACCCCAGTCAGAAGGGAGAGAGACGCATGTGTCCATGCAAGAGAGGCGATTTCTGGGGAGTTGGAAGCTTACAGTGGGTGCCCTTGCTGGACCATTGAGAGAGAATACAGGTGCAGTTGCCTTGAACAATCACAGGGAGTATTACATTTTTTTTCCTTGGAAGATGCTGAGAAATCCCCCCCTATAGCACAACTTTGCTGTGGAAGGCCACAGTTTTGATAGTTTTCAGCATTTCAGGAATGCAACTGTCTGACAGTCCTTATTTCTCAGACAATTTTTGCAGTCCATGAGGAAGGAGCAGAGGTTACTAATGGTAAGATAAATGTACTGATGTTTTTTAAAAAATTAAATGTTAAGTGAGTCTCAAGGTGCAGGTTGGCAGTTCCTTCCAGAGACTACATTACCAGTTACCAGTTTCTTCTTTAAAACCTGGCCAACATTTAGATAACATAGCAGTTTTCAAGGTACCAGAATGGAAAAGAGATTTGGCTTTCCCGTCCTGTGGAGGTGTTCCAGCAATCTATGCCAGAGAGATGTTCCAGCTAATGGTTATCCCTTCACGTATTGCTGAATGGAGGGGTTAGGTCAGCTATGAAGAGTGGACTGAGCAGATTTGCAGTGATCTTGAACCCCAAGACCCAGCTGGAGTTTGTACTACTCAAGAAATGTGCTGAAATATGCTTACAGGACTGGGAGGATTGCCTCTATTCTCAGCTAGCATATGGAGTTTCTGTGCAAAGGGAGATGTTCTCCATCATGCCCACCCCCACCATCACCAGAAAATCCTGCCCCTGTGCTTGCCTAACCACAGTAAAAGAGACAAGGAAAGAAAGAAAAACACCACAACTTTATTTGGCTCTCTGAACTTTCAGATCAGCGCCACAAGCCCCTTGCATCTCCACTGCAAAGAGACACTGCACTGTGTTTGTCCAGCTGCCAGACCTGCTCCTTTCTCCACCTCCATTTCCCCTGGTATGCACAGCATGGCTCAGTGTGGGGAGAGGCCAGACACTAGGTATGTTCAAAATTTTGTAATCTTCCAAAGAAGAAAAGATTGCTGTGACAAACTGTTCCTCAGACAACCAAAGTGTTCCCTTTGCTGGACCTAGCCCCTGCTTCATCACCCCCCAATTCTGCTTGGCTCCTGTTTATAAGGGGATGGTAAGATCAGGGCAGAGGTGATAGATGCACTGAAACTGTGTAATCTTCCAAGGGACAAAAGAGAGCTGTTACTAACTATAGGTAAACAACTAAAAGTTTTCTTCAATTGTCCCATTCCCAACCGGTACCTTTCTAACCTGCATCTTCCCTTCACTGGTCCACGCGGTCCTGGGACCACCGTAGCCTTACTACTGGCTGAGAAATACATAGACACGGGGTACAAAGATTTTTCATCAATAATCTGTTTTTAAGACATAGCTTCAGCTAAATGCATAAAAGTGATTCATCAGAAATCAATAAAATCATATAGAATTATAGCCATGACTTGCTTGGGGACCATTTTGAGGTGGAGCAGAGCAGGGCCTGGGCTTAAAATCAGCAATGGAGCACCAGAGCAAGAGGGAATAAGGGTGTGTGTGTGTGGGGGGGGTCCACTCTAACTTATCAGCCTGCTCTGGGTTGAGACCCTTGAGTTTGTTAAGGGCAACTGGCTACTCTGGATAGAGGTGCAAAATCACATGCTCCTTGTCCTCTGGGTGTCCTGGGACATCCTCCACAGTCCCTACTTCCTTCTTGCTCTGGTGAGGTTGATAAGGGAGTCGTGAGTCACTTCAGGCTCTGTACTGGGAGCTCTTGACAGCAGCCGGGCATCCTTGTCACAGATGGGGCAGGTATGATGAGCCCTCCTAGAGTGACTCTTTGAGTCTTATGCCCTCCTGTACAGGAGCCTCAAGGGCTTGATGCATTCTAGGCACTGAGTCAGAGTTCGCTCAATGCCCACCTGCTCCAGCCTCCATGAAATGTCCCGGTAAAGGTGTATGTTCTTGCCGTTCAGGAAGAAGGCATGGAGAATGGTACACCGTGACCACACACTGATCAGCACCTGGGGGTGGCTGGTGGGAGTGGTCCATGGACCAGGTGGCTGCTCTCAGAACAGCCATATTCACCTGTACTCATCAGCTTTCCACTGCACTCTTGTTCTGATCTGGTCAGCACAGCTTGCCACTACAGGGGGAACAGGATAAGGATTAGGAAGAAAACGGTTCAGTGCTCTGTGAGAATGGGAGTGGAGGACTATTGAAACTCAAGACCTGACACACCCTCGCCCCTCATCCACACTACACATTAGCATAGGTACATGCTCATGAGGCGCATACCTACTCACACCCCTAAGGCATACTAACTTCCTTCCACTCTACTCACCTTCAGATGAGTGCTTCTGGGGTTTAGGTGTGGCCAGCAAGGGGATTATAGCACAACCACGCACATGGACACATATGGTCACTAGTGTTGATGTACTCCAGGAATGGCAGTGGGGACCCTACCTTCCGCCGTCTGACCAGTGGCTCTTACAATTAACACACCATCAAGATGCCCCTCTCAGAGTTATTGTTTCAGGCTGTCTGCAGACTCAGGCAGCTATTGAAACATCGAGTCACATGTTCAAGCTTTTTTTCATCATCCCAAAAGCAAAAAACTTACCCTTAGAAAAAAGAAAGCTAAGATTCTAATGCAATCACATACTCAGGCACTTAGACCCTTGCCACAAGCCTAGACCTTAGACCTTAATCTGGCCCTGTGTCCTTTCCCTTTACTGGTCACTTGAAGGGTAATGTGGCTACAGTGCCTAGTTTTGACTAATTTGTTAATGGGACACTGATGGAGAACGAACAGCTCTGCACAGCATCCCCTCACTTCAAACCATTCTTCATTCATACTGGTTATTCTAAATTGGGCATAAAGTTAAATACAGACAGCATGCCATTAAGTGCTTATTAATATAGGGCTAGATTCCACCTCCCTTGCTCCAGCTGAGAAGTACTTACTCAGACCTGCTGGTCCGATTGAAATTGATGGGCTGCTAGCCATGAGTAAGTACTACTCAGCATGAGTAAAGGCTGTAGAATCTGGCCCACAATTAGGAACATGCCATGTTCTGTCGCTCCACACTGGTAAGATGATAATAGCACTTTATGGAAACAATGTTAAGCTCTTTGAGAAATGAATAGCTGAGACCATAATTATCATTCTTTCCATGAGCTTCTTATAGTGGTGATAGGTTGTGCCTTACTAGAGAGAGGGGTGCCAGCATTTCCACTATCGCGCCCTTTTCAGGGGGTTCTGGCTCAGCTGCAAATATTTTCTCTGGGATGGAACTTGGCACCAAAAAGTGGTTTTTGTTTGTTTTTAGTTTGAAGAGTGACAGTGAGTTTGAATTATGAGTTAAAAACATAATTGGTGACCTTTGTCAGCTGCTTCTGTGCATGTCACTCAAACATGTATTTGTTCTGAAAAACTACACTGGGCAAGTGAGTAGCTAAATCCTCATAGGCACAGGAGACTGGATGGGACAAGGGATTGGTAATGATACTTACGTTTGTAAACACTTTAAGAAGATCTCGTTCTAAAGGTGAAGTTCATCATGTCGGTGCTAAGTATGGGTTTGACATTGTGAAGTACTGCACACCCTCCATTTCAATTGACGTCGGTGGGAACTACAGGCTCTCAGCCCCCTCCAGGCACAAAAGGCCAGATTCACAAATGAATTCAGGTGTTGTGATGCTGAGCATCACCATGCTTAACTTTTAGGCACTTAGAAAATCACTGGGATTCACAAAGCCTGAGTTAGGCAGCTAGGCTCTCTGTACAATGAATGGGGAGAGCGAGGGGACTTCTCACTTAATCTATCCAATGGGGAGATGCCAAGGCAAGGGTTATGTGCTAAGTCCCACTTGTCTCAGGGAATCTGGAATCTCCTGCTACTTTGATTCTGATGTGGAGCTTCCTCAGTCTCTCATGTTGAAGCTGTTCTACTGTGAATCAAAAATCTAAAAAGTAAGTGGAGCAGGGGGACTGGATCCTTGGTCTCTCATATGCGTGCTCCAACCAGCAGGCTACAGAGTCATTTGTATGCTTGTGCTTTCTCTCTGGCCCATGACTCTTTCATTATTCACAAACTATCCCATAGCCCAGTGATTAGGGCACTCACGTGAGAGGTGGCAAATCCCTTCTCCCACCTTAGGTGGAGAGCAGACCTGAATCATAGGTCTCCCACCTCAGTATCCTAACCACAGACTCTAGGGATGTGTCTACACTGCAGTTCAGAGTGTGCCTTCCAGCCCAGGTAGACAGATGCAGCAGACAAGCCTGCCTGACTCCATAGGTCTGTACTTGGGTGGCTAGCCTGAGCCATTGCCAGTGCTGCAATGTGCACATGGCTATTTTTAGCATGCTAGCTTGAGCAGCGCTAGTGTGTGTCTGCCTACCAGCTCTGAGAGGCACGGTGCCAGCTGCAGGGTAGCTATATCCTAGGAGACCTTCTGCACCCTTCCACCCAGCCTGAGGAAGTGCTGTTAGGGTCCTCTCTCCTCCAACTGACTGTTTCTTAAGCACACCTCAGAGACATCAACCGCCACCTATCCTGGAGGGCTCTGTGGAAAAGAGGACTTAGTCTCTGTACTGATTGGGGGCACTGGGTCTGGCAAGCTGACATCCATTTCTGTGAGGAGGCCTGAGTTGAATGTGTCTGAATTGCTTGGTCGAAAAGAACTGGAGAAGAGGAGCAGCAGGCAAGCAGCTTTCTACACAGCAGGTACATTGACCCCTGCTTCCTGTACAGCTTTCTGCTAAGAGTATCCACAACTGCACTGGGGGGTGGGGCTGGGGGTGGGGAATGCGCTGCAAAAAATGTGTAAAAGGAGCCTGCTGTTGCTCCTTGGCAGCATGAGGGTTGCTGGTGGCTCTTGTCATCTATCTCCTTGAAGCCATCACTGCCAACATTGCTTTCCTCCAGGCATGGCACTCTGTGTGAGCCTAGACCCAATCTCCAAGTTCATATGACTGAACAATGCACTTAAGCAGAGGCTGGGACAGTGTGTGTGGGTCCCATGAGGCTATTATCAGGGCAGTGTAGAGAAGCTTGCACTGCTGATGTCCTAATGACTTTGCTCCTTTTACAAAAAGAGGACTTGTCCCCCAGGCTGTCAGTGCAACATTTTTCATTAGCACTAAAACATAGTCAATAGTCAAATAAAAGATGTATATCAGGAGAATTAAATGAAGAAATTTGGTAGCCTGCATAACAGTCATTGTCAATGGCTTACATTGACTTTTAAAATTGCAAACATAAAACGCATTTACAGTGTTTTTAGCCATGTCAGTCCTAGGATATGAGAGAGACAAGGTGGGTGAGGTAATATATTTTACTGGACCAACAGAAGCTGATCCAAACATAAAACATACATCCAGAGGTTCATAGCAAAGAGTGCAGTTTTGTCCCAAAGAAAGAAACAATGCCAGTCCTATACTGACATGTAACACACAGTTCATAGTTCATAAGGCCAGAAGAGACCAGGATGATCACTGAGGCTGACCTTATGTACCATCATCATTTACCAAACTTTCCCAGCCATATAACAAAACTGAAGAGAAACATTCCATAGGGGTTTCATCAGACAAAAAGAAACAAATAGGGACTAAAATCATTATGAAACGTGGCATGAGAAAAGACACTAGGCAGACGGTCAAAACTACACAGATAAATACACGAAAGGACAGAACTCATGTTGCCAACAACTACAGCACTATTGCATGTCACCTTGTTTCAATTATACTAACAATGGTTACCATGATCTCACTTATACTAAGAACACAGAAGTGTAACTCTATTGAGCTTAATAGAGATATTTCTGGTTTACACTGCTGTCAGAGGAGAATCATCCCCAATGTGTGTCCATTGCATTTGTTCTGTTTCAGAAATCATGTGGGAAGTGCTACTTTTAAATCCAATCAAAACATGAGCCCTGAGTCTCTTCGCACTTACACAGAGGTAGATCAGGAGTCACTCCCTTGAAGCTAATGGAGTTACATTAATGACAAACTGATGAAAGATCAGAATCTGGCCCATTGTTTCTGGCAGAAAAACCCTATTTAAAATCCAGGCTCTCTAAGGCTGACCACAAGCAGCAAACATGTTGTCAAAGGTGTTTAAAACTGTCAACCTTCAATGTTAACACACTATAAAACACCACTTAATTAAAATATGTTGGCTAGGAGGTTTGAAAAACACACGGGGTGGGAGTCACCAAGGGGACTTAGGTGTGCCTAACTGCTCCGTTAGGCCCCTACAACCAATATTTAGGTGCCACTGGCATTCACAAAACCCCTGATCAGCTGTTGCCTAATGCTGTAGGTGCTTCCGGAACCTAGCCACCTAGCTTCCACCATTAAAGACCCTGAGGCACCTAAATTTCATTGTCTTGGCATGAACACAGTCGCCTTAGTCCTGGCACTGTCCAGCACCTAACTCACAATAGCTCGCCCCTCCCCCCACAATCTTGCCTTCAGAGACTGATCTGATGGGTGTGCTCAGAGCACACCTAAACCAGCACAAAAAACACCAAAGGAGGAGGTGATGGTAAGGGGGGGTGTGTGCCCACCCACCTAACCTTTAGCCTGAGGAGGAAGAGGTGGGGACAATGGGGATGCCTGCTCTCCCCTTCTAACCTTTAGTCCAGTGGTTAGAGCACTCCCCAGGAGTTGAGACCCCGCTATAATCCTTGCCCTGCCTGCTGTGAAACTTGGGTCTCCCACATGAGTGCTCTAACCCCTTGCTAAAGATTCCAAGGGTGGAGCATAGGTACCACCACAACCATTTACTTCCTTCTCCTCCTCACTTCTCATGAAAACACTAACCTGGCATAGGTGCCTAACTCCAGGAGGTAATTCATGGCTGTGAATCCAGGGCAGAGGCAGGTACCTTCCTCTGGCCCAGAATTAGGCACCTAACTCCCTTTGAGGGCTGGAGCTTAGGCTATAGCCCTTTCCCCAGAATTTCTTATTGGCTAGTTTAGGCAGCTCCCTTTTTTAGGTACCTAACTCTCCCCATGCATTGTATGGGGAGCCTGGATGCCTAACTCAGAGTTATGAATTCAACTCAATAGGACGATGCCTAAGAGTTAGGCATTGCAACCCTCAGTCTAAGTCCCCTTTTATTTTAGCCCAAGCAAGGCCTTAGAATAAAAGCTCCTTGGTCAAGGATTGTGGCTACGTCTATACCTAAAACTTACTACAGCTACAGGAGGGTTCTCCCTTTGGTGTAGGTACTCCAGCTCTCTGAGATGCAGAATAAGTCTTCTGTCAACCTAGCACTGTCTACACTGGGGATTAGGCTGGTTTAACTCCGTCTCTCAGCGGTGTGGATTTTTCACACATAGCTATGCCAATGTCACTTTTCACTGTAAGCCAGGCCTGTAGCTTCCTATATTTTTTCTACAATGCTGAGTGCAGTCTCAGTGCTCAGTGAATAATGCAATTATACAATACAGTATAATATATGACTTGGAGAAAGGCAAATGAAGATTTGTATAACTCTAATTTTAATAACCACATTCTGCATCAAGAATGATCTCTCTCTCTGTAGAAAGTATTGAGTTCCCAGAAGGCCCTAAGATTCAGATGTCAGAACTAACACCAAGCCAATTTGTTTTGCTGGTGTCTTTTTGGAACTAGAATTCTATCAATTGCTGTGCAAGTATATGAATGTTAACAGGACTTGCTGGGTGAAATGGAAGAGATATGTAAAGGAACAATGTCAGGAGTCCAGGGCTATTGTTTTTCTTCTTATTGAGCTCTAGAGAGGGATTTTCCATACGTGTTTGGCAAAAACACGACTAAGCTACCAGGTGGAATTCCAAACGAATAGTGTTGAGTCACATTAAAAAACCCTGCCTACTCTTAAGGTCATTCCAGAACATTTGCCCTCTTCTGTTATGTACCCAGACAGGAAATGTTTTTCTCCTTTTAAAATGAGCAATACAAGGATATTGTGAAGAATGCATGTAGTGCAATATGCTATCAGCACCCTCCAGTTGTTTACCATGGACATTTTCAGTCTGAACTGGGACATCAAATGATTTCAAATTTTCATTATGCTGGCAAACTCGTCTATGTATCACAAAATAAACACTTCCTGCACAGCTTCAGAGGAGTACTTTTCCCTGCCTTATCTTGCAGTTTCATACAACTGACGAAAAGAAACACAGTTTGACAGCAGCCTTGCTTCCACAGTGCTCATTTTTCACTGATTACCTTACAGTTTTTATTCTTCCCATATAGTTTGTTTCATGTCTAGAGAGATAAGAAAGAGCATGCTCTTCTTTTTGCTTTGTGAATGGATGTGGCCTATGTCCAAGATCACTTGACAACAATAAACAGTCAATTGCTATCATTCTTAAGGTCCTAGGCTATAAAAAAAATGCATTATGTTGCTGCAGGCAATGGGTAGGGTAAGGATTACAGCATGCCAGAGATGCTGAGGAATGTAAGAGGGTTTGAAAAAGATACTTTCCAATCTCACTGGGCTCCTATACTGAAATACTGTGTTATGAAAGTAATATAGATTTCTCATGGACAAAGTTATCTGTCTTGAAAGATCAACCTCTTTAGTCACACAATGCCTATTTATTATTAATTATTGTTATATATAAAGCAATTTTGTTTTCTGTGAAGGTTGTCAGACTGACAGCACTGGAAATGGTAGTCCTCCGCTTCAATTAAAAGAAGGGTAAGAACTGGCAGCGGCAGTGCAAGATTCCTCATGCTGCCCTGCAAACATGGCTTAACCTTTATCTGAAGAAAGCTCCCTTTGGGGTAGGCCGTGGCTGTGTGGTGTTGGTTCCTGCATTCTCCACAGCTATGTTCTTCTCTGTATTGGGTCTCAACAATCAATTCTATTATTTTCTTTAGCTGCAACCCCAGCAGAACTCACTGTTGAACTGAAGCCTGCAGCTTGAGATCTCAGGGTGTTACTGCCCTCCAAAGCGCAGAATCACCATTTGGCTACCTCCCGCATCCTTTCCAAAGTATACATTCAGGCCTCGGTCACTCTTCTCAAAATGGTAACACTATGCTGAGGGTGCAATTAGAGAAAAGGGGGATGGATTGCCTAATGGTTAGGGTATTAGCCTTGGCCTTGAAAGACCCACTCTGCCACAGGCTTCCTCTATGACCTTGTACAAGATACTTAGCTATGATGTGCTTCTCTCCCCAACCTGTGAAATGGGGGCAATAATATATCCCTACCTCATAAGGGTGTTGTGAGGATAAATACATTAAAGAGTACAGTAACGGGGAACATGTAAGAACCTAAAAGAGACAGATAAGACTGCTGAAATAGGCCAATTAAAATTGTTGGCAACTCCACTGGATTTTGTTTATTTAATTATTTTTGGTGTGAGGAAGGCTTGTTTTGTGCACAAGAAAAACGTGCCACAGGAACTTTCAGGAAATGACTCCTTTGTGATTATTCCCATCCACTTTTTGTGCTGATCCTTTGAGTGGTGTTGTGGGGGGCGAATGGCTCAATGAATCTGATTTATAGAAAAGGAAGTGTTAACGAATGGATGGGTTGCTAATTTATGCTGGAAAAATAAGGCTGTTTGTGTAATGATCCAAGTGCAGAGTATGTCTGTCAGGCATCAGAGGGCTGCAACCACACAGAAGGAAAACAGTAAACAGCATGGGTGGATATAGTGATCATTGGTATTTGATTTTGGTAATGCCACAATGGCTTAAGCAATAGTCATGCACAAAGGAAGGAACAGTTCCTACCCAAAGGAATTTACATCTAATGTTTTTTTTCCAATAGCTTCCAGGGAGAGGAAGAATCTATTCTCTGGTAATGTTTATTTGAGTCAAGTAGTTGGTTAAGAAACACAGTTAAGGTCATTAAAAGATTCTTCTGGTTTATTTCCATTGTTCCTGTTAAACTGGAAGCATCAGTTAAGTGCCCTTACCAAATATTTTAGCAGATTGGAAGAAGTAGAGGAGCCCCGTGTCTATGTTCAGGTTTACAGGTCTGAAAAGCTACATTTTCCCCAAGGCTGGAGTCAGGGGAATGCAATTCAGAAATGTTTACACATTGTGATTGCTGACATTTTCCAAGTGAACCAGCATAATAGCCAGTTCTACAGAATAAGCATTGTGCACTGAAGCCACCGTACAAAGAATTTGAAGGTGCATGGCCAAATGGCCATCAGGGCAGTAACTAGCTTTGACTTGGAGCAGGTCTACACTACGGGGCTAAGTCAACTTAAGTTACGCAACTCCAGCTACGTGACTAGTGTAGCTGGGTCAATGTACCTTAGGTCGACTTATTGCAGTGTCTACACCGCGCTGGGTCGACAGGAGAAACTCTTCCATTGACTTACCTTATGCTTCTTGTTCCGGTGGAGTACCGGAGTCGACAGGAGAGCGATCGACTGTCGATTTAGACCCGCTAAAATGACCCTCAGTGGATTGATCGCCATGCATTGATCCCCCGGTAAGTGGAGACAAGCCCTTGGGTTCTGAAACCCTGTCTCACACTGAATAGCACTTCCCAAACCCCTAACATTTCAACCAGAGAAGTTATTCTTCAATTCCTTCCCCTAAAAATCTGACATGCAGTGTTGCTGGTGCAGAATGACTCCCATATTCTACTGCAGAGGTAACTATATTTCAGGGAAGTAAGTGATCCCTATATGTGGTACACAGTACCATCTGCCAAACTCTTTGTGAGCTTGGGATGTTTGGTTGGTGAAATCTAAGTACAGAACTCACAACGCATTTGGGGTTTGTACTCTGCTTCTTAACAGTCTGCCCTAAGGCTTGTATTCTCACTCTTGAGCCACTCCAGACAGCATGACAATGCTCAAATGGCTTTTTCTCTCTGCTTATATCCTCAAGGTTTTTTCTTTGTTATCAGAGTCAGCAAGCCTCCTGGGGGCTCAGCATGCTGTGAGCTGACACATGTTCATTTTTGCAGTCTCCTCCCCATGTCGAAATAGGTAAGTGGCTCTCTCTCTCAGGTGGTAGCTTGATGACTTTATCTTATATGTAAATGTAAATTGTCTCTCTTTGCTCAATTTACATTGGAGACACATTCAAGCAGGCAGAACCACCTTACTTTGTCTAGGGTCAGATGACTTAAGCCCTACCTGCCAAACACATTTTAAGAACATATTGCCAGCACATATTTATAATTTTTCATACATCACTCATACTTCCACCACACAATAATATGATGTCTAACATGTTACCAGTTTGCATATGATACTTTACATGACACCTGTTAGATTCAGATTATGACAACAGTGAGTTGGGGTACACTCAGCTGATCAGGCAAATTAAGCTTACTGTTAGATAATAGGGATCCACTTACCCTCTGGCTTTGGGGTGGTTTTAGGGTCACAGAGCTATCATGATGAAGGAACTTATTAATATAAAGTTATTAATTTAATGTATGCTGTGGATAAACTTCTTCTCAAACCCTTATTTTAAAAACTTTTATGAATCATTAGTGTGTTGGTCTTTTAACAGGAGATATCACTGATGCCTTTTAATAAAGGCAAACGCGGGGAAAAACACATTTGAGGCATCAAAAAAAAGAGAGGCTATTAATCTAACATGACATACTTAATTACACCAATCAGGGTTTTCCTCAGTGTGGAGTAAGAAAAATAAGATTATGTACTTACTCCTATAGTTCTATGTGGAAATGTTGGTGCCCTTAGCTAAAAAAATATTTCAATGACATTTTGAAATAAATGTCTCCAATATGCATTTAATTTAGATTTAAAAGGACCATTATTCTTAGCTAATTGAATGCCATTTGATTATTAAAAACAGGTCTTCTAGGTTTAAAAATATGTATCCCTTACATAAGTATTAATATTCAATAAACATGCTTTCAGTATTCAGCTGGCATGTTTTAAACATACCGCAGCTATCCCATTAAAGTTAATGAAAATGCATATTTGTACAGCACTTACTTTAAAGAGTTGCCGTTATTTTCAGAGATAGCCAAAGAGAATGATTATTGCATCGGCATAAGTCACAAATGTAATTTGGCTCTCACCAGCCTCAGTTTTCTTCAGCTCTTGCAACAATTAATTTAGAATATGCCACTCAGATTTTAAAATCACATTGTTTCTTCAAAGTATCCAATAGGCTCTGTTCCACTTAGGGATGCAGGAAATGATTGAAACAACAGCTCAGATGAAGCTCTTCCTTAACCCTGTTAATAGGTCTGAATTTTGAGCTCAACAGCAACTTGTTTTATTGTTATAGCTCACTTTCCCAAGGTATGCAGTAACATATCTGGGGATTTGATCCTGCACCTGTTGAAATCAACTAGAGTTTTGCCATTGACTTCAGTGGCAGAGATCCTAAGGCTTAGAGTTAAACAGAATGTTCACTACAAAAATTGAAGCCAAGGAAGATTTACCTAGTCTCATGTTACATGTCAAACTTGATACGTAATCCAGGTTCATCAAAAGGTTCACTGGTCTACTCTTAAAAGTTAGGTCAACATAGCTAGGGAATTCAAGGGTGTGAAAAATCCAGCCCCCTGGGAGCTGCAGCTATGGTGACCTAACCCTCTGTGTAATCATGGCTAGGTCAATGGAGGAGCATTGTTTAGAGAAGTGGTTTCCTACAGTGATGGAAAAACCCCTTCCAACACTGTAGGCAGCATCTACACTATGGCACAACAGTGGCACAGCTGCAGCTTTGTAGCTGTGCCACTGTAGCACCCACAGCGTAGACATGGCCTAAGGTTCTGCAGCCTGCCAGAGACGGGTGTAGAATTATGAAAAATTATAAATATTTGCTGGAAATATATTCTTCAAATGCCCTAGCTGAAGGAATGTGGCCGTGGCGGCGGTGTTGTTGTTGGTCCTGTTCCTATTTGGAGTGAGGCTTCTGTTTAAGGGTTCTGCATACTGCTTGACTCTTCCCTGCCAGCGTTTAAAGCCAGAGCGGATTAGAATCAGTCTCATCTCAGTGACTACTAGAGCTGAAATTGATGATAATGTGGTTGAGGGGGCTGAGCCTTAGGTGTGGTGCTGAGGACAGTTTTCTGATGAAAGACTATGTTGAGGAGGCTGTGGCAGTGAGGTTGCCCTCTATATCAATAACTCACTAAGAGATGAAATCACTAAGAACTGGGCTAGATGCCAGAACATGGCATCGCAACTAAAGGCCAAGATTCAGTGGTAAGAAAAGTATCAGCAGCACCATCAAAGGTGCCTCCTACCCAGCAAAGCCTTGAACTGTGATTACTATACTAATAGCTGAGCTAGGTGGTTGTGGCACTGTAGAACTGGACCAGACCAAGAACACAGCAGAGGTGACAGCGGCTGGCAACAGAGGTGACAATGGCGAGTGGCAGCAGAGGCGGCAGCAACTGCAGTGGGCAGTGGCAGCATACCAGCAGCAGTGGAGGTATCACTCACCCTCCTGTCGCCCCTGCCCCTTCCCCACTCCGAGGTTGAAGATGAACTCTTCTGAATACAACCCTGGATTCTGGGAGGTTGCTGATCTCAGACAACAAACTGAGAGTGGGGTGTAGCAGAGGGAAATTGGGAGAGACATATCAGAGGGACATTTGTTTATTGGTCGTTCACATCACAAGATGGGAAACTGAAGCAAAAGACATTGCTTCAAGATAGGGTAAGGTAGGCATTTTACTTATTGTTTGATGACTTTGAGACATTGTTCATAGAATCATAGACTATCAGGGTTGGAAGGGACCTCAGGAGGTCATCTAGTCAAACTCCCTGCTCAAAGCAGGACCCATCCCCAGACAGATTTTTGCCCCAGATCCCTAAATGGCCCCCTCAAGGATTGAACTCATAACCCTGGGTTTAGCAGGCCAATTGCTGCTGTGTTTTCCCACATTAATGCTGTTTTCCCTCACCCTTTAACAAAACTTTTTGTCATACACAGACTCTGTGCTTGTGAGTGGGGAAATATTGCTTATTAGAGGTGCCCAGGGAGGTAGTTAGTTTCCCAGGTTTCAAGGTGTGGATTCAAGCTACTTTTGTTTTGTAATGTTAAGAGGAACCCCTGCATATTGAACCTGGCCCTTGCTGCTGGTGACACCACCTGACAGAAGGGATATCTTCTGTATGGTGTGCAAACACTTCCCCTTCGTAATGGAATGAGCTGGAAAAACTTTGTGAAGGAAACTTTGCAGTATTATCCTTCTCCTTGGATCCTTCCTGTGGATTTTTATTTTTTTTTACAAGAAGGACCACCTGGCCCCATATAAAGAATAGGAAACAAAGGGGTCTAGCAACTGACGTTACAGTATTTATACACAGATGGACCTGTGCTTTATTGAAAAATATGTCATGCCTAGCCAGCAGTGAGCTCTCTCTCTCTCTCTCTCTCTCACACACACCTCAGAGTGAAGAAAATAGTTCAGTCCTGCTAGCTTTCAGACTGCCTGTCACTTTGCAGGCCATTTTCATAACCAGGATCCCTGAGTAAATCAGCGGTTTGGTTGTATGCACTGCAGACCTGAGTGAAGGCCCAGAGGTGAAATGCTAATTCTCTGGCTACTGACTCATTTTACCCATCTGGCAAAAGGATGTTTCTTAGTAGGCTGGTCCTGCTGCAGACAAGAATTGGTTCCCTGATTTTATTGTGTGCACAGCTGTTTGTAGGAAGTCAGGAAACAGTTCTTCCTCATTTGAATGTTTGCCTTACTACACTCACCTCCCAGGGTTGGCTTTCTTTTTTGGTGGAACCTGAGGAGGTGGGAAGGCTATTTCTAAACCACCAACACATTTCATCTCATAAATGCAGAAATCCAGATATGAACAAGGGGTCATTTGATGAAATTGATGACTGGTAAATTTAGACTCAATACAAAGACTTAGCAGTTCACAGAGCAGATAGTCTATTCCATAGGGGGTCATCAAGTTAAATATGGTGTCTGGCTTTCAGAAAACACTGAATAATTTTATGAACATTAATAGCTTCTGAAGTTGTATGTACTGAGCTAGGGGTAACAAAATCTCATGCTTCAGGGCACAAGCTGATCACCACAGGAATCAGGAAGGCATTTTTCCCACATGAGAGCATTGCACAATTGTCTAGGTGCATTGTAGGGGTTTCTCACCTTTCTCTGAACACAATTAGTGGCCACTGCTGGAGTCAGGATGCTGGATTTGATAGACCAATGGTCTGAGCCAGTGTAGCAAATCATATGTTTGTGTGTCTCCAAATAGCTGTTTGGGAAGTTAAGGATTTTGAATCTTATATAAATGAATACATTAAGATGGGGCAGTTCCAACATTATCCCTTCAAAGTGAGATCTTGGGCCAACTTTTGCTCTCTGTTAGATAGATGCAATGCCCATTGATTTCAAAGGGAGTTGCATGCATATAACTGACAACAGTATTCGGCACATTATTTTTATTGAGTAAAGATGATTAACATCCTGAGTCTATTTTTCATAAACCTGTCACACAGTGATCTTCTTCCATGCCAACTGCCTCCTCTGGATGGCTCTCTAAGAAAAATTGCACCCTCTTTCTGCTACCTTTCTTCCCTTTCCACTTTTGTTACTTTTTTCTTTTCTCTCCCTTTCTTTTTCTTCTGCTCAGTTGTCTGGTTGCTGTTTCCAAAAGTTGCATTCTTTGACCTGGTATTGAAAGAGTTTAATCCATAACAGCTGCCACATTATCATTGGAATTGTTCTTTGACACGGGGATGTTTCTATACATTTCTTGATTTTAACAGAAGTACAGTAATAGGCAAGGACAAATGCCTACAGATAATGAGGTTTTGCCATTAACTTGGGATGAGAGTCTTCAGCCTTCTACATCTTCCCTGCAGGTCCCCCTCCCCCAACATCTAGCAGAGGAAAAAGTATTTTCCAGGACAAGTTAACAAGTGAGACATGGATAATAACCGAGCATAAAAAAAAACTAGTCCACTAAGCTGATGATTACTACTTATTTAGAAAACAAAATTCTCTGAACCATGTGTCATAAGCAGACAGCAAAGGATTAAGAAGTTCACCTACTTGACACCTGCCCAGAGGAACCAATGGGGGGGACAAAATGTTTTACCTAGGAAGGAGAGAAGAGTCCTTTGTTTAGTCAGTTTATTAAGTTCTGTGCTGGAGTGAAAAAGATCAAGGAATCACCCAGGGTAGTGAGTATTAGAAAAGAAATGAATTAGCTCATGTTTATTTCCTTTTGTGACTTTGTATTTTTGCATTAGAGGGATAATCAAATTGGGTTTTCTTATGTGTAACTAAGGTTTTGCCCAGGGGAACATCCTCTGTGTTTTGAATCTGTTGTCTGTGAGACTAGCTTGTATGGTAATCTCTCAGAGGTATTTGTTTTACACCTTTTCCTTAATTAAAAATCTTTAGGAACCTGATTGATTTTTTCCTGGTTTTAAGATCCAAGTACTTGGGAGGGAGAGATTTTGGAGGTGAAGACAGAGTTTCTCAAATGACTCAAACAGCTGTTTTAAATGATTTGGGTGGTGGCAGCAACCAGATCTAAGCTCCAAAGTTCAGAGTGGAGGTGAAACCTAGGACACCATGTGAGAGAATTCAGAGAAATGAAAGTAGTAGGTATGAAATATACTGCACCCTATTCACATACATGGATTGTAGCCCATGCACACTATGAAGACTGGAGAGCAAAGCCAAACACAGGCAAAGTATTTTTCTCTCTTTTGAGATGCCACATGACCAACAGTTGAATAATGCCGCTCAATTAGCAACAAGCACCAAAGCCAGAGGAAAGCCTATTCTTATTGCTATTATCCATTCTTTGCACATACAGAGCCCAAATCCCATGCTAGGTGCAGTCTGCACATATAGGAGTGCACAGGCCCTGCTCTGGAGGCTTTATAGTTTACTGATCCTCATTTATATGAAGGCCCCTTTAGATCCCAGTGGCAGTGTAAAGAGGCCTTAAAATGGATGGGAGTGTTTTACACTCCAATATATCTGGACAGCACCTAGCATGTTGTGGGTTCTACCATACTGCAAATAATGATGAATAATCTCCACATGAATATGAATGAGTGATGTAATTCACACTCTTTAAGTGTCCTTTACATGCTAGAGGGGTGTAAAGGGTCTCTGGGATAAATGAGAATCAGGTTCAGAAAGATTTTTGTTTCAGGTTTTTAAGTATAAATTATCCCCTTGTTCTTCCACCTAACCTCTTGTAGGTATCTTGGTAAATGTGCCTTTTAAGGAGGGATTTGAAGGAGGACATCAGAACATAAGAATGGTCTGACTCAGTATGGCCAAAGGTCCATCTAGCCAAGTATCCTATTTTCCAACAGTGGCCAATACCAGGTTCCCCAGAGGGAATGAACAGAACAGGTAATCATCAAATGATCCATCCCCTGTTGCCCATTCCCAGCTTCTGGCAAACAGAGGCTAGGGACACCATCCCAGCCCATCTTAGCTAATAGCCATTGATGGAACTATCCTCTATGAATTTATCTAGTTCTTTCTGAATCCTGTTATAGTCTTGGCCTTCACAACATCTTCTGGCAAAGAGTTCCACAGGTTGGCTGTGCATTATGTGAAGAAATACTTCCTTTTGTTTGTTTTAAATCTGCTGCCTATTAATTTCATTTGGTGACCCCTAGTTCTTGTCTTATGAGGAGTCAATAAAACTTCCCTGTTTACTTTCTCCACACAAGTCATGATTTTATAGACCTCTGTCATGTCCCCCCTTAATTGTCTCTTTTCCAAGCTGAAAATCCCAATCTTATTAATCTCTCCTTATACAGAAGCCGTTCCGTACCCCTAATCATTTTTGTTGCCCTTTTCTGAACCTTTTCCAATTCCAATACATCTTTTTTGAGATCAGGTGACCACATCTACGTGCAGTATTCAAGATATGGGTGTACTATGGATTTATATGGAGGCAATATGATATCTATCCCTTTCTTAATGATGCCAGCATTCTGTTCGCTTTTTTGACTGCTGCTGCACATTGAATGGATGTTTTGAGCAAACCATCCACAATGACTCCAAGATCTCTTTCTTGATTGGTACCAGCTAATTTAGACCCCATCATTTTATATAGTTGGGATTATGTTTTCCAATGTGCATTCCTTTGCATTTATCAACCTTCAATTTCATCTGCCATTTTGTTGCCTAGTCACCTAGTTTTGAGAGATCCTTTTGTAGCTCTTTGCAGTCTGCCTGGGATTTAACTATCTTGAGTAGTTTTGAAGGAGGAGAGGGTAGTTGCCTTCAGACCAGTTAGGGACAGCTTTCCTTGCTTAAAAGGCTGGATAGAAAAAAAGCATGGAAATGACTATGGGAGAAATGGGTAAACAGGGTTGAGGTTGGAACAGCTGGTGGTGTCAAATGGGTATTAGGTTACATGATAAAAATAAGTAAGTTGAAGCAGAGTTTTAAAAGGCCTTCAGCGCAAGCTTGAATCTGATGCAGTCAAAGAAGGCAAGCCAGTGGAGAGATTTAGAGAGAGGTGTGACATGCTCAAAGCACTGGGCAAGGAAGATGATCTTAGCATGTGTATCTTTGTCTGGGTGAAAGGGTCACAATGTGAGTATGAGGAGGTATACTAGGCTGGAGAAATGGAGGTTACACTAGGCAAGAAGGACAGTGGTGATGGCAGAGGAGAGTCATAGTGAGAGTTAAAGGGGAGCAGAGACAGTCCAAGATTGGTCAGTTAACAAGGTGGCAAATCTGTTAGGCAGAGAAAAAGGAAACATTTACAGATTTGTCACTGGGATCAAAGGTAAAAAAGACAAGGCAGTAAAATGCTTTTGTAGTAAGTATGGCAGTAAGGCAGGGAACTGATTTACAATTCATTTTTACTAAGGATCAGCTAAAAGGTGACTCTACCCAGCAGTGAGAGATTAAAGAGTCAGATTTTTTCCATTACATCATCACTTACAAATCATAAACCCAATCCCCAATTACTTTAACTTTAAATAAAAAGAAAGACTTTCTTGCCTTGGAGTTCTTGTAACGTGCCCAGAATGTGCTGTTCTCTTTCCAAAAGCTGCTTCATCTTAAAGTGCACTTTTTTCCCCAATTGGTCTGATCCAGATACCTACAAAGCAGTGTGGCAAAGGAACAACAATGCATGCCACTAAATGTTGACAAGTTATGGGAGAATATATTGTTTAGCTTTAAAAAAGTTTGTGCTTTCAAGTTAATGAAGGCAAGTGATTTTAGGAGCCTGTCTAGCACGGTTTGGGGTGTCTGTGTTCTGACTCGGCTTTTGGTTTGCAGTATGATCAAGACTGTATGAGTGATATGGAAGTTTAAAATACAAAATGATTGTCTCTTTGTGTCCATCAGCCAGTTGTGAAAGGGCAGCAGCTTTCTGAGTCTATTGCTTCTTGATCGCAGTGATGGAGCTCTCAGACAGCCTGTGGAGGCCTGAGGAGAAGGATAGCTGGGGAGTACATCTGGGAAGTAGTCTCTACCAGGTGTTAGAGAGAAGGAGAATCCTGTCAATATTCCCCCGCTCAATAGGAGGCTTTTCAGGCCTGAAGTCTGATGCATCTTATTAGTGCTCACATTTTAAAGCCATGTATAAAGTTTTTAGAACATTGACACCACTGTCCGTGCCAACCAGCCATACACTGGCATAGTTGAAATTATATTGCAGACGGGTCCAGTGATCTGGCTCCATCAAACACATAGATTTTTTTCTTGTCCGTTGAATGAATAAGTATCATTTGTCTGTGTGACTCATTTACTGAGGAATTTTCCGAAATCTTACAGGGATAATTACTGAGGGGACGGATTTACAAAAGTGCACATGGTAAATCGCTCACACATTTTGGAAGGTTCAGTTGTAATCTAGTTCTATATGGGAATGTCATAATTTAAGTCACATTTTCTTAACTATGCAGATGTAACATGCATCAAGGTAAATTATATACAGGCTAGAAAATAACTTGCACTTCTAAGGATCAGTTGTGGCTTGTTTCCAGCACCTTTGCTTGTTTTTGTTGTCTTCTGAGTACCAATTCTCTTTGGTCTCAGAGTAACCAGGACATTGCTGTAGTCTGTCTTTGTTGTTTCAAAGGATTCTTGGTCTTTAGGTAGTTCACAGTCCTTAGGCACATGAGTATGTTATCACCTCCTGGTGCATGAGGAATCTTTCCTTAACCTTGTGAAGGCATCTTAAGAATCAGGTGAATGGTGACAGTAGTCCTTCTGAAATTTGCATTCTAAGTGGAAGAAAGGAGCTATAGGGTGAAAAAGAATAGCCAACATAGATTTGTCAAGAACAAATCATGAAAAACCAACCTAATTTCCTTCTTTGACAGGGTTACTGGCCTAATGGATGGGGCAGGGGAGGGAGATATAGGTATGATATATCTTGATTTTAGTATGGCTTTTGACATAGTCACATGTTACATTCTCATTAAGAAAACTAGAGAAATATGATTGAGATAAAACTACTATAAGATGCATGTACAACTGTTGAAAAATGGTACTCAGAGAGAAATTATCAATGATTTGCTGTCAAACTGGAAGGGCCTATCTAGTGGGGTTTGTCCTAGGTTTGGTACAATTCTATATTTTCATTAATGACATAGAGAACCAAGTGGGAGTGTGCATACGTATTTGTGGATGACTCAAAGTTAGGAAGGGTTGCAAGCACTTTGAAGGAGAGGATTAGAATTCAAAATGACCTTGATAAATTGGAGAATTGGTCAGAAAACAAAGTTAAATTCAATAAAGACAAGTGCAAAGTACTACACTTAAGAAGGAAAAATCAAATGCATAAATACAAAATGGGAAATAGGTTAGACAGTAGTACTGCTGAAAAGGAACTGAGGGATATAGTGGATCTTAAATTGACTATGAGCCAATAATGTGATACAGTTGCAAAACAGACCAATATCATTCTGGAGTATATTAACGGGAATGTTGTATTTAAGACATAGAAGTTATTTGTCCCACTCTACTCTGCCCTGGTGAGGGCCAGCTGGAGTACTGTGTTCCGTTTTGGGTGCCACACTTTAAAAAAAGATGTGGACAAATTGGAGAGAGAATCCAGAGGAGAGCAATAAAAATAATAAAAGGCACAGGCTTCGACTTTCTGATTTCTCCAGGGGTGCTCAACCCCTGCTCTGTCCTAGTTCCTGCCCCCACTCCACCCCTTTCCCCAAGGCCCCACCCCACCTCTTGCCTCTCCAGCTCTGCCCACTATTTTTTTTTTCCTGTGGGTGCTCCAGCCCCAAAGCACCTTCGGAGTCAGCACTTATGATAAAAGGTTCTGAAAACCTGAACTATGAGAAAGATTTAAAAAAAATTGAGAAAAAAGGACTGAGGAGGGACCTGAGAACAGTCTTCAAATATGTTAAGGGCTATTCTAAAAAGGACGGTGATCTATTGGTCTCCACATCCACTGAAGGTAGGACAAGAAATAATGGGCTTCATCTTCAGCAAGGGAGATTTAGGTTAGATATTAGGAAAAAAAATTCTAACTATAAGAATAGTTATGTACTAAACTAGGTTACCAAGGGACGCTGTGGCATCCCCTGTCATTGGAGGGTTTTAAGAACAGTTTAGACAAACACTTGTCAGGGATGGTCCGGGTATACTTGTTCCTGTCCAGTGCATCCTTCTGAGGTCCCTTCCAGCCCTACATTTTTATGATTCTGTACTACATAGTACACATTCTCTCTGGAATCTCACATTGTTTTCAGCAAGCCACTGCTCAGGTTCCTCCACAAGTTACCACCACACTGTTTCCCTTCATCTCTTCACTGCTCCTGCATCTCTGAACTCACAGTATAAGAGCTATAGATTGGTAGAGGTTGGAGACACTTAGAAAAAAACAGAACCGAGGTGATGGGCTACAGAAAGTCATGTGAGAGGCTAGTTTGACTATTTGAATCAAGCACACGGTGCTAAGCCAGGGAAGTTAATGGGCGAACCGCGGGCCAAATCCAAACCGTCAGACTCTTTTGAATGGACCATGAAATCATTTTATTTACTTATTATCCTTATTGGTATTATTTTTGTATTATTTTGCCTGGAGTCTGGGCCTTGATTGTATATGTTGACCAAATATTCTTTGTCAAGGTCCAAATTTCTTGATTACTCCTGTCCAGTTTCTGAAGCTACTGCAAGTTGACCCCTTTGGTTGGTTACCTGTAGGATTGAACAAATAATTTGGAAAGAGTAATTTATCAGATTAATTTAGCTTCTGTTTCTGCTTGCATTTGCTTGTTGAATTGTTTTCAAATACTTTGGATTGTTTGCAGCTAGGAGGGTTCAGCTGGCAAAAAATAAAAAACAAGCAAATTGAGCAGTGGGCAGCATGGCGGGGAAGGTCATGTCTCACTCTGGCATAATCCATCCCCAAACTTCCCCTGGAGTCCACACAGCCTCAAGGGTGGGCTAGTGCATTACAGACACAATCTGGCACTAAGAGATGATCCTGGTAAGGGATTTTTAAGAAGCTTAATAAAAACATTATAAAAACTAAGGTAACAAACAGGAAACAGTAGGGAATTTAGATGGGTTTCTGTATGATTAAGCCTAAAGTCCAGTTACATTCCCAAGAGAAAGACAGTGATCAACAAAGGCAGGAGCAGCTGGATAAGCTGGTGAAATGAAATATTGCCTATGACTCAATTGTTATATGTGTTGCACAACTATTTAGGCCTTTACAAGGGTTTATGCTATCTTTGTCTTGCACTCTTTTAGATCTCCACACGGTTATTTGTGTAACAGTCACTAGGGCTGTGCACAGAGGTGGGTATAAATACTCATGGGGCTTGGCTACACTTACAAATTTGCAGCGCTGCAGGGTGTGTGAACACACACTCTGCGCCTGCTGCAACGCGCGCCTTACAAAAGCCCCAGTAAAAGCCCAGCCCCAGGCTCCCAGCGCTGCCCAGCGCTGTCACAGGGGCCTGGAGGGGGGACAGCGCGGGGAGCGCTGGGAGGGTTTTCCTCTGGCGACGCTGCGCTACACTGCGCTTCGCGCTGCGCGCTGCGGCAGCTGCGCGCGCGCAAGTTTTTGGTTAGCCATGGCTGGATTGTTTGTTTGTGTTAATGAATACCAGTTAAATGTTTCTTTTGTGAAATTTCCTTTTCATTAGCTCTCTTTGCCTAGCCTGAAAAACTGAGGCCAGGGATTCATAGGTTTGTCCTCTCAAAACACTTGTGATGAATAAGTAGACAGTCATAGAGGCAACTTCGTCACTACCATTCTCCTAACACCTACCCTACACTTACATCAGCAGCTCTTCCTTGTGTCTTCACACTCTGGTGTAGTATTGTGACTGTTCTGGGAACAAACCTCTCAGCACACTCACATCTAGATTTTATTAGCATCAGGCATGAATACAAATTGGGCCCAATATTCACTTTCTGAACATTCAAGGGAGGCTCATCATTTCATTTCCATTTAGACACATATATGAAACACACCCTTCAGAGACATGTATATAGCTGCCAAGTTGTCTGTAAAGATTTTTGTTCTGAGTCATATTACACTTGATAAATGTGTCCCAGAGCACAATGAAAAAGTATGTAATATTTTTTTTTAAATATTCTCATGGGTCTAGAGCTCTGTGGATGGAATGCACTTTCTTAGGGGTCTATCATACCCAATCACATAACCAGGTGAACCTGGAAATATTTTAGTATTCACAAAGACGAGGTCTGGGTTCAGAGCCATGGAGTCTGAGGTACTAGTATCTGAGCAAGGCAACCATACTGTTGATATCTCCCTGTATTTGGAAATATCGTCATTTGTTGATAGCAAATACTACCCCTGGGAAATCTTATTTGGAGCAATCTGGGCGAATATGCAAGAGATGTGGTAAAATTCCTTAGCATTTGCAGGGTTGGTGAGAGTTGACAGAAAGCTAAGCAGATGTAAAGGATAGGGCCACACACACAAAGAAAAACTGGCTACAGTTCACAATAGGAAAGAAAGGCACAAATCAAAAAGAAGTCAACTGTTCATTCTCAGGGGAAAGGATGAAAATAGTTTTTTTTTTAAATAAAAAAACCTAGCTATTTGGGAAAACAAGAAAGTAAATCATGCAAGAAAGGGAAGTAGAAACAGCTGAAGTCTCCTGGGGACAAGGTGGCTGAGTGTTTGGTAATAGGATACAAGTGATACAAGCCCGTAAACTCCTAGGTTGCTAGGCTGGCTCCAGCCAAGATCAGTAAAGATTGGAAGTTGTTACCCTCAGATGGTCAGAACATAAAAAGCAAGCTAGACCATGGCATTTCCACCACTGCCATGAATTGGGGCTGGAGTACGGGTGCCACCAGAGAGACTGTGCTTCTGGGAAGTACAATGCTTCCTATGGCCCTTCCTCCTTTTCAGCGTAAAAGGAGGGGAGCAGCACTTCCCGGAGTGGAGGGAGAACAGGGACTGCTTCTGTGAACCCCTATTATATAGCCATAAAAAGAGTGAGAAGGTTCTTGTGCACCACTCAAGCCTTGCGGGTCAGGCAAGGGCTGCTGACAAACTGGCCCAGAATATTTCAGAAGGGTTTGTTCTACTGCAATCTAAGGGCCAGGCTCTGACATCTTTATTCACATTGAACAGCACTGTTCTCTACAAATAGTCCCATTGAAATCAATGGGTCCACTGTGAGAATAAGGTGCTCCCAGCTTGTTGCAAGAGTCTGAGAATCTGGCTCTAAATATTAAACAATAATATTTTTGACACTGGGACTCAAACTGCATCTGTTTTGCTGTGTGTGTCCTTCTCCATGGAAAATGACTATGTTTAATCTTGATTCTCTTCCAGAATGTTATCTAGGCATGAACTGTACTGCAATTAATCCAATCTATTTGAGCCCACAAGAATAACTGGATGCAATTTATCTGAGAGGAATGATGTGTATGACCCTGATGCAAGCCGGGAGAGACTATCTCAGCATGTCAGCATAACTTCCTTGCTAAAGAAGAGAAGCCTAGAATAAGCATCAAAGACTATATGAAGTACAGCATATTACTGAACACCTAGTTATTTTACTTGAATTATATTCACTCCAATACTATCTGTCATTGAGGTAAAAACATTGTTGTGCTATCTACACATTGGGTAAATAGGGCAGAACACAGTTAGTACTGCTCAGACTGACCAGTGTGAAATTTGATTTGAATGGATCCAGTGTTATCCTGCTGCATTCATTTTGTGTTTCACCTTGCTGTTGCCGTTAGCTATGTAAAAGCGGTCTCAGCATATACTCTTAGATTTCCAGATGAATACTCATTCGTTTATTTTCATTTTGCTGACTTTTTTTAAACAAAAATGAAGCTGTAGAAATGAAACTCCGTTAATCTTCAGGGTCATGCTGGAGGACACAGGCCTGTTATTTCCACAACACAATTATGCCAGAAAAAAAAAATAGATGGCTCAGCACCCCAACCACAGAACACTCCTGAACAGCAATGAAGTTCAGATCCGGACTGGGATCTGAATCTAATAATCATGGTCATACACATCATTCTTCACAGAAAAATTGCATATAGTTATTCTTGTGGGCTCATATAGTTCATGCCTAGTGCTGATGGGGCTTAACTGATGAAGGAAACAAGAGAAGTCAGAGCAAAGATTTCTGAATGAAGTGAATGCTGCAGAACACAGTCATCTGAAGTTTTAGATACTTGTTGCAGAACAACATGTTTTGAGGTCAAATTATGAGGTATAAGGGAGGCTTGAACTGGCACTCATTCCTCAGCAGAGTGAACTCATTCTGATATGGAAGGGAAAGCCAGGATACCAGAGTTCACTGGGGAGACTAAGGCCATATCTACACTACGGGCTTTATGACAGCACAGCAAAGGAGCTGTAGCTATGCCATGGCAATGCTTTCATTGATGGAAGGGGTTTGAAGGTTGCTGTAGGAACTCCACCTTCTTGAGCAATGATAGCTAGGTTGGTGGAAGCATTTTTCCATCAAACTAGCTGGATCTGCTCTGGGGGTTAGGTTGGCCTAGCTACCAAATTCTGGGGATTAGGGTTGCCAACTCTCCAGGATTGTTCTGGAGTCTTTAGGAATTAAAGATGAATATTCAATTAAATATTATGTCAGGTGATGAAACCTCCAGGAGTACATCCAACCAGAATTGACAACCCTAGGGGGGGTGGATTTTTCACACCCCTGAATGCCATAGCTAGGCCATCCTAACTTTTCAGTGTAGACCTGATTCTCATTTACACTAAGCCCCATTAGCTTACACCACTCTGGCAGTGTAAAGGACCCTGTGTTCTAAATTAGAGTTGCACTCAATTTAAGGCCCCTTTGTAGTGCCAGAGTAGTGTAAGCTAAAGGGGTTTTGTGTAAATGAGAATCCTTAGTGTTACCCACAAGGCCCCTGGACCATTTTTACTCCCAGTACTTTCTAAAAATTCTCTCATAAAATGATAAATATTCTGGGTTTCAAAAGAAATGAAAAGAGGTAAAATCAGCAAAAGAGCATAAAAGAGATAGTGAGCATGTCTGAAAGGAATCCAAGAGTTAAAATCTGTGCTTGCCTAATCACTACCAAAAATACAAATGCATACCCCAGGAGCAAAGAAAATATAACAACGACATGAGATATAGTCTTTCTTCCAATATTATTTTAAAATACCTTTGAGGTGATACCTAACAGGTCCAGGAGTATGGCTATGGTGCTACAGAGGTAGTGAACAACCTGCGACCATGTGGCCAGGGACAGATGTGTGTGTGCACACAGCTAAGATAGATGATCTGGCAGGTTCTGATTGGTTACTATTACAAAGTACAAACTGACTGGTAACTATGTGCACTGGTTGTGTGTTCTCTGCAGGGTCTGGGCATACAGGGTTTGATCTTGGAAGGTGCTCAGCACTTTGGACTCAGAGAAGGCAATGGCAGATGGGGTGGGGACTCTGCACCTCACAGGAATAGGTCTCTAATAGGTAGAGATATGCCTCAGTACTGCTTTGCACTTAATGGCAAGCTTCAAAAGATTCACAAGTTTATGTCAGATAGCCAAAGCTAGGTCTGCAAAACTGGGCTGGAATTCCTGCAAGCAAAGGTTTTGTTACATTTCCACTGTGCACCCAACCAACAGCTACAGTAGACACTCCCTAGCTGTGGACTTTTTCCTCTCAACATCTGCACTTGACTAATCCTCAAAAAGTGTTGAGGTTACACTGAAATAAAGCAGCAGTAAGGGGCACTCTGCAGGTGCTATTCTTAGACAAGATTGCTTTACCCAATTTTTTCCTTCAGTATCTACTTTCTTTTCCCAGAGCAAAGTAAGCAGACAACCAAGGAACACCTCTTTCTTTGGGCTGGTTCCACCCCCTTTTTTTGGCCTGCACTCTCCCCAGGTGCAGGGGAGGATGAGAACTTGCTGACATCAGTTTTGAGAAGTTTAAAATGTAGAAGAAAGGGAAATTAGACCTGACTGTGGTTTACTCTGAAATAGAGATCAAAGCCCATAGCTTTCAAGTATAAAGGGTGTGTATACATTTTGGGAACAGCATGTAGTACTTTGATGTAAGATAGTCTGCTCATATAAATGTACTGTATCCTACCCCTGGATTCCTGTCTGCAGTTACATTTATTTGAATAGAAATGTCACTATTTGTTTTAAGAAAAGATTTTTTTTTTGGTACTTGCATGTTGTGGGACAATTATTAGCAAAATATGACAATAGCTCTGCTTAGGAAAGGACTGATAACTCCTGCACCCACATACAGTTACAGTAATGTTCTTTACCATGACTTACACTGGTACTTGTAAGTGGCCTCCATTTTTATACTTATTAACTTTGGGGAGGCCTTATGCTAAAGGATCATAGAATCAAAGAATATCAGGGTTGGAAGGGACCTCAGGAGGTCGTCTAGTCCAAACCTCTGCTCAAAGCAGGACCAACCCCCAACTAAATCGCCCCAGCCAGGGCTTTGTCAAGCCTAACCTTAAAAACCTCTAAGGAAGGAGATTCCATCACCTTCCTAGGTAACCCATTTCAGTGTTTCATCACCCTCCTAGTGAAAAAAGTTTTTCTTAATATCCAACCTAAACCTCCATCACTGCAGCTTGAGACCGTTACTCCTTGTTCTGTCATCTGCTACCACTGAGAACAGTCTAGATCCATCCTCTTTGGAACCCCCTTTCACGTAATTGAAAGTAGCTATCAAATCCCCCCTCATTCTTCTCTTCTGCAAACTAAACAATCCCAGTTCCCTCAGCCTCTCCTCATAAGTCATGTGCTCCAGCCCCCTAATCATTTTTGTTGCCCTCCGCAGGACTCTTTCCAATTTTTCCACATCCTTTTTGTAGTGTGGGGCCCAAAACTGGACAAAGTACTCCAGATGAGGCCTCACCAATGCCAAATAGAGGGGAATGATCACATCCCTCGATCTGTTGGCAATACTCCTACTTATATAGCCTATAATGCTGCTTATACAGCCCATAAAGGAATTAGGTCTGATCCTATGTAATGCTGAGCACCTTTTCTGAGGTGCTGCATTCCCTCATGTCACAATGAAATCAATTCATAAATTCCAAGACCAGTAGGGACCACTGTGATCATCTAGTCTGACCTCCTGTATAACACAGCCCATGGAACTGCCCCAAAATAATTCCTAGAGCAGATCTTTTAGAAACACATCCAATCTTGATTTTAAAATTGTCAGTGATGGAGGATCCACCGTGACCCTTGGTAAATTGTATCAATGGCTAATCAATCACTCACTGTTACAAATGTACACCTTATTTCCAGTCTGAAGTTGTCTAGCTTCAGCTTCCAGTCATTGCATTGTGTTATATGTTTCTCTGCAAGATTGAAGAGCCTGGTGCTAAATATTTGTTCCTCATGTAGATACTTATAGACTGTGATCAAGTCACCCTGTGAACTTCTCTTTGTTAAGATAACTAGATTAAGCTCCTAGAATTTATCGCTACAAGGCATGTTTTGTAATCCTTTAATCTTTCTTGTCTCTCCTCTGAACCCTCTCCAATTAGCCAACCTCCTTATTGAGCTGTGAACACCAGAACAGGAAAGCATATTCCAGCAGTGGTCACACCAGTGCCAAATATAGAGGCAAAATAAGGGAATCTCAGGTAGAAGCAGAGAAGTTAATACATTCCAGGATCCCATTAATCCTTTTGGCCACAGAGTCACACCTGGAGTTCACATTCAACTGATTATCCACCACCACCTCCAAATCTTTTCAGAGTCACCGCTTCCAAGGACAGAGTCTCCCATCATATGGCCTACATTCTGTGTTCTTAGAGGTAAACATTTACATTTAGCCATGTTAAAACCCATATTTTACAATGAGAGTTGAGGGCCGTCGGCAACACCTTACCCAATTGGGCATTTACATTAATCTCCATTGCTAGGGCAAAGATAACTTCAGTCTAGGGGGTGCCGGAACGGAGGGGCCTAGGGTCCATGGCCCTCCACTTTTGAAAGTGGATGGACCTGTCCCATTCACTTTTCGCCACTAGCCCAGCCTCCTGCCCCACTTCTTCCCCCCAGACCCCGCCACCTGGCTAGGCTGGAAGCTGGAGCCTGGCCTGGGTAAGAGCAGCCTGGTGAGCCCAGGCTGCTGTGGGGAGCTGCAGCCCCTCCACCTGCCTGGGGTTGGGAGGCCTGAGAGCAGCCCCCATCCTGTGTCCTTGCCCTGCGGGTCTCCTGTGTGGGGCAAGTGGAGGGTCCGTGACTCCCCACAGCGGCCCGGGTGGCTTTTACCATGTTCTGGCTGCAGCTCTTCAGCCCCCAAGGCCCCGCCCCAGGCCGGGCTGGAAGCCAAAGCCAGGTTGGGATAAGAGCCACGCGGGAAGATGTGGGGAGCCACAGACCCTCTACCTGCTCTGGGCAGGGAGCCCAGGGGGTGGAGACACAGGCCAGGGGCTGCTCGTGCACCCTTCCAATCCCAGGCAAGTGGAGGGTCCATGGCTCCCCACAGGTGCTTGGGCTCCCCATGCTGCTCTTACCCAGGACAGGCTCCAGCTTCCAGCCTGGCCAGGGGACAGGGGAAAGAGGGGATACAGAGGTGGGGTCACAGAGGTGGCAAGACCTTGTGCCCCCCACCCCACTTTTAGGAAAAATCCAACACCTCTGCTTCAGTCTCCTCCCATTGTAGGTAAGAGGGAATCCTCAACTCCTCGAAGAGGTCTATGGGGAAGAAAGATTCTTTTAGATTTCTTCTAACCTGTTTTGAATGGGGAATTACTTCAGTTCTAGGGACCCTCTTACTTGGCATCCCTTTCCACTAAAACCATGTTAGTCTGAAAGCAGAGTCCCTCTTTGTAGTCATTGTGGAGTTCTGGAAGGATTTCCAGCGCACTATTGAATTCCAAAGGGAAAAGGGACCTTTTCCTATATTACTTGTTTGAGCTGTCCCGGAGATTAAGGATGGTTTTAGCAAGAGTCTTAGGAGACTTCAAAAACTACAAAACACCCTAGAAGACAGCCTCCCAAGGGGGAGTTAAACAAAACCATACGGATTAGCAAATAGTATTTTTGTCCTGGATATTCCACTCATTGTAGGGAACTTCATGATTCAAAGGAGTTTTCTTCTGGCATTTCTCAAGAAAATATCTCCCAAACTCCCGTAAAGGCAGGGATTGACTGGGTATTCTCAAACTGCAAGACTGAAACACTTTGAGATTTATCTTGCCAAAACAAGCTGAAAAATCTCATTTTAAAATAGCTCTGTCTTCTGGGTCTGTACATATCTTACATGTGACATAGTTAAAGTTTGAAATAATGTAGGTAAATATATTTTCTCCTACAGAATCAGACCTCAAAGCTCTTAGAGTATGGTACTTAGGTATTCACTTTTGGCTTATCCATATCCTATATAGTCTAAAAGCTCTGACCAACGTTTTTCCTATAAAGCCCAGGTTTTATTTTTTAAATTTGGTTTTGCTGAAGATATGGGTTCTGGAGTGATTCAGCTTCTAGAAATGGAGCTACTATACCTTCTACCTGACTAGGAGCATTTCAAACATGCTGGAGGAATGTATAGTGTGACAGGAGAAATTTGAGGATGGAACTGGATGATTCATTTTTTCCCCACTGCAAATGTAAGAAAAAGTGAAATCCAGAGAAAGCATTCAAAATGATTCACATCCCTGACTCTCAGACATGAGAGACTACTAGGCATCCCGCCTCCTTTGGCTGCATTTGGACTGGCAAGAGAGATCTGATTCCTGGCTAGATCACTAGTACTCGCAGAAATATTAGGTGTCTCCTAACCCACCGGTAGAATGAGTTTTTATTATTTTTTAATCAATTTATTTATTTTCAGGATGTTCTATGGTTCTGTGGTGGGCCTGTCACCGCAGCACCCCCTTGTGGAAGGGGTAGGATGGGGTGTCCGCGCCTCCCATCCTTGTGGCTGCCCCTCTGCGGGCGGCCTGTTACGGCCTCTCGGCCTTCTTCTCTACTGTCCCCCTGTCTGGGGGGGCCTAGCGGCCAGAGTCCATGCAAACCCCCTTTCGAGCAGGATAGTGTGGCCTAGTGGCCAGAGTCCATGCAAACCCACACAGTTTGGGGGTGAAGGGGTAGGGGGCTCAGGCCTGCCCTCTCCACCGAGCCCCAACCCAGGGACCTGATAGCAGCAAGCTTTCCTTGCCACTCGATCAGCGGGGATCTGCCCGCAACGCACCGAGCAGCAATACAGCTTTAACACCATTTATCTCTATAGTTCCCCTGGGTCACTTCCTACCAGGAACGACAGTACCTCTGCGGCAAGGGGTCCTCTGGTCAGTTTCTCCCCTGGTCTATCCTCCGTCAGGGTCTCAGGCAATGCCTTGGCTTGGCTGACTCCCAGATCCTGGCTCGCAGGCCCTCCCTCTGCAGGAGCTAGCAGCATGTGTCCTTCCCCTCCGGCAGTCAGCCCAAACTGAGCTGATCTGCAGCCTTTTATATCTGATCTCCAGTTGGAGCATGCCCAGCAGAGCTTCCGGGGTGTGGCTTCCTCTGCTAGGAAGGAAGGATTAACTCCTGCTGTACCAGTGCGGGGCTGCTCTGCCCCATCACAGGTTCTCATTGTCATAATGTCAAACCATGAACTTATCCTAGTGATACCCCTGTGAGGAATTACTATACCTGCATTACAGGTGGTGAACTGTCATGTGGAGAAATTAATTGATTCGTCAAAGTCACACAAGTTTGTGTAGAGCTGGGGAAAAAAATCTAGGGCTCCTGGGTCCCAGTACCATACTTTCTGCTGCCTTGTTTTAATACCCGCACCTTTCCCAATGTTCCCTATGATTTCTGGAATGCTGATTCACAGATTTTCCTAGATTCTACTCTCTGATGTAAAAATTAAACTAGCAAATTATTTCTGTAGATGAGTTATTGAGATAATTTGTTGATTAATGTTTTCTGCACCGTGTATGCTGAGTGGATTTGTTCAATTGGCTTTGAAGGTGCCCTTTGGGTTGGTCCTTATATGAACTTGGCACATTGTGAGAGAATGCAGCATGACTACACAGTTTTGGTCAGCTAGGAGAGTTCCTTTAAAGGCTGATGAAAGGGAAAAGGCCTCATTTCAGCAGTGACATCATCTCCTTTTAACATTTTTATATATAAAGCATCACATCATTCATAAGGTCAAGAAACTCTGAGTCTAACAGATAAGTATTTTTTTATTTAAATTCCAATACAATTGAGGCAGCTTTCCTCTGTGTTTCATTCTTTGGCTGGTTTACATTCTTTCCCAGTGAGTGAGAGTGTGATAAGCACCACTGCCTATTTATAACTATCAGTGAGATGCAGTACTTGGTTAAAAAAAATCCCAATGCTCGGCCTGGATTGTTGTGTGTCTTGCTCCTCGCTATTGGTGTCCTTGCTCTTTTTCTGAGCACAATGCTTGATACTTGGCTTGTGAGAGAGCAAACTAAAGCAATGTGCTCAGAGCAGCACAAAGTGAGTCACAGTGAAACTGTTTGGTAAAACAAAATGTGCAATTTCTGTCAACGGGTGGTGTGTTTTGTGTGTTGTTTTTGTTTCATTGTGAGTGACTACAGATTTTATTAGGATTACTACTTATTTTACGGTAGGATGGTAAAGGCCCAGCCAAGATGGGCCTTTTGTGTTAGGCACTGAACAAACACGGAAGGTAAATCTAAATGGCAGCAAGGTGTGAATGGCAGCATGTGTAGACATACCCACTCTAGCTGTACTCTAGCTAGCTTGCTAAAAAGAGAAGCGAGGATGCCACACTGTGGGCTTCAGAGCCAGCTGCACAAGCAACTACGTACACAGGAGGGTCAGGTGTGTTTGCACAGCCCATGCTGACACCTGCACCAGGGCATCCTCACTCATAGTTTTAGCGAGGTTGCTAGAGTACAGCTAGTGCAGGTACACCTACATGGACAGCCATTCACACCCCCACCTGCAATGCTGACGTAGCTAGTGAAAGACACTCTCTCCTCCAAAGACCTTATAATCTCAATAAAAGAGACCGATAAGAGGGGAAGCAATATTCCCAAAGTCACGGAGCAGGCGAGTGGAAGAGCCATGAAGAGAACCCAGGCCTCATGATGCTAGGCTACTGCCTGCCCAATCCACTGTACCACACTACCTTCCTAACTCAGCATCTTCAAAAAATTGTCAAAGGGCACATGGATACTTGGGCAGAACCAATCCCAGTAGATACAAAGGCAATGATATGATAGGGCGGTATGTAACATACATAACCAAGACTGGAATCTTCATTGGCCAATCAGGTCATACAGTAACTTTCATACAAGCCATTTCATAATGTTGTTCAACTAAGACAGTCTTTAAAATCCTATATAGCGTGCACTTTCTGCCAAGCTGGCCATCTAGACTTTTGGGATATGCCAGTATATCTGTTTGCTAACATAGCATAGGATGACTGGATGCTATAGGGAATTTTTCCTGTTTGAGAGAAGGATAAAACTGACTATGAAGCACAACAAGACTCAGATACCACTCCCAGATGCAGGCAGCAGGTCTATGTCCTACATTCAAAATGCCATTTCCAAGATTGCCAGTTCTTACAGTAACTTTTTATTTGTTCTTCATAAGGCATTTTATTATGACACTGCTAGATATCTAACTATGCTTGGTTTACTGGTCATCTTATGCATAATGGCTGTTCTTCCTGTAGAAATGATGATATTTTGATTGGGAGATGACAAACCAACCAATGTGTACTCAATTTTCAGATGTTACTTACAGACATAATCCTCTCCTCTCTCCCCCACTTGCCAGTAGATTCAATTCAATTCAATTCAACTCCTGAGACAGGAGTTGTAGGCCTTTATTCCCACTAGGAACCCACAATGAAGTCCTGGTGACAAGTGTGTCATTGGCCAAATCCAGAATATTCAAGACCAGTGGAGATACATCAAAAAGTAATTGCTGGGTGATATTTTTAGTAACTGTAAATAGAAGCAAGATACCATTCTATACGCTTAGCTTATCATTCTTATATCATTTTATGGCATGCCTAATATGCTGATGTAAAAGTTCTCTAGAACAGTGATTCTCAACAAGAGGTATGTAACCCTTGGGTTATGCAGAGGTCTTCCAGGGGGTATGTTAGGTTATATAGAGGTCGTAGGCCCTCCCAAGGTGCTCTGCAAGAACAAGGCCCACACACACTGTGAGTTATTGGCTTTAATGAAGGTAAAGTGACACACCCACAACGGGGACTCCAAGCGTTGCTGTCATGGAGGCGGGGAACCCAGCACCCTGGAGCTCGGCCTGGTACGGAGTCCAAAAGCAAACACAAATCATGCTCATATTTATATAAACGGTAGCAAATTAGCTAATGCATTATGCAAGAGGGACTTTCCACCCTCCGGGGCCGCCCCCCTTGGCTGACAGCCTAGGGGCTTTCCACACAGCGGTTCCAACCGGTTATGGCAGGTTGGAACTAGCATGCCGTGCCCTACAATAACCGGGCGCTGAGAAAGCGGAGCTGCCTAAGCTAGGCCGTAACAAAATCTTCCGTGATTCCCTGTCCTCCTACAGGGTATATCAACTCATCTAGATATTTGCCTAGTTTTACAACAGGCTACATAAAAACACTAGCAAAGTCGGTACAAACTAACATTTCATACAGACACTGACTTGTTTATACTGCACTATATACTATACACTGAAATGTAAGTACAATATTTATATTCCAATTCATTTATTTTACAATTAAATGGTAAAAATGAGAAAGTAAGTAATTTTTCAGTAACAGTGTGCTGTGACACTTTTGTATTTCTATGTCAGATTGTGTAAGCAAGTAGTTTTTAAGTGAGGTGAAAGTTGGGGGTACGCGAAACAAATCAGACTCCTGAAAGGGGTTCAGTAGTCTGGAAAGATTGACTTTAGAACATAATTTGGATTAAACCAACCAGATTCTATGGAAATTAAATAGGCTTCTATTGAAATTACTTACATAATGTAGTAAAATATTATATCGTTGCCATAGAATTCTGTAGGTTGCTTTCAAAGTCAACAGAAAATTTATAATTCTCTATTAAATTCTATAGAGTCTTTTCATAATTCTATTTTGTAATAACTAAACTCTAAATACTGCTGCAAGTTATACAGCTAGCTAGCTGTAAAGGACATACATTACAATTAGAGTTGACCAGGAAGAAGTTATTTTATTTTTTCACTAAAAATTCTGAGGAAAACCAATTTTGTTGTTTTTGTTAAAAAATATCTTTGACGGTTTTCATCAAAAATCTCACAGCATGAAAATAATAATAATAATAATAATAATAATTTAAAAATGGCAAACCATTTTTTTAAATAGAATTTTTCAATTTTTTGGTTGCTAAAACCCCCAAACATTTCAGGTTTTTGTGTGTGTGTGTGTTTTTTTTTAATGAATCCCCACCCCCAAATATTGATGAAACTGGAATTTCTTTTGGTACAAATTTCCTGTTGTTGAAAAGCCATTTTCTATCAACAAATATTTCAATGGAAAAGTTGTGACCAGCTCTAATTGTAATATTTACCTGAATATCAAAATGTTCCATTTGGCTCAAGGTCAACAAGGATGGGAAAATGCTACTAACTGATGTTAGCTTTTAAAATTTGGTCAGGATACATTTCCTGCTAGTGAGATGCAATAGGCTGTGGCTCAGTTCTCTTAACGAAGAGGTGGAATCATTGTCACTTGGAACATTTACAACTAGACTGTACAAAACAGTAGTAAATATACAATAGGATATGGGGGAATCCATGGCTTCACTGTGATCTATGCAGACCCCTGGAGATCTACAGAACCCAGAGCCAACTGAATGGAGGTTTCTATACTACACCAGGCTTTACTCAGCCCTATCTGATGCTGTGTTGTCAGAAGTATTCATGTTGGCTGCTGCACCAAGAGATCTCCATTGCGGGGATGAGGGTACTACACTGTGTAGAGGAAAACCAGGAAAGTTGATACTGCAGTATTAATTTATCTGCTTTTGTCCCATGGGATTGTGAAGTGAGGGGACAATGCTGATGAGGGAAGTTGTTTCTCCAGCCCCACTCACAACCACTGGTCTGCCCTGTTCCCAGACACAGATCAATACTCAAGCATCTGCAATGGGGTTCCTGCAGGGAAGGGAAAAGGGAAGATGCCATGTGCAGCATACACATCCAGATCCACCAGCTTTTCCTCTCCTCTCCTATGGAAGTGGAGAAGACATTATGTCCCTTAATGTTTAAAATAAGAATTACTAGGCAGAAGAGGTGACCCACTCAACTAGCCCACAAGAATGGAAAGTAGAATGGTCAACTGAACAGAAACCTGAGCTTGCTCTCTATTAAATAAATGTAATTGACTTCTTGTAACTCTCCAGAGGGTAAAGGCAAGAGGGTTATAGATTATGGGCACAATCTCCCCACAGCACCTTGGGCATGGTGGAGAGGAGAGGCCGACAGGTAACTCAGCATGGCTCACTCAGCTTCAGCTGCCTGGCCCCAGCAGAGTGGCAGCTTTAAATTATGCCAATGGTGTAAAAGAAACCACACAACTCTCCCGCAACTTTCAATTTTCTTACCCCTATGACCAGTCTATGAATCTGGATATGTTGAACCATGGCTTGAGTAAGACCTTAACTCTTTGGGTATTGGTGGCTACCAGTTCATGGGATTTTTCAAAAGTACTCAGTGGTGGCCTAAATCTGCTCCAGATGAATCCCACTTCAGTTCTCATTCCTCACTGAATCCAGAGTGGATCTCCCTTTTCCTTTGCTGCATTAATAGAGTAGGCACTACATGATAATTACTAATCTCATCAGACCATTTGAAAAACACATGTTGAAATGTCAATGTTAATGTGCCTGCTTGTAAACTGTGAAATTGGCCAGCCACATCGGTCTGGCACTCCGCCTTACAAAGGAACATCTGTAAGGATGACGTAGTTCTTTGTAGAGTACAACCACCTTAGTATGAAGGTCACAAATGCTTTAGCTCAGGCTGTACATTATTAAACTTTCCAAATACATTTGACAGAAAATGAGGCTCCAGTTAAAAACAGCAGAAGACAGGAAATTCATAGTGAGAGCAGAAATCTTGTCCTTAACTCACGCTGCTGTGCCTGTGTATTTTAGCACTGCAGCCCTAAATATTTGCTAGCACAATGCTTCAGCAACCACCAGTGTTCACTATGTTCTGAGCCCTAGGGGCCTAGCCCAGGTCTTCTCTGAGCAGGGTTATGTGACAGAGGCCTAGATGCACAAAAGGAATTAGGCATGGAATGTTGAGCATCACGGTGCCTAACTTTTAGGTGCCTAGAAAATCACTGGCACTCACAAAGTCTGCGTTAGGCACCAAGGTTCCTATACAGTGTGGCTGCAGAAAGATAGGTGCCTTATATGCCACTGGCTAGCTTAAGCAGCTCCCTGACTAGCATACCGGCTTTTGTGAATTACAGTCTAAGCATAAAGTAGCCAATGGCATATGCCAGTGACAGCAGTGTGTGCTAAGCCTTACCCCTGTCAAGGGGATAGGCCTCTGTAACCCTTCTGCCCATCAGAGCTGTCAGCAACAAGGGCCGGGTTCAATATCTATGGGGTTCTGTTTCAATAACACAATGCAAAGCCAGCTTGTGCCCCCCCCCGGGACAATTACATACCACCCCCCTGGGTGCCTCTAAGAAGCAATACTTCCCCTCTCGCAAGCACAGAGTCTGAGTGTAGCAAAAGCCTTTTAATAAAGGAGAGAAACAATGTGGCATTATTTTGTGGAAACACCACAAACAGGATTCATAACACAAACCATGAGCAAAAGACCCACCCCCAAGTAAGTTTGGCAGTGTCCTTTTCCCCTCCGGGTCTTAAGTCCAGCAGCCCAACAGTCACCCCACCCACAGTTTCTGTCCTTGGTCAGTGCAGCCCCCAGAGTTCAGAAGTTCATCTACAGAGTTTACCTCCCAGCCTGGGTGGAAGTGGGTGGAGGTATGGGGGGCATCTTACATGTTCCACTGATCAGATCAACGGTCAATTGCCATGCCTCTCCATGGGGTTCTGCTGCAGTCTTCACTGTCAGCCATGCCTCTCCACTAGCCGCCCTGCTAGCTGCTCTTCTCTGCTAGCTGCCCTGCTAGCCATACCTCTCCACCAGCCTTCCTGCTAGCTGCTCACCAATGTCTTCAGCCCCTCCTTCCAACTTAACACAGCTCTCAGTGATTTCAGCTCTTAATAACTTAATCTCTTTAGTGATTTCAGCTGTTAGTAGGGGAGCCTCAGTGCTGGTGCACTCAGAACCACCTGCCCCAAACAGGTTAAATGCTTCAACCAAGGTATCAGTGATTTTAGTCCTGCAGCATGTAACAAGACTCTTAATGGAGTCAAAATTAGCTCTATTATTACCGAGCAGAAAGAGACATGATCACAGTAGTATTCCAACCCCAGCCCATACCTGTCCTGAACTTCCTTCAACTTATTAGGCTTTGGAACCCATGTGTCTTGCCTAGTGAGTGCTACTTAGTTGAGGGCAAGTCCCCCCCCCCATCATAAAATACCAAGTACAGTTCTACTGTCCTTGATTCACATAACCAGGATAAGAACACTTTATTATTCCTGCCCCAATAACAAAGAAATGAGGGGGTCCCATAGCAGCTAAAGTGACCATTTGGGCAAGCAGTCCCATCATGCTAGGTGGGGTGGGTGTGCCCATGCAAACAAGATCAGCCCCTGAAGTCCTTTTCCACAGCTCACCACCAGATGTCAGGGTAGAGCTCATTCTGACTCTGCTTACACCTCTTAGTCCAGGCTGCAGAGGGACACTTACCTCTGCTAGCAATTCATAGTCAGCAACTGGGTCTTTCAGTTAGGCAGCTATGCCATTTTAGCAAGAAGCCTGGGGGGAGAGATGAGGTGAGGTCTGGGGGAGGAGAAGACCTCCCTTATAACATTTAGCCCAGTGGCTAGGGTACTCACCTGAGATGTGGGAATCCTCTGGGTCAAGTTTCCCCTTTGCCTAGTGGGAGAAGGGATTTGAACAGTGATCTACCACCTTTCAAGTGCATGATCTAACCACTGGGCAATGGGATAGTCTAATGTAGGGCTTCCTCAGTCTCTGCTGTTGCACTGTAGATTAAATAATTAGCAAGTCATTGGGAGCACGGGGATTGGATCCTGAGTCTCCATTATCCTGGGTGAGTGCTCTAACCACCAGGATGTAGGCACGTGGTTAAATGCTTTTCTGAACAGGGGTATTTTTCCAAATCGGGGCCATAATAACTTGAATTTATATTCCTGATTTTCAGAAACACTGATTGCACTCATAGTTAGAGCTGGCTGGAAAATTTTGATGAACCATTTTTTTCCACCAGAATTTGCCAATTAATTGAAATCAAAATGTTCCACTGGAACATGTCAATTTCTATGAACTTCCGCCAGAGATATGCCAGTTTCCTGCCAGCTCACCTACATGGCTCCTTGGTAGCCTGCTGAGTTAGGCTTCCAGCCACTGAGCTGCCTGCCAGGTGTAAATACCACTTAATGGAAAAGTGCTGAATTTTTCATGTTGGTTCCAAATCGGAATAAACCCAGATTTTGAAATCTCAAAATCCTGCATGAAATGGAATTACCATTCTCCACCAGGTTCTATTTATAATTTTTAAATTACTGGATGTATGTAATGTTACATTTCCAGAAATGGAACCAATCATTTTGGCGCCTAGCAGAGGTTTTATCTTAACTGACTGTTGGAGCCACTGTAATGAATAGAGATAATACGGACCTCATCTTCTGTTACAGTTTTATGGACAAGCCATTCTGCACATTCATTATTTTAGCTAGATAGAATCTTATAGACTCAGCAGAAAACAAATACTTTGTACCGCAGCAGAAACACATTTCTCACCTGTCACATTCCTGCTGAATATAAAGAACAAAAAATAAAATAATAATAAAAAAGAACAACTCCAGAAGCCTGCCAATAATCATGCTTTATAATAAAAATACCAAAAGGGGATTTGGTCCAATCAGACAGGAGCTAGAATTCAGTTTGTTCTTTGTAACTGGTCTGGGAAGAACACACTAGTGGTAATCTATCAGGTTTTGTACCCAATCCAATTTTGATAAGTAGACTTTGGTCCTGCTTTTCATTTTAACAAAGAGTCCCCACAAAAATGTTCTTCAGCCTGTGATAAAACCCATGACTCAGGAATACATGTTACTGCCCAGGGGAGGTTTGAGGATTGAATAAATAATCCATTTGTTTTCCCATTCAGACAAAAATATCCCACTTATAACCATGGCCAAACAGGGAGGCAACATCACAGGCCAAAGAGACTTACATTAAAGACACTTAATATGGAAGTGCTTGTACTTTGTTCCTCACTATATTGGTAATACAACAAAGAGTTTAACTTGCTTAATTGGAAATGGTTTGGTGAGGAAGAAGAAACCTTTTAAAGCGATTCAACAGTATCCTCACTCTAGGATTTTTTTAAATACCTGAAACATGAGGCAATCTCTTCCTCAGAAGCATTTTTATGTGCTCCAGGGATGAGCCTTGTCTGGCGGAGATGGCTTATGAAACAGGACATCATTACCTTTGAAATATATAGAAATCCAGCTTTTAGTGCACAATTCTTTTAAGGACTGACTTAGGCTTGGTGTACATTTAAAAATTAGTTGACATAGCTACATTGGTCAGGGGTGAGAACAACTCACACCCCTGACTGACATAACTAGGCCAATCTAACCCCCAGCGTAGACACAACTCTGTCAATGGAAAAACATTCCGCCAAAGCAGCTAACATTGTTGGGGCAGTGGTGTTCCTATGCTGACAGAAGAACCCCTTCCGTCCCTGTTGGCTGCATCTACTCTCAGAGGTCCAGAAAGGCCCAGGCTACTTCCAGCTTTTGAGGCCCCTAGCCATAATAAAAATAAAAAAAATGACACATGAAAAGAAAATCGGGCACCAGAAAAAGAGTGAGACATAATTTGAATATTTTTAACAAATGCTTTTCTAGCCTTTTTCTGTGCAACTGCACTAACTATTGAGGAAAAATCTAGCTTTCATGCAATGTCACAGTTGATATTAAGCATGACAAGTCCGTTCAAATGCTTTTGTCCCATAGCTGAATGATGATAGTTCTTTACCTGCTTCAACACATTGAAGGTGTGGTCACCTGAAGCCACTGATGCAGGCAAACTGACAAAAATACGCAATGTAATTGTGATATTAGGAAACACCCCAGAGAGTCCAAGTTCAAGTATTTCTTGAAGCAATTCCTTAAATTTGCAGTTCTAACCTGTGAGAGAGAGTGTCACACTTTGGTCCGATAGGGATGCACATAAAAACAAGTTGTGAAACTTATTAAATGCCAAAAAATTAACCAGTATCTAAATTTGAGGCCCCCTTTGAGCTTGTGGCCCAGGTCAAATGGCCCCCCTGGCCCCCCTTCTGGTTGGCCCTGTGTATACAGACATAGCTATGCTGGTACAGTCTGCATAGTGTAGATACAGGCTAATTTGCAGGGTAGAACTAAACTCTTCCAAAAGGAACCTCAATCTTTCTCCTTTCTCTCATTGATTGTCTAGTATTAATTTATTATTTTTAGGTCCATATATATGTATGATAATTCAGTGCTATCTAAAAGACAAGCCCCAGTCCTTACAAATCTGTTCTGTATCAATGGGTGACTAGTTATATTTAAGCAGCAATGACAAAGAGGAAAAAAAATCCTAACAGTTGTGGTGGGAGTTGTGGGTGTTCACCCCTGTGAAAATCAGGCCATTAATGAGGAGCTGGTGGAATGGAAAGCTAAAGACAAACCCAAAGACCCTTAGCCCAGCTAGTCAAACTGGAGCACTAGTGATGGCTATATAATTAAAGTTACATGAACATTTCCATAATAACCCCTTCTTTTCAGTCATCTACCCCTTTTCAAAGCATTCCCCTATCAGGCTGAAATTTTCTAAGCCCAGCTGCAGCCAGAAGGTGATTTGATTTGTAAAACTCACATAAAAATGGCTCATCCATTGTTAAATGAGACTCTTTTTTTAAAAAAAAGAAACCTACTTCCCCATTATATATAAATAGACCAATCAATCAATCAAAACAACCAAACAACCAACATAACACAACTTTAAAAAAAAATGTTAGTTTCCAAATGAATGGGGTAGGATGTGATAAGTTGGCATGCCAACAGCCCTAAGTGAGGATGGGTGCCTTTTGGACATTCAATAAAAACTGGGTTTGATTTGGCTGAGTTATGAAAACTATATAGTACACGTGTGATACTTCAGACATATTTTTTCAGATTCCTTTCTGAAGGAAGACCGTGTTGCATGTTTGTTCCTGGCTAACTTAGCTGCAAAGAGAGCACATGCATCTTCTAACATGTTCAAAGAAAGCCTATTCTCCGTTTCCAGCCAGTTTTGCAAACTTCAGATGGTCAGATAAAGTGTTCAAAATTTGGGTGTTTCTCCAGTCTAAACCCCCAATTGTTAAACAATCTCTGCAGATTCTTAGCATACATGTCATAAATGTCCAAGAAAATTTTTGCAGTAGTAGTTATTGTTTGAGACCAAGTATTAACCCACAACTAGGTATTTACTCTTGAGATTTGTCACAGGTAGTTAATATGTTCAGAGTTTGTTGGTAAGTGTCATACTGAAGCACAAGAATGTTCCATACAAAGGCTTTTTGTTCTCAAGAAGATCATTTTCTCTCTCTTCTTTCTCTCTCTCATTTCTCTATAAAGGAAATTGCAATAAGAGAAGGAAAAATATCAGGACTCAAGTTTGAGAAAATTGCGCTGTCCATAACTAAACAAAGAATTCTGCACACATTTCATTTTTAAGATGAGAAACCTCTATTTAGTCTATGGCTTTGTGTCTGGTTTTGGGAAGTTGATGTGGGCATACTTTTCTAACTTGATTATTTTCTTGGACCTTTCTATTATGCAGCTTACTCTCTTGGCCATCTGAACTCTAACAATCTTGCAGCTGAATATAGAGGGGATCTCTGCCCCTAAGTCTGATGTTCTTTATCAGCTAGCCACTAATATGATCATGAACATTTTAATGCATCAAAAAATCCATTCCACCACAGACTTTCAATTGCAGATCGGGAGTTATCAGATTGCAGCTGCCACTCATCATCGACAGTTTGGAACTTGCACCTATGTGAAACTTGGACTTAAGTTTCAAGTACCTGGACAACCTGAGGATGGCAACAACATTGCCTGGCATCTCATACTTGTAAATGGCATACATCTGATGAATGTTTACCACACCCCTTCTGGATAGTGGTAACACCCTCCACTCCCTATCCTGCAGTGGTGTGTGGAACTACAATTCCCTTCATACAAATGCTGGCCATGCCACTGATTCTCCTGATGGTGAAACACTCCTTGACTGGGCAAGTACTACCAACCTAACCTGTGACCCCAAGCAGTCTCCTGTTTTCCACTCAGCATGCTGAGGTACTGAGTCTTAGCCAGAACTTGTCTTAGTCTCTGTAGATGCTCCATTTTTCATCTTTTAGCTCACACTAGGAAACTTTCCACACTCTCAGCACTGCTCCCTTTTAACAGTGATAGCAGGACTATAAAGCACAGCGGCAGAAGTAAAAGCATGCAGAAGTTGGAATTTGTGTGTAAATCAGGACTGCTTCCAAGAAGAAACAAGCAAACTGCTCATACTCAGGGAGTCATGTCATGTGCCTGATGATGTGAACTTGGTTTACAAGGTCTTCTGTGAGACTTTGTTAGGCATGGCTAGAAAGTCAATTCCACGTGGTTTTCATAGGGCATATATCTTCTGCTGGGATGATATCTGGGATCATCACTATCAAAAAGCCAGACCATCTGGGTTGCCTCAGGGGACAAAACAAGCCACTAATATGTTAATGGAACATCTTTGTGTTAAGAGTCAGGAAAGGTGCCATGAATATACTGAAAGTCTGGACTTCATGCACTCAAGTCATAAGGCCTGAGGTCTTCTTTATCACCTTTCGGCAGAGAAAACCACTAAATGCCCTACACATGTCTAGCAACTGCTAAAATATCCCACCTTGTGGACAACAGCCTTCCAGTAATCACAAACAGAGATCTTGATCGGAAGGTATTGTCAGCTCTCAGAAAGATTCAGTCAGCCTCCTCAGCCAACTGCAGCTTCTCTCAGCCATTCACTAGGGAGGAACCAGAATTAGCAATTTCTTTTTATAACCTTATAAGGCGCCTGGGATAAAGCTTAACTGCGATCCTCTCAACAACACAGAGAGAAGACGTGCTAAAATCAAGAAGTGAGTCACTCCTCACAGGCTCGCTGGCAACTCATGGGGCACGAGTGCTGCAACCTTATGGACATCTACTAATACCCTAATTATTGCACCTGCTGAATACTGTGCCACAGCTTGGGGCTCCAGTCACAATTTCAGCAAGCTGGACTCAGCGATCACCTCTGCCTCTCATATCATCACTGGTGTGACTCAGACAACTCCAGTCTTCAACTTTCTGATGCTGGCTGGGCATTGCTCCCCTGGTGATTGGATATGAGGGCAGGGCCCTGTGCACAGCCAACTATCAAGATAGTTTACTTCACAATTTCATCTCATAATCACATCAGAAATACTGGCTTAAGTCAAGATGCCCATTTGCTGAAATAGTTGCACCTCTCAGACAGTAAATCAGACACAGCCTTTCTAGGGAAAGTGGCAACAAGTAATGTGGGACCATATTTTGTATCAATGGTGCATTTCTTGGCAGATAGACAACTCTGATCTACATCCTCATGTCTCTCCAGATCAACTCTTGCCGGCCCCTCAGAACAACCATATTAACCAAAAGATTCTGCTTTGTTACAACAGGATATATTGTGGTCTTGGACAGTTTAACTCACATCTTTACAGTGGGGGCTTCTTGGTCTTCCCAGCCTGCCCCTTGTGGTGCTCATGGACAAACAGTGTGACAACTGGTCCAGTGATTCCTAGAGGCCAATGGTATTTTCTCCTTCACAAACAAACTTAAGGAATGATAAGGATTCTTATTGACAAATTTTTATGGGATTGAAAATGCACCTCAAGCTTGATCAATTCATCCCCTTCTCACATTTACTTTTAAAACTGAAAGTACACTAATCCTGCAAAATTTAAGGTTGTTGTGATAACCAGTACAGATCCTCTGAGACTCAAAAGTGTGTCTTTAGGGCCTGGTTCTCCATGTTCCAGTTTCTCCAAGAAAGGGAGTCAGTATCTGCTCGGAAAACAGAATGGAGTTCAAGCAGGAGGCACTAAAACAGTTGCACCCACATTTTGAATGCATATATAAAGAGGACATTCTCCTAGGCATGGGACTGCTTCTGGGTGGAGAAAACTCCTCTCCACTCCCTGAATGATTATTCCAAACATACGTACTTTTTGTTCATTTATGTTGCCTTGTAAACCTTGCTTGAACAGCAGCCCAGAGAACTGTGTGCCTTTATGGAGACTATGCTTTGTGCTTTAAAATAAACCAATCCTCTTCCAAAGCAGAGAAGTTTGTTTCCATACCAGAAATGGATCTCCTGTTGTTTGTGGCAAGGACTGTGGAGCTGGGCTTGCTATATATTTGTCCATCATATCTGGATTAGCAGAGTTCAAGGAACTTTAGGATTCTAAACCTCTGGAGAAAAACTCTTTCTTAGTTTGCATGATATATTGCATTAGAAGTTAATTAATGTATTTATCCCCTCTATCTCTCTTCTGCTATTTTCGGGTCTTTTTAAGTATCTGCTGGTCCTGCCTGTATGCAATATTACCTGGGGTTTCCTCTGCATACTTCCACTAAGTTAGTGTTTTCCAATGTGTGGGGTGCACATGATGGACGAAAACAGACAAGTTACAAAATTTCTCTTCAGACTCTGCTTATATTTTTATAAATAAACTAAGTCTTTCACTGTTATGGTGGCAAAAAAAACCCCTTCAATATGTAAAGTGATTAATCAATGTAGAGGCGGTCACCTGTGTTTCCAGAGAGCCTGGAACAATAACTCCCCATTTGTTGCTATGGGTTATATCACTGATGCCAAGGATGATACTTTAAATGAGAACATGTTAACTGTTTTACTGCTCAAAAAAGTATATAAGGAAGAAGAGGAAATATCATATTATGAGGATTTACACAATCTATTCTGATTGACCACTCATTTTGGATAGGCCTTTCACAGCATGTGGCAGAACTGAAGGGAGGCTCAATTGATTTCATTTTCTTGAAGGAGGGGGCTCTGAACTGCTGTTAGGAGGCACGCATTATACCCTTGCAGAGAAAAGTGTGTGGCTGACCTCTAAACCCTATAGATCCCCCAAGAAAACTAAGCACCTCAGAAGATCATACTGCTTAGAGCCAGACTGCCAGCCTTCCTCATGTTACGTAATACCTTACTCCTTAAGAAGAGCTATTGAAACCAGATCTCTTGCAGAGAAAGGTACTAGTTGACATGAGTAAGTATGGCAAAAATCTGTCCCTTCATCTAGACCCTTTTGAAGAAATCTGTCTATGTGTGTGAGGCTATCATCAGCTAGGTACAGTTTTTAGAGGAGCATTTTATTTATTTCAAATTATGCTTGAATCTATTTATGTATTTGCGTTTTATATAATGGTTTGCCTGCAGTGGAAGAAATCCCGTAAGAATGTCATAACATTAGCATTGGCCAGCCTATCATGGGACAACTTAAAAACGTATAGCCTATAGCTCAACATAGCACAGTTTTCTGAACAAAGGTCAATGTTCCCTGGGAGACTTTCTCCCCTCTTTTCTCATGTGAAAGTAAAATCTCCCCTAATGACATTAAAGTCAGTCCTTCATGAGGTTCTGAGCGTGTGTTCCCAGGATTTCCATTCTTTACAAATCCATGTGACCAGAAGGAGGATTTAGGCGAGTTAAGACCTATGTACAGTACATATGTAAACAAGCAGGAGGAAACAGAACCCTTTATTAACACATCTTGTTTAATGAGCTTTCTTGGAGCAGTAATCCTTGTTAAACCTATCACTGCTAGCCATTAATGCCCCTTCTGCTGCAAAGTGCCATGAGTATTCTTAGAGATTGGTTTTTAACTGCAGTAATGACTAATTGAGGACATTATTGTTTATCAGTTAAGAACTTATTTTGAGCGGATCACAACAAAAGATTAGAGGTGCTGCGTAAGCTTCTCCTTCCTGTGAGCAAATGGCTCCTGCTGAACTTCTTATCATCCAGGATAAGGATGGAGGCTCGCTGTGTTATGGTTCACAATGAACCACGGTTCTACTCCTGAATTTACCACAAAATGAAAGTGGAAAATCATAGCTGTTAGGTAAATAAAAACTTTAGGCAACTTCTGGAGCCAAAGAACAACTAAAAGGAAAGTTAATACTAAGAGTCAGAGTCACTCTTATTACCCCATTGGCTCTCAGTGAAATTCACCCCTGGGCAGAGGTTTATGCACTGCCTAAATCTCATTTAGGGTCAGATTTTCAACAGATTACAGATGCCTAAAGAGGAAATTTTCCAAAAGTGCCTAACTCCCATGGGAGTTTTTGAAAATTCTAGTCACTTTTGAAAATCCCACTAGGTACCTATCTACATATTTAGGTGCCTAAATACTTTTGAAAAATATTTGGCCCTTAATCCTGCCAAACAGAGTATAATTTGGATTTCAATGATGTATAGACTTTGTACTCCCCTTCTACCCATTGGTGATTTTCACCTGGTGTGATTTTGGGGAAAAAGTCTAAAGTCAGATTAGTGACGTGGGAGGGATGAGGAAGAAGAAGAGGCAAAGCACACAGCTAAGAGACTTTGATATTATTTAGAAGTCTTGCCTCACATATCCGAAAGACTAGAAACTGAATAGCAATTCAACAGCAAAAATATCAACAAAAGGCTTTTGGTTACAGCTGGACAGTCCCTTCTTCTAAAAGGAAAATGGGGAAAAGATAACAACTCTTGCAGGAATGAATATTATTATAATAAATCTCAATTTGCAATTTGATGATAGGCAAACGCCACTAGGAAATTTCATCTGGTAAATTTCTCTTTCAGTGTTTGATTCTGCCTTCATTGACATCAGTGTAAATCAGGAGTAAACCCAATGAGGTCACTGGAGTTACACTGGTGTAAAACTGGTGTTGGTAAATTGTATAGTCAATTGTATGACCACAATTTTGGTTCATTATGAACCAGAGACCAAATAACCAATATCAGTCCAAATAACCAATTACTAAAAGTCAGTAATAGTACAGTACAGGAAAAAAGCTTCAATGCAATACCAATTCCTGGGAGATCATGTTGTGAAGCATTGTTGAGTTCACCTTACAAAGAAGGTTTGCTTCCACAGTTACCCCTAAAGCTATCCTTTTTATATACAATCTGTTTACAAGTAAAAGGGTACTGTGTGTATCATCTGAAACTAAATTTAACCAATCAGCTTTCTACCTTGTTTGTCTGGTACCATGGTTTACCCCTATTTCTTTATTATGAACACATGCATTACAGGTACATTGGGGCAGGAAGGCACTTCCTGGGTTTGTATGGGCAGAACAAATATATTTTGTCCTTATCTTTGGGAAATCCTTATACTGGTCTCTGAGAGTCACTCCCTACCTGTTACTATGGTACAACCATGCATATGTCCTGATCCCGACAGTTTCCCTATCTATTTACGACAAAGCTTACCTCAGCTAATGTAAGGTGTTATGGAACTACAGCCAGACAAAAGACAAATTAGACCATGTGACTGCTAGAAATATATATATATATACATATATTCTATATAATGCTATATTTTTATTGTGTGCTTAATGAATGTTAATATATCAGCCCAGCATATACCTGTCAACTCAGGTGTGAGCACAGAATAAAGGCTTGTCTACACTACAAATATTACAGTGGCATAGCTACAGCACTGTAGCTATGCCACTGTAGTGTGGATGCTTCCTGCAGTGACAAAAGGAGTTTTTCCTTTGCTGTATATAATCCACCTCCACTAGCAGTGGTAGCTAGGTTGATGGAAGCATTCTTCATCAACCTAGCCACACTGTAAGATGTATGGACATTAAAATATGTTGTTGACAACTTCTCTCTCTTTCTCTTCCCTTTTAACTAATTGGGAGTCAATCACTCGTATGCATATTCCAAATCTTAGCTTCCTCTTGGAGCTAAAGACAATGATACTCAATAGGCCCATCCCAACAGGTGAGCCATTTTGTCTGGGGAGCATTAATTAAACTAAAGGAAAAATACACAATTCCCAGGAAAGGAAAGCACTGATGCTGGATAAGGATACTTCCAACTATTGTTAGTTTCTCAAACCAAAGACTTCCATAATTTACTCAGGGATGAGATTTCCATCCCTCTTAGGCCAGGTCTACACTACCATGTACTTCAGCATAATTTATGTCAGTTAGGAATGTGAATAAGCCATCCCCCGAGCAACATAAATTACACTGACCTAAGCGCTGCTGGGGACAGAGCTTCTTCTGCTGATGTAGCTATTGCCTCTCGCAGAAATGCATTTATTCTGTCAACGATAGAGCTCTCTCCCATCGGCATAGAGCGTCTTCACCAGATGCACTACAGTGGCTCAGCTGCATCAATGTAGCACTTCTAGTGTAGACTAGCCCTTAGTCTAGATAAGGAGAACTTCTGCTAGGCAAAAAACAAGAATAATTGCCCCCTTTCCTGTGCAAAGTACCCTATTGTCTCCTATATGTTAATTAAGAATCAGAGGAAAGAAAGAAAAATGTAGATTTAAACCAGTTAGGAATAACTTGCTGATTAGCCAAGAGGCTGAAAATTCCAGAGGTCAAATTTCCTGATACCTCAAGAAGCCTAAATATATACATATATATTATATGTAAAATCTTCCATCCCAAGTTTGAAATTGTACATTTGTCTACCTTGTGAATCAGATATACATTTATCTGTGAATAATCTGTTTTAGGGAGACCAGACAGCAAGTGTGAAAAATCGGGATGGGGGTGGGTGGTAATAGGTGCCTATATAAGACAAAGCCCCAAATATTGGGACTGTCCCTATAAAATCAGGACATCTGGTCACCCTAATCTGTCTCATTCCTCTAATGTAATGTCTCACACCCTACGATAAGCCTTAAAAGATGTGAAATGAAAAGTATGAGATGTAATGAAAGAATGTATGGATTATGCCCACCTGATTTAGAAGACTATAAGAGATGTTGTTGTTTTCTTTGTACTAGATTGTTGCACCCGCGAATAAGAACTGAATGGCACTAGAAGGAAGACAGAATATTGAATGATATAATCACCAAACCAAAATATTAGATTTGGCAACTTTGTAAAATTGAATCCCTTTCGCACTGGGGGTCTAGTTGGCACAGCTAGAGCACTGAGGGGTATGAATTTTTCATACTTCTGAGTAACGTAGCTATGTTGATCTAAATTTTGAGTGTAGACCAGGCCTAAAACATGCTGTACTTAGATGTGCTTCTCACTGGGTGAACTAAGTTAGGTTAGAGATCATCCTTCTCTTCTTGTAAACCATGGCAGCTGAGGTGATTAAGCTAACAACGCCTCAGTTTAAACAGCAGAGGACTGTTTAAGTCAGGGGTCTTCAATGCTGAAAACTGATTCCTTATTTGATTCAATACAGCCTGAGCCTGTTGACTCTCAGGGCATGGTGAAAAATCTATGTTTTTATTCTAGGCTTTTTCTGAGGTGGTTAGTTGGATTGGTGCAAATTGTTGAGAAAGGAAGAGTGGGGTTTAATGATGGCTTAGGTTCAAAACAAAAATTTGTTGTATATTTATTTTAAAACAAATTAGATTATACATGTACTGAAGCTATGAACAGACTGCGAAATTAAATAAAGAAGCTAAATTTGTTTCTCTGGATATCTTGAATTAAAAACAAAGAAAAAGCTAAACAAAAATTATTTCACAATAAATAAACAAATAAATATCCACTGAAGTTTCCTTTGAGAAGAAGAAAAAGAGAGGCAGGAGCCACAGAAATGGGACAGGTATCCCCTGCTTCCATTCTCCCCTTCTCACACTATCCCATAAAGATAAATGCACATTTAACATGACATGGGTAGAGCACTAGGAAATATATTTGAGGGTACAATACTGGCATATTATGGGGGCCCCAGGGCCGGTGTAACCACTAGGTGAACTAGGTGGCCGCCGAGGGTGCCAAGATTTGGGGGCACCAAAAAGCGGTGCCCAGAATTTTTTTTTTACACTACAGTGGAGTCACATCTTATGCGCGGATTAGGTTCTAAGGTCAGCGCGTAAGAGGAAAATCGCGTATAATGAAAATTACCATAAAGTACAGTACACACAGTATACACTAGAACAGGGGTCTTCAACCTATGGAACGCATGCCAAAGGTGGCACGCGAGCCAATTTTTTTTAATGGCAGGCTGCAGGTTCCGGCCACTGCTGAGCCCGCTGCTGGCTTGGGGTTCCGTCCGCCGGCTCCTGCCAGCCAGGGTCCCGGCCACCGGCCCACTCAGCCCGCTGCTAACTGAGTGAACGGAACCCCAGGCCAGCAGCAGCCGGGACCCGCAACCTGCCATTAAAAAGAAATCGGTTCATGTGCCACTTTGGTTGAGGACCCCGTTGTAGTGTATATAGTGTACACTGTGTATACTGTGTGTACTGTACTTTATGGTAATTTTCACTATATGTGATTTTCCTCTTACGTGCTGACCTTAGAACCTAACCCCCACGTAAGATGTGACTCCACTGTATTCATTTTTGAAAGTTTATAATAGGCGATGCTCCAGGGAAGGGGAGAGGAAGGGGTGGTGCAAGGTGGAAGTTTCGCCTAGGTGCAAAATATCTTTGCACTGGCCCTGAAGGGCCCTGATTCAGGAAAGCACTTACATGTGCTTCGCTGAAATATAATTGTTATTTACTATTTGTATATTGATGCACCTAGGATCCCCAATCATGGATCAGAGACCTTTGTGCTAGGTGCTGTACAAACACAGAACAAAAGGATGGTGTTTGTTCCAAACTTGGGACTTAGATGATCTAATAGGCCTTTTCTGTTCATAATCCCTAAGGTTCTAGGATTTATTTTTTATTATTAGGTTATCTGATTTCCATGGTTTGTTTCTATTAAATGTGGATGAAAAATCACGTGAAATAGCACAATAGCAATTTCTGGGAGTTTTCTAAGGTCAAAAACAGTGGGTATGATTCGGAGATAACATATAAGGCTAAGTCTCAATGGATATGTGTAAACTGGGACAATTTCCAATCATTATTACACTCTGGTGCAGCTCAGCTGAGGCTATCAAAGGTGGAAACTGTAGTTTAGACTGGACACAGGAATTTTACCCACCCAGGGATGGACAATATGGAGGCAGAGGTGATGTGGGGGACACGCAGGGTCATATATCCCCCGGCCAATTTCTCAGGCTTCCTTTCACTGGGACTCTCAGCAATGAGGAGGAGCAGCTCCCCCTGCTGGCAGCACTCACCGTGTGTCTGTGCAGTGTGAAGAGGGAGGAAGGCTGGCTGTGGGCTGAGCTTCCCCCGCCCGCTACATGGGACAGCTTCTCCTTCTCTGCCGCTAGAGTCCCAACTTTTCCCACTGCCTCTTCATAGACCACCCACTGAGGTGAGTCAGGGGGCCATCTTTGAGATTGGGAAGAGGAGCTGTGACGTGGTGCTCAGTGCCAGGCAGCTCAAGTGGAGCCCCAGCCAGCCCAAATACCTCGGGGGTGAGTGAAGGGAACAGGCTGGGTTGACGAGTTGATGGGGGGGGATCCTGCTGATACTGCTTCAGTGTGCCCCCAGCTGCAGCCTTCAATGTACCTAGCAAGGCGATGGTGATTTGGGGGTGTCATACTGATAAGACTCCAACTTCTTGTTAACTGAGACAATCCAGCCCCAAGCAGCATCCCACCCTGGCACCACCCACCCTGATGGTACATGGGTGTCTGTGCAACCCAACTGTGCCCCTTTTGTTGGTCTTGTTTTGAATACTTGCTAAATGGATTGAGGATAGTTCATTCAGGGAGGGATGCCTGCAAGCTCTGTCAGGGGCTGCGCATCCACAGACAGACAGACAGCAGGAGGAAGAGGAGGTATATCGTCTACATACATATCAAGTTTCAGGGGGTGGAGGCAGAGGCAACATGTGGAGTGGTCACATGCCCCCCATAGAACCTTTCAATTATGTCCTCCCCACTATATACAGTTACTGTCACCTCTGCATGGAGGTAAAAACTCTTGTGTCCTGCTTATGCTAAAACTATCATTGTCTATCTGTTAGTAGGACTGAACCCATGGCTCAGAGAAAGCTAGAAACAGACATAGACTCTACAATGTGCTGAGTGTTGAACTGCACTGGTACAGAACAAAAGCTCACACATTCTCCTAGTGTAGATAATGCCAATGAGAATGAGCTGATTTTACTTACCCACACAGTGTGTAAATTGCACCAACAGAGATTCAGCTCTGAATCTGGTTCATGATGCAAATTTACAGAGAAAACAGGAAGAGAAACAAGGAGAATATATGACATACTGTGCTCCATGATTTTGCAAGTTTCTATGGAAATAATGAAATCTGGCTGCCATCCTGGATTAGTTTTTCAAACTAAAGACTGAAAACATGACATATTTGGATCTTTTAAAGTTTTGGCACCTGATTCTCTGAGGCTGTGCTCTCAGAGGTTGTCTTAGTCAAACAAATAGCCCTACTGAAGTCAACGGGAAGAAATGTTTGCAGGGCTGGGTCTTAAGTTAGCAATTCAGCAAATCATTTAAGCATATGTGTAACTTTAAACACATGACTAGTCCCACCGAAGTGCCCAAGTGTTTTGCTGGTTTAAGATTTTATTTTGTATTTGAAGAGGATGCTGTGGTCAAACATCATGGGCTCCAGTAACAAATGGAGAGAGAATTTTAAAAGATGTGTTGTAAACATAAGTATTTATCTAACTAAAAAGAGTTTAATGAGAACTAATTAATGTTTCTGTTGTGCTTAGATACTGAAACACACTGACAGAAAGTGGCCATAATAACCTTTTTTATTATTACTGTTGCTACAATAAAATAGACGTTCATTTCCTTACTGATAATAAATATTTAAATGAAACGGTAAGATATTTTTAATCCTATTTTAGCGAAGATTTCACAATTTA